>NC_073266.2:88582441-88893274 GCF_029289425.2 Pan paniscus
GTCAGTCTCATTTTAAAAAGGTAAAGCTGAATAGTTTATTTATCTATAATTTGTGTTCTTTTTAACAGAACATTTTGTTAACATTTTAGAAATATGATGAACTTGAACTTCAAGTGACTACTGAGTGAATTTTATTTCTATTTTTTGTGATATTGATATCATAGTTAACTTTTTTCAGTTTGGATTATATACATTGTTCATTTTTTTCCTATAAAAGTATAAATAATACATTTTTGCCAAAGTGTACACTGCATTTTTGTGAACACTTCTGATTATATCCTAAGGATAAATTCCTAAAAAATGTAATTGTGCAGTGAACACATATGCCTGAATTTAAAGCTTTGGATGTAGCATTAACACATTTTCACCCAAAAAGCCTATGCCAATTTGTGTTTCTTTTAAACAAGTCGTATGTGGGAATGCATTTTCATTTTCAGGTATGTAGGACATTATTCCTTTTTCAGTCTGTGTGATTTGGATGTTGCAATGTGCTTAGCTAAATAAAAAGGACCTTGTATTTATGTGCATTTTTTTAATTACAAGTAAACCTAAATTTCTATTCTGTGTCCTGGCTACATTGGACAGCCTGTTTCTTCTCTTTGCCTATGATTCTGTTAGGACATTTATCTTTCCCTTCTTGATTGGTGAGAGCATTTTAAAATTAATACATAATATTTGTGCATTTTTATGGGGTACCTGTGACATTTTGATACAAACCTACAATGTGTAACGATCAAATTAGGCATTTAGGATATCATGTCACACATTTACTATTTCTTTGTGTTGGGAACATTTTAAATCTCTTCTAGCATTTTGAAATATACAATAAATTGTTGTTCACTATAGTTACCCTATTGTGCTGTTGAACACTAGAACTTATTCCTTCCGTCTCACTGTATGTTTGTATCTATTGACCAATCTCTCTTTATCCCCATATCCTTCCCAGCCTCTGGGAACTATCATTCTGTTTTCTACCTCCATGAGATCAACTTTTTAAATTCCGTTTTTTACGTTTTACATTAACTGAGACCAACATTGCATCTCTACTATGTGCAAGACCAGAGCTTCTGAAAATTTGGAGGAAAGAAACACTTCCAATTAAATGTACAATATTTCCTCATGATTTTGGCATGTTGCTTGGTAGATAAAATAGTATTCTTTTAAACAGCATGATATACCTTATTTTATTTCCATAATAATTGAGATAATTTATACATGCAAATACACATTTGGACAACTCAACTAGGGGAAATAAATAAATATCTGTCAAAAATGTTAATATTGTGTGACCTTTGTAAACATTTCTGCAAGGCATTCAATTTTTGGGGGGATAATTGTGCAATTCTGCCTGCGTAAATTTATGATCAAGGGCAAGTGTAAAAATATCTGTCATGATGAAATACCGCCTATTCTTCAATAGATTATTGGCTGTTTTATGTTGCCATGGCTGATTCTTTACCTTCTTTCCAATGCCATTTGGATGGACGGTTTCTTCAATGAACTAGGAAGCATAAATTGGAAATATATTGGGCAAGTTGTTCAAGGTGTCTTGTTCCAAAGAAAGAATAATTCCTCTGTTAATATTTTATAGCTTCATGCTAATGAGGAGATTCTTCAGCTAGCAAGAGAGCAATTTAGGCCATAAAGTAGAAGTAACTTTATAACTAGGAGAAGAAATGAACACTGAAATCTTTGCTGGAATGTTTTGCACTTCTTCAATGTTTTTGGCTTCTCCTAATAAGGCATCCTGCTTAGTTATCAATCTACTTGGCCCTTGGTAGCTCAAGTCTTGATTTTAAAACCTGAAAATCTTCCTTAGTTAAAGGGTGAGATGGGATGAGGTAGAGAAACATTAAAGGAAGCAGTACAAATGAGCTCTGTTAGCAATGATCAAAAGCAAAATGTTAAAAAATGTTAGCAGGAAGAGGAGGGCTATCTTTTCTAACTCAGGC
Source organism: Pan paniscus (assembly GCF_029289425.2). Classification (NCBI taxonomy): domain Eukaryota; kingdom Metazoa; phylum Chordata; class Mammalia; order Primates; family Hominidae; genus Pan; species Pan paniscus. The sequence goes on from NC_073266.2 coordinate 88,584,394, forward strand.
TAATGATTTTTTTTTCCTTTAGATTCAGCTAAGGATCTTACCTCAAAGCCCCTGAGTGGGAGGTTTTTATTCTTGTTTTGGTTTTAAATTTTATCCTTAAAATGAAGTTTCTAAAACACATTAACAATGTGGAAATAAAAAACAGTGAATTAGAAATCAAAGGGCTGATCTTCTTTTTCTGTCTGTGACCCTAGCTAGTTGTATGACCTAGGAAAGTGACCTACCATCACAGCATAAATATCTTTCTCCTTAGGATGAGGAGCTTAGAAAACATGGGCACTAAGTTTCCTTGACCTGTAACATGATTTTATAGTTTTTTTGAGTCATATCGCCCTATTAACTGTGTTAAAACATTGTCATTTCTGTCTTGCATGGTTTATTTACTTCTGCTTGCCTGAGTCAGCAACATGATGGGAACACTGTGCATTCCAATTCGCTAGATATTTCTTTTTTCATCAAATGGGCAGTAACTCTTCAGCAATCCTTGCTAATCTTATGAACCATGTAACAGACGCACCTGTCGTTGGTCACACCTCATATGAAATGCAAATGTTGCTATTTCCCATTGACATTTATGTTCTAATCATGACCTTGAAGAGAGCTAATTTAATATCATTTTGCATGCCAGATTTTGGCCTTGCAAGAAAACATACACAAAGGATTTATGTTACATGTCTGCAGTCTGCTTTGAATATTTTCACTCAAATTATCTGGGGGAGATCTGTTAGTAATCATGTTGCAAAATAATTCATAAAAAGGTAACTAAACTTTTCAGTAAATGTGTTAATAATAACTCATGGGATGTAATGAAAGAGGAACAGGGTAGTGTCATATGTGAAACAATATTGGTCATATGTCATTGCAATCAATGTTTATATTTGGAAATCCTTCATATATTAGATGTTGTTATTTTAGCATACTTACAAATTTTTATAAAAAATAATTTCTCAAACTCCTCTCATGTAGCTCTGAGGGTAGACTAAAATTTTCCCAATGGTAATGAAGATGGACAGTTTTAAAGAAATGCATTTTCAGATCCACTTGTTATTTGATGTTAAGTGTACACATACATACATCACGATAATTTTATATGAATACCAAACCTTTTATTTTTTCTTTCTGGACTCAAGGACAAAGGGTAATAACAGTTGTTTATATTTTTGTTTCTCTAAGATGCCATTAGAACAGTGCATATAAAAATAGAAGGCAAAAGTACAAGATATCCAGAAAGTATGTTCATTTATTGTTATTAATTTATTATTTAATGCACTGAACACAGACTGTGGAGTATATTTTGTAAAATATCTGGCTATTTCTTGGAAACTGGGGTCATTTTAAGGGCACTGTATGACATTAGATAAGAAAAGCCATCTTCAAGATACTTGTTCAGTTTATTTTTTATTTTATTTTATTTTTTACTTGTTCAGTTTATTATCTGAATAGGATCAACTTTGACCAAATGATTGTAAAAGCAAGGATCTCCAGCTTTCCTTTCTCCCTATGGCTGTTATACTGAATAAAAAAATACCCTAGGCAGAAGAGAAGTGATGATATTGTCCTGGTGAGCTGCTTCAGTGCAGAAATATGGAGTGATCGTTATCTACTCCTTCTTTCCTGGTGAGGGAGGTCTAGCATATACGTCACATGGATCAGGGCAGCTGAAAGAACAACCATGTTGGTGCTTGGAGCCAGAGGCATATATTAAGTTATGCTCAAAAAACAGTGGACTTCAGAGGAGTGTGGGTGCCTGGTGATAGAAACAAGGCAGATGATCTTGCTCTTGGGAGCTGAGACCTAAAACTATTAAAGTCTGAGATATTGACAAAAAATAGAAATATCCCACGTCTCCTGCCCAGAGTCTGGCTAGCTCAGGGGCGGAGTGACTTGTATCATTGGTGACCCCCATCCTTTTTATGGATCCTGGATGAAAAGGGCAGCTGTCCCTAGGAAGTTTTCTTCCAACAATCCTAAAGCCAGAGATTTGTTTAGCTGTTTCTTTTTTCTCTTTTCTTTATTTATTCTAAAAAAACAAAACAAAACAAACAAACAAAAAAACAGGATACATGTGCAGAATGTGCAGGTTTGTTACATAGGTATACATGTGCCATGGTGGATTGCTGCAACTATTGCTCTGCCTTCTAAGTTCCCTCCCCTCACACCCCACCCCGAACAGGCCCCAGTGTGTGTTGTTCCCCTCTCTAAACAGACTTGTTTTCATCTCAGTTCTAACAGTCAGAAGTCATCTGGCTGCCCCCCAAATATTTGAAGTTTCTGAGGCTTACAATAATATAATAATTGGACATATTTAAATGGGATATTGTGGTCAAACAAGAAGATAATTATGTAAAGTGTTCTGTACAATTCTTAAAACACAAAGTACATAATAAATGATAAACCTCATAAACAATTTGTATACATAAGAGATATTAGTGGAAGTTGTGTAGTATGTTGTTTTCACATTCTGAAAAGCATTTTATATATAAGCATGAACTCCAGTGGAAATGTTATATGTTACCTCATTATTAAGTCTAGTTTACAATACTTTCTTTTTCTTGTCTATTATAAGAAAATAATATAGCATAGTGTTGTTGCACTTATTTTAGGACAATAGACTTATGACAGTGAAGGAATCTGATTATAAAAAAACAAGGTTTTCTTACTTGCTCAAGGTTCATTTAGAGTCTGCTGATAAAGTCATTACAATCAAGGTTTTTTGGTTTGTTTTTAAATATTGAACTACTAAGCTTTCCACTTTTCATCATTCTATCATTTTCTTCTGTCCTTTTGGCTATAACGTTTAGGAGTAGTACCTTCATTAAACAGCATTTTATATCTTTGAGTAATGATTTGTTTTTCATATATTCTTCAGAAACTCTTTGAAAGTTTTTCTTATTTGCATAGAATTGTATTACCTTACACCCACATCCACATTAAATCAAGATTCCTTTCTTCATGTATTCACTTAATTGCCAAGAATGTCAGTAATATTTTTGCAAATGTTTTCAGTATCTGTAACAAAGTTAATTTTCATTTTAAAAGCTGCCCCATGAATATTTCAATTACTGCCACTCACAACTAAACTGGTTTTAAAATACTAGTACCTGTTATGTGTTTCTTTAAAAACAGTTTATAAAATAAAATTAGTATATGAAGTTAAAAAATAATTGAATGGGGTTTAATGTCTATTCCTTTTATTTTTATATATTCAGTATTTTAGCAGAATATATTGATAGGAGCTCTTTTCAAAATGTTTTATCCTTTGTGGTGCCACAAACTAGATTATGTTCATATGTTTTATAGCAAGTTAGTACAAGTTTATGTTGTTCCAAAAATTTTTGAAATCCATGCATAGTCTTTTTATAATGCATTTTCCAATACTTTTTTGAAGATCCTTCATATGTATACGTGCACATATATAGTATGCACATTAAATGACCTTTTAAAGAGAATGATACATTTCATCTTTTATATTCTTACAGTGAAAATAGTAGAAAATAGATTTGTACTAGTGTTACAGACATTATATGACTGCATGTATCAGCATGGGTAAATTTCCAAAGGTAAAATAGAAACAAAAAAAGCAAATTGCGGAATGATCCATTCACTAAGATACTATTTGTAAAGAATTCCAAAATCTGAACTCATACACTCTTGTTTTGGGATTATACATGTGAAGTAGCAGTACAAATATATCCAGAGAGTATGCAAAGGGCAAGTTCAGCAGTTACTAACTTAGAGTACTGTGTGTGTGTGTGTGTGTGTGTGTGTGTTTGTGTGTGTGTGTGTGTGTGTGTGTGTGTGTGTCGTGAATTAACCAAAGCAATAGGCCCAATTGGCTCTTCTTGGCAAGGACATTCAGAGACTTCGGGTATTTCTGTCTCATTTATGCACCATTCATAGAGCCTTGTCCTGGTCTGTTGGAAAATGATGAATTTCAGAGTGACAGCGTTGCTTGTGTTGCAGGTAAAGAGAGAAAGGCAAAGACACATGGGTGTCAAATGGAGGCCTGGAAATTGCCCACGTCATTCTACCATCATGGTAGAATGGCCCTCCTATCATGTGGCCATGTGAGAACCTTATGACAAACTTGCGAAGCTGGGAAATGTAGCTTTGTCTTGAGGTCGGGAAGTAGGAAAGGAGGATTTGCGCAGACAAGTTAAGTCCTCTATCTCACTAAGTCAATAAAGTTTTCTTCCTGGATGGTGATTCTTGACCAATTATGTGGACCAAAAAAAAGCAGTTTAGTACTATGAATTAACTAAACTTTAGTTCTTCTTCACAAATTATTGTAGTTATTTGGGTCCTGTTCTAATTGTGAGATTTTTTCTGCTTTCTCAGCAATTATTTTAACCTCTACACATAGATACAATATATTCTTTCTATTATTCAGATTTGCCAGATTTGGTGTGTGTGGTTTACAACTAAAGAATCCTAAAAATTAGAAAATAGGATATATTTTTAAGGAACTCACTTTCTCTAATGTACAATGTAGGGGGGCCCCATGCCTCATCTGTAGGAGAGACATTTGAATTTATATACTCATAGAGCTTCCAACATCGAAAATGTATAGTTAACCAAATGTTGCATTATATTTGGAAAAATATTGTTTCTTAACCCTGATTATAAGTATAGTCTTATTACTTCTTACTCTTTTTTTCCTCATTTGCACTTAATTTACTCTTATAACTTAAATGTGTGTATGTATATATGAACTGAGATATATATGTAAGCATACTTTTACGATGCAACTTTATTTTAAATTCCATTGACTTTCAACTAGATTTTACCTTACTGAATTGCAGCTACCTATGTTTTAGGTTGATTGAAAAAGAAACTTTAAAAGAAACGGTCGGCCGGGTGCGGTGGCTAACGCTTGCAATCCCAGCACTTTGGGAGGCTGAGGCGGGTGGATCACGAGGTCAGGAGATCAAGACCACGGTGAAACCCCGTCTCTACTAAAAAATACAAAAAAAATTAGCCGGGCGTGGTGGCGGGCGCCTGTAGTCCCAGCTACTCAGAGAGGCTGAGGCAGGAGAATGGCGTGAACCCAGGAGGCAGAGGTTGCCGTGAGCCGAGATCGCGCCACTGCACTCCAGCCTGAGCCACAGGGCGAGACTCCGTCTCAAAAAAAAAACAAAAAAAAAAGCAAAAAAAGAAACGCTCATTTATGCATTCTTAGAAGTGGGCATTGATATTGCTCACTTAATAAAAAGATATCTACTTAATTACCCAAAGCAAAAGAAACTTATAATTAAAACCCTGCAAGTCAAAAATACAGGTCTCTTGGAACTTTTAAGCCACACGTTTTTGAAACATATACGCTTGTGTGTGTGTGTGTGTACAGAGAGAGACAGTGTATATATACACACACACTCTCTGTCTCTGTGTGTGTGTGTGTGTGTGTGTGTATGTATATATATGTATAACTTGTCTCTAAAAATAGGTGCCTAAGCTTATTAAGGGGTTATGGACTTCTGATATATCTACAACTGTTATTTTAGTTGTCACATGTCAAGTGATTCAAGTGATGCTGCTTTACTGGTATTGATCTAAATTGATACAGATTTGGATATTATTAAGTGATATTTTAATTATTTACAAATGGCTTATACCACAAAGGATTGTGATTAAGATTTACTAAGTCCTATAATTAATAATTTTTGTGTTTGTGTGGGAAATTTGCCATGGTGTTGATGAATTAAATTCCAAAGATTAAATAAATACTATAACAATGAAAATTTAGATGTCTAGTAAGTCAGGAACATACTTCTGTTTCCCTAGTTCCTTTCAATTGTGGAAGATAAGTCTTAATAAACAAAGAAAACTAGTTAGGTTTATTTCTCTGTCCAAGTCTACTCTACCTTAGAAAATATAATTTCTGAATTCTGAGCTAAAGGGATTGTAAATAAAGGCGCCAATGGAAATAGCTTTAAAATTAATTAATAATAAGTTTTCTTCTCTCCTCAAATTGCCATGGTGAACTAAATTATGGAAATATCATAGATCTCTACAAAGGAAGTTTTTAATTAAAACCTAGACGCCATTTAAGCAACCACATAGAACATATTACAAATATAAATTCTTTTGTTATTTTTAGTATAAATTATTATTTGATTGGATAGCCTTATCATGTTAGTATATGAAACCACTTTAAATGCAAATTCAAATAATGACTATATGCAATTATTTATATGTATTCATTGCTATTCAGTCCATAAATATATGGAACTTTGGAAATAATATTAAGAAATCCTGCTTTTCCTAATATTGTCTCACTTTCTAATATTTAAAAAATACAATCCATCAATTTAACTGTTTTGACCCATGGTTTGGAAAAAAAATGAAACGAAAAAACAACATGTGACCATATTGATCAATGCTTAAGTTTAGAATATCACTGAAAAATGTCAAATCCAATATTTATGTGAACATACTTTGAATATAAATGATAACTATTCAAAGGCTGGGCAACATTGACAAAGCAATGGAATTGTTAGATGTACCACCAATAATGGCTTTGACATTCACTTGAATGGAAAGTCCTTCCAGGAGTTTACTGAGAAAAGTAAAAAGTATTTTAGATGGATGAGTTCATCCGTAATTTTCATTTTTGTTTTCATTTAGAGTTTCATAAGAGCTTTAATATTAAAAGTTTTTAGGTGATGAATGATAAGCATCTTAAGGAAACTTTATGTTTTATCAGATTTGTATCATATTTAACATGAATCTCTAATACATCTAGTTTCTGACTCAATATACTAAAAATCATATAATGTTCACGTTTAGTATTTTCTCCAAAATCATCTACTTCATTGACACCATACTTTTATGTCCTTTCTTCTGGGAAGCTTAAATGAAAGAATGTCAAGATTATGAGAAGCTTGTAAAAGTTCAATGGTGTCTTAAACTCACTGTACCAAAGCTTATCATTTATAGAGAATAAGATATTACTGCAGTTAATGAATCTGGCATAAAATTCAACTTCTGTTAGTAAGGAAAAAATGTCTTCATTGGATTAAATGCTATTTAGTAGAATGGAATTTATATGCTTGGTGAATAAAGAATACTTTAATGAGTGTAGTATATATCATAAGAGATGAGAACAGTCTTTGCATATTTCTCAGTAATTCTCTATTAGAATTCTGAGACAATACAAATCACACATTTTAAATTTCTGCTCAGAAACGTCTTATTGAAAGCAGGTTTCCTAAATAAGAGCAGTGGACTAGTGTAATCCAGGAAGGGCACTTGGTCACTGATAGCTTAAGGAAATCCCAGTGTTGTTTCCAGGAATCAAAGTCACCTCATGGTTTTCAATCACTCCTCACTGAAGGCTATATAGCAGGAACTTTGCTCACTAAATATGCTTTCAATGTTAACTTTATATCAAGCACTAAGCATATCAATCAATCTTCCATCTATCCAAAACATGCTTCTGTAAGGTCTTAAGAGGTATCTTTAGCTATTAACTTTGAAGATCACCAACTATTCTTCACTTCTGTGTATCTTTTTCTCAATAACAGGTGGTACCAAAAGAGGTGAGGTAGGATGGCATGCAGTGTTCTGAATCAACATCTGCTGTGGTCTTGAAGTTCTAGGTAGGAAATAAAAGAATCAGAAATAGATTGTTCTTTCTTATCACCATCTAGAGGAAGGTTAACTATTTGGAAAAGGAAAGAAAACAAAAAGGAAGCAAAGACCTGTTTTTCTAAGCAGTATTATATAATAGAATTTGGTTTTCTGGAACAAGCTTGTTTTATTTCAAGCAGTGAAAGAGTAAAGTTTCCAAGGATATTGTATCAAATACTCTGAAGTTCAAGTGCTGAGGTTTGAACAGAAGAGCTCACAAGACTGGCAGTTCTCAGAAGACTGTAATTGGAAACAGAAGGACTCTTATTATGCTGTGATATCTGCATGCTAATACTCACAAAATGCATACAAGTGACCTAACAATTTTATCAGGAGAGTACACATAAATATTGCTAACCTTATGTTAAATGCAGGGTAAAACTTATTCGAAGGAAGAGATAAAGTAAAAGTGTAGTTCAACAAATGTCTGCAAATACGTGTATTCAGTTGAGCATAGGTATTACTGTCCTGCCTTAGGCAAGCTAATGTGAGCCAAGAGTAAACTGTGATCGTGACTGCTCAGTAGAAATAATCGAGGGATGATGCTGCCTACATGCCAAATAACCACTTTACTAGCATTTTAGCGCATTATAAATACCCAGGTGTGGCATTCGGGCAGTTCATTGGAAACAAGGAATCAGGGCTCAGGAGTGACTCGGAAATAGAGAATTTGGAGACAGAGGTGAAGTGGTGTGGTTGAAATAAAGAGAAAAATCATAAAATAGAAAAAAAGAAATGCCTATAATAAGAACTCAGAAGAAAAAAGCATGCAGAAAGGGAAATGTCAGAGAAGTGGAAAGAGAAACATTAGGAGAAAGCAAAGTCATAGAAGGCCAAAGAGAGCTTCGAAAAGGATGAGAGAAAATACAGACCTGAAGGTCAAAGTACTATTTTTGAGAAATATTGTTAACAACTGATAGAACATGAAGATGAAAGTAAAACTTTCATGCACTAAAAACAGAAGCATATATACAGACCATAATGGAGTTACATGGGGAGTTTTCTTAGAAACCACTATTTTTAAAAAGCATGTCAAAAATGAAAGATAAATAAGAGTACCATTTTTAAAAGTAACTTAAATATGTCATCGCAAAGTTTATAAAATCCTGATTATTTGAAAATAAATTTAAAACTTATAAAAGATAACAATATTTTAAAGTTATTTTTAGCACACATAAAATACTCTATAAAATGCATAAAACCTATATTTATTTTAAACATTCTGTTAATAGATTAGAGAGAGAAAGCTAAAGTCCCTCATTTCTATTTAATTTTAATTAATTTAGTATGGTATTATTAAGTTCCTATTATTATATGTATGATGTATATAATATAACTTACTATCAAGTGTGAGTTGCATTTCTCATGCTAGAAATATAAGATAAAGACCATATAGCTGCTGAATAATTTTATGCCCTCAAGGACTACATTGTAAAAATGCTGAAAAATCATCAGTAATGTGCTCACCACCCTGTGTTAAATGGATGTCTGCCCTTTGTCTTTTATATTGTTTCATCTGATTGTTTTAAGTGGATCAGGTCAAATATTCTAACTTAAACAAAAATATCATTAAAATCTGTGAAGAACACTGTAAATAGATAATTGCTCCAGTTTACACAGAGGGAAGAAAACTAGCCTTCAAGCACTGGTAATCTTCATGTTGTTGGTTAGCACAATTCCAGAACAATTATTATGCATTTGTTAATGAGTATTTTAACAATACATTATAGGTCAGTTTGTTTTCACAAATAACAACAATTGTCCGATGGATCTCATAGGTTGATGAGGACTTGCACTAGATTTTCTCTACATTGATGTGTTTAGCATGATATTTGACAAAGCAGTATGTTTCTTTGTTAAATGGGGAAGTTCAATGAGTGTACAGCTAGTTCTGTTCTCAGGAGTATGAACAGTCTTACCCAAGAATAACAGTGCATGGATAAGTATTAACTTGGGTTATATACCTACTGGAATCTTATACAATTTCTTCAGTACTTCTTCCCATATTTTTAAGTGTCAACTCTGTATCAGACACTAAGAACTTTACCTTATACTATTCTGTATTCTTGTTATAAATAAAGGTTACTTATCTCATTATGTAAGGCAGTGAACACTCAGATTCCATACAATTTTTCATCTGATAGAGTGGTAGGCAGAATAATGGCTCCAAGGAAGATGTTCATTTCTAATCCTTAGAACCTGCAAATATGTTAGGTCCATGGCAAAGGAGAATTAAAGCTGGAGATGGAATCAGGGCTGTTAATAATCTGACCTTGAATAAAGAGATTCTCCTGGTTGACCCAGGTGGACCTAATAGAGTCACAAGTGTCCTTGTAAGTGAATGAGGGGTCAGAACAGAGAGCAACAGAGAGATAGCAGGATGAGCGCGCATCGCCCTGGTGGCTTTGCCAAGGGAGGAGTGGGACACGGGAAGCTGGTGGAAGCTGGAAAAGGCAGGGCAATGGTTTGTCCGGTAGAGTCTCCAGGAGGAATGTCATCCTGATTTTAGACCGCTGAGAGCATTTTGGACTTCCGACCACCAGAAATGTAAGATAATAAATTTATGTTAGAAGCCACAAGGTTTGTGATAATTTGCCATAGCAGCAATAGAACTAAGGCTGATAGATTTCCTGATGGAGCTGGATTCAATCCCAGCTTTCCAGACTCAGAAATCAGTGCTCTTTCTGCTACACCAAACACTCCCTCTTCTCATGAACTACTTAAAAGATACATGGATCAAATTTGTATATAACATAATGCAATGAGGAGAATCTGATAAATTAGAACAGAGGATAAAGCTCTATCTGTCTATTTATCTATATATAGATCTGTCTGCCTACCTACCTACCTACCTTAATAGGTTGAAGTAAGGTAAAAAATAATTTTCAGTATTATATGTGAATATTTTATTTATAAATGTCAGTTATACTGCATCACAGAAGCCCATTGTGTCACTTCTACAAACAGCAATGTGTTTTTTTCTGTATGTGTGTGATTTTATTTATTTTTATAACCTGCAGAAAGAAAAACTCGACCCTGAAAAAGTTGGGGCTTTAGCATTTTAGCAAAATCCCCCATATGTCTGTTCTTGTTATTGTTGGCCTGATGGATGTGTTATACATAGTTCAGTGAGAAAAGCCCTTATTTGCCACAAATTTATTCTGCAGTTTAAATGGACTGTAATGTTTCTGTGAGGTCTTTAATTAAAGGTTGAATTATACAGACTTTGTAGTTAACATTCAATAAATATAAAATAAAAACTTTATATTGAATAGCTTATTAAGAGCCTAGGAAAATATCAGGCAGCTTCTCGCTTATTTATAGAGAACATAATAAAATATGACCCCCTGAGGAATTTTAATTTTAATAATTTAAATTCTTCTACCTGTAATGTGTCTTGGTTCTTGTGTTCCCAATGTCAACAGAATGTAAACATTCTCCAGGTGTCCTCCCTTCTCTAATTGATGAGGTATTGGCTTCCCAATACTTCATATTATGGCATTAATTTGTCTCAAGACTTATACATGTGGCCCATATGTTTTTTAAATCTTATTTACTGTTGAAGAAAAAATTCAGGTTTGTATTGTATTTCCACAAGCACACTGCTAAAGACTGTGCATTTTAGTTAGCTGCTCACCATTTAGGATGTATCATTATAGTGGTAATGAGAAGAAAGTTCTTTAAAATTCCCCCTTTTCTGGCTTTATCTGACTCATGGCACTGTACTTTGATATCTAAATGTATTGTGACAACCCTTATCATTTGGACTAGGTTCCACAAAAAATAATGACCTTTAGTTCTTACTTTGGTTCAGCAGAAAGGGCTGGATTATCCATAAAGATGCGGAAAACCATTTCCACCAGGAAAAAGACCCAGAGTTGTGTGTGATTTAAATATTATGAATTAACTTCCATGTTCATGTTTAGAATATTTAATACATTGTGATTTTTTTCCCTGTCTTTAATGAACAACATCACACCGAAATGGAGAGAATTTACTGTTATTATAAGACTGTCAGTTAATTTCTCTGAGCCTTAGTGACTTCATCCATAAAATAAAGATAATTATACCTACTTGGCACAGAATGCGTCTGTGATGTGAAGCATACAATGTATGCCATGTGATAGGTTGAGCAATATAAGGTGATTACGTCTTTTTTTTTTTTTTTTTTTTGACAAAGTCTCACTCTGTCGCCCAGGTTGGAGTGCAGTAGAGCAATCTGGGCTCACTGCAACCTCTGCCTCTCAGGTTCAAGTGATTCTCATGCCTCAACCTCTCGAGTAACTGGGACTACAGGCATGAAACACCACATCTGGCTAATTTTTGTATTTTTGTAGAGATGGGGTTTCACCATATTGGCCAGGCTGGTCTTGAACTCCTGACCTCAAGTGATCCACCTGCCTTGGCCTCCCAAAGTGCTAGGATTACAGGCATGAGTCACTGCATCCAGCCAAGTTGATGAAGTTTTAATCTGTCAAATGGAAACAGCATGTGTATGGTTATCTATATACAAGGAATGTTTGCTCAATTGGAACTTCCTAGTTAACAGAGCTCAGAAGTAGACTTGCCTACAATGGTGGTCTTCAAATCTTTCAGATTCTCAGCTTCTATTTTCCTTCTTTCCTGAGATGAGTTAGCCTGAGAACAGGTGCAAGGTCAGCTTCCTCCCAAACTCCCATTCTACGCTTCCATATCTCCTTTCACAGAATCTCTCTACTGCTCTATTCAAAAGACAGACCTCACCGGCATCCTGGATTTTCCTTCAAAACAACCCCCAATGTGCATGGCGTAAAACCTCAGAAATGCCAAGCACAGACACAAATCAAAGTATTATATGTTTAAAAAGTGAATAGCTCCAATGACCTGATAGCAAAACTGCTCCTAAGATAGGCGATTTCCAGTTTGATTTTAAGGAAGACTAATCAAGCGTCCAGCTGATCATTATGATGGCAAATGGTTATAAGAGTATTGTTAGAAAAAATAGGAATGGGTTTTAGAGACTTGAGCATCATAAAGACAAACAATGCTCTTTTTCTTGACATCAACCTATTTAAGGTGAAAAAGATCTCTCAGCTTTTGCTTCTATAAAACCAAAACAGAGTGTAGGAATGGAATTGGTGCAGAATCCTAAGTGTATCAAAAATGATACTTACCTGTGGTTACATGAATGCATTAAGAACAGCTCCATACCCATCATTAGCAAGAACGTTTCCAATACAACTACACTTTTATGCTAATAATTATGGATCAAAACACATGATATATTTATATTACGATAGATTGTAAACCAAAGATTATAATGAAAACTCACTCAAAAAGTATGTTTTAACACATACGGTACGAACAAAAATTTTAAATATCCTATACATTCTTGCTGCAGATCTGAAGTGTTAGTGAGTTCTAGGCACCAGCAACAGTATGAGAGCAAGTGGCTTAGGGTCCAGCTCCCCTGGAGGTCTTCAAGAGTTGTCTCTTCCTTCTCCTCATCGCTTTCACAGTGATTTCTTGTCCTTCCCTCTATCCCTGAGATCTTTCTCCCAGGAGCAACAGAATCATAGCCTATGGTCTTGATGTTTAATATCCAAGCAGAGATGAAGAAACTTCTCAGTCTCAAAGTATTAAGAACACTTTAAAAGGCTATTAAAGTTAAAGAAAAGTCAAAACTGGTTTAAGAGCCAACAAAGTTTAAATAACTGTTATCAATCCTGTGTTTTATCTCAGAGCAATGACTTTGCATATTTCTAGGTTTTTTTTTTGTAGTAATTGTTCTTGAATGGAGGAAATGGGGACTAACTACAATATTTTTTCAAAGTGCACAGGACCACCACTCCTTACCAACATGGTCATAACTCCCCTTCCATTACCCTTTAATTGAAATAATTATAAGTCATATCAGACTCCATTTTTTCAGTATTGAGAAAAAGATGCCAAAGTTGAAAATATAAATTCTTTTTTGAATGTTTCTTAATTAATACATAAAACATGATGGTTGTATTTAAATTTGAAAAAATATCCCAGAAATGATGCTTCATTACTGTCATTAGTATATATCCTATATTTGTAGTTATACAATTTTTTTTTCTATTCTATATGTATCAGGATTTTAAATATAGCTGAAGGTGTCATTTAGAAAGCAAGATGCTTATATTTTATTATTTGGGAATTAATTGGGAATAAAAATGCAGTACCATTTAAGGCATTTTATCTTTCATTGCAAATGTGCTTTTTCTCACTTTGCGCTGCTAATAAGTTTTCAGCTTTAAAAATTACTGAAATGTAGCCACAATTTCAGATGACATATTTTGCCCAATTACTTCTGGTATTTCAGATTATAGTTTCAAGATAAACAGATACACATGCACACACAAAGAATAAATTCTTCCTTGAAATAACTTCTATAAGCTTTTCTTTTCTGGTACAAACAGCTAATTATTGCCTCCATACAGGCTGATTCTCTTGAGCTAATAAAGGTGACCTTATGGCCTTATACATATAATTCCTCACATAAATTTGAATTATTTAATGTCAAAGATAGTATTTCCCTCCTTTGTAAATAATATAATGATTGTCATATTTGCATATTTACAACTTTGAGGATGTCAAAAGTAAGCAAGTGAAAGCAACCTCAGTAACGCCTTGTTGTGGGCAGAGGTGGGGGGTGTGAGGGGGGAGTATTGTAGCTGAGCTACTGTAGATTCTGCACAGACATAAAAAGCAATAGTGATAAAATAGTAAAAGAGTATCTCCATATGAACTAGTTTAAAGGCCCTTTTATTATTTCTAATAGGGAAGTGCACTAAAGCCTTTTAATAAAAACAGTTTAGGTCATTCACTCCTGCTTGCCCCTTGCAAAATAGCTTCTTTCTCCCTAGTTAACAATGCCTGATATCAGTGGTATTGGACATGCCCTAGGGTGAATCCCTATAATCCTCAGCCTAGTGTTCATACCTTTATAATCCCATCTTCTTGAACGTGAGTGAGACCTGTACCTTGCTTCCAGCCCATATAATGTAAAAAAGTGATGGAATGTTACACTGTGGCAAAGGGTGGGGATTTTACAGAGGTGATTCATTAAGATCCCAATGTAGTAGATTTTGAGTTGATCAAGAAGGAGATTATCCTGGATGGGTCTAACATAATCAGTTGAAAGCCTTAAGGGATAGATTGGGTCTTCCCTGAGTTGAGACACTTCAAGTAGCAGAGAATTTTCTTATTGGCTTGATGGAAGTGTTCGTATGTCAAGGAGCTGTGGGTGGCCTGGAATTGCTGAAGACAACCCCTAGCGGACAGTCCAAAAGAATCCATGACCCTTAGTCCCATAGCAGCAAGGAAATGAATTCTGCCAAACCTTGAGTAACTGTGGAAGTGGACATGCCTTTCCAGAGGAACCTCCAGATAAGGATGCAGCCCAGTCAACACCTTGACTGTAACCTTATGAGACCCTCAGGAGAGGGTGCGGCTAATCCTTTTGCCTGGATTCTCAATCCCCAGCACCTGTGAAATATTAATAATAACTGACTTGTTTTAAACTGCTAAATTTGTGGGAACTTGTTAGGAAGCACAAAAATAATACACTTATGTTTCCAAAAAGTATATCATGTTTTATAATGCACTTACGTTCAGAAACATAATATGCTATGTTTTAAGCATATTGCTATTATCCAGAGGTAATTCAAGTCAATGGGGAAATGATTGATAATAATTTTTAACCTTGCCTCTCCTTTAAGTTGACCTATTTTCATAATTTTCCTTTTGTACAGTCCTTCCTGAAATTAGTCTTAATCTGTAAAATTGATTTCAAATATACTTACTTGATGTTTGCTTAAAGTTGGTGTGGTTTTATGCTTGTTGGTAAAATATTTGTTACATTTTAATGCATTGCTCACCTGTAATAGCATTGAGTTAACCTGTATGATGTTTAAGTTAGGTGTCAATGCTCAAGCCTGTCTATATGGCCCCTATGTCTATATGCTGCCTTGGAGAAACACGTCCATGCTGTGGGAAAGTGCCAGAGAAAAACATTTAAATTCTAGTTGATATCTTTAGCCAATATATGCCTGTTTGATATTAGGGATTATTTAACATGCTAGACCTCAAATTTCCTACCTGTCTCAGTTTCCTCTTCTCAAGGCATTGTTCTTAGTAATTTTTATAAAAGTACTTGAAAAACACAACATTCTAAATAAATATAAAGGATGACAAACCTGCAGTATTATGTAATAATTTATTTGATACTACTTGGGTGCTGCAAATACACATCTTTAGAGATGAAGCATAATGGTATCAATCTCAAGGCCTGTGGGGCAGGGCCACTGATCCTTTGCAGACTGTAAAGGAGGTAATTTAGAGTCCCAGTTCAGTGCATCAAAATCCATCTGCTGCTGCCCTCTTCTTGTCAGATGCAACTTGTTCTGTGCTCTTTCACTGACACATTGTTTTGCACGTTTATGTCTAAGACCATCTGGATTGTCTGGTCTACCCAATATCCTCACATGCTTCAGTTTAATATCCCTCCTCCTATCTGCCCCATTACTCGCTGTGTGATTCTGCTTCTCTGGCACCATTTTTCAGAGGGAGACGACGAGGGCACAAGCTAACTCCTTGCAGCCACCGTTTTATTGTACAACCTCAGCTAGAGTCTTGACTGTGACCACTGGGCTTCCCCAGAGCAGCTATGATTTGCTCTTTTTAAAATAGATCTTTGTGCTCTATGTATGAACTGTTATGCGTTATCTATTTAAAAAACATCAAAATGTTAAATCCTTCATGTCTTAATAAATTGGTTGGATGTTCATTTGCTTGTTCTTTGAGGAGTTAATTCATTTTTCAGCATAGGAAACACACATATCGAAACATGCATATCACAAACCAGGAAATGGACTAAGCTTTGAAAATAGAAAAAACAAAAGTATATGTCCCTGCCGTCAAGGATTTCACAGTCTTCTGGAAATGGGGTAGGGGTGTCCCATGTTTCTCACCTCCTCTATTCCCATTACTCACTGCCTTGGAACCCACTCGATTCTGTTTGCTGGGCAGCATTTCTCGGGGGAAGACTACTACAGAACTTTATCCTCTTTGCTTGGCATGGGGTACCTCCCACTTTCGTAGAAACTGACTCCATTCAGCCACAATTTGCGGTACGTTTGGTCAACATATAAGTGATAGAAAGGAAATGTGCATGGGCTCAATGGGACTCTAGAAGGGGGTATCTGTCTCAGACAGTGCTGTTCCTGATGACCTTTGTGAGGAACATAGGGACTAAGATTTGTAGCACTGTGTGAAGTCCAAGACAGAGAAGGATTAGGCTTGCCCAGAAGCAGAAACTCTCACTTTGAAATGGAAGTCAAAAAGAACAGATGCAGCCATTACTTAACAAATGAGCAAACAAGCAAAAAGGACCTGGAATTATGCTCACTTTGAGATGGTGGTGGAAGATCTCCTGCAAGACTGCGCTGATTGCTTGTTCTTCTTCAGTTCATATATTGAAAGTTTTTTCAGATGTCTTGGCTCCTGATTATATAATCCAGGCATTGATTCTGACCCCTTTACCAACTGAAGCACAGCTCTGTGTCATCAGTCAGCTCTCTGTTCCTACGTGACTAAGAGTTCCCCTCATCTACTCCTTCCTATTTCTGTGAAATACTAGACACTCTATCATGGTACCTTCTTCCTGTGGCTCACGGATGCTTTTTCAACAGCCCTTTCAACTTCTTAAAAATAACTCACTGATACGAAGACAAATGTAAACTTTATTTAATATTTCAAAGAGAAATTAGTGAAGGGTGACTGGAGGAGGGAGAGAAAATTATATCAGGTCAGTTAAAAGTTCTATTATTTTTCGCCTGTAATCCCAGCACTTTGGGAGGCTGAGGCGGGCAGATCACGAGGACAGGAGATCGAGACCTTCCTGGCTAACATGGTGAAACCCCATCTCTACTAAAAATACAGAAAAATTAGCTGGGCGTGGTGGCGGGCGCCTGTAGTCCCAGCTACTCGGGAGGCTGAGGCAGGAGAATGGCGTGAACCCGGGAGGCAGAGGTTGCAGTGAGCCGAGATCGCGCCACTGCACTCCAGCCTGGGTGACAGAGCGAGACTCTGTCTCAAAAAAAAAAGAAAAAGAAAAAGAAAAAGGTTCTATTATTTTTCTTCTCAATTCCTTTTTCAGCTGCCCCATCACTAGAAACCTCTTCCTATGGCCCTTTCCCTGCAAAGAATCTGGGCTCAATGATTTCTCACCTCTTCCTCTAGGACTTTAGTTTACAACGTTACATGATTTTTTGGTATGTGTTTGCAGAGAAACGTCCTTTCTCCTCTGAAGTTTGTGTGCTGGATTAAAACCTGGGCTTCCAAAAACATCTTGCATTCCAAGCTTAAAATAAGAAGTTACGTCAAAGACAATGAACTTTTAAAAATGAATTCTAGTAAATAAGCCAAATTCAGAGGCATTTTTCAGCTTTAAATATTTACTTGGGTTCAGTTTTTCTACAAAGCATGACATAGGAGCATGCTTGTCTTTAAAATATTATGGGACTTATTTGTTGAGCAAATAAGTAATGTGCTCTTATTCGTATATAAAAATGATGTCACTGTTTCAACACCCATTGAACAGTGTGGCTTTGGGCTGTTTTTAGTGACCAAAATACATTATAGTAGAGAAACAGTAAGCATTACTAAGGATTAAATTTTTGTTGTTTAATGTTATCATATTTACTTTAATTGTATTAATATTGAAGTCCAATTTTAGTGATCAAATAATTTGTAGTCATGTTTAGTACATGGCAATTCATATATACTCTTCATAAGAGCGTTTTGACTCAAATTCTGGGTTCAGAATTAACTGGCTATGTGCTCTTAGCAAAAAAACAAAACAAAACAAACAAAAATAAACCTCCATGCTCCACAGTTTCCTCATATTTAAAAATTGGAATTCACGGAGTATTTTATAGTACATCCTAGGTAGATTAATAACCCTATTTATATCAAATTGTTCATCAATCAAGAGAGAAATAATACCAACTTCACTGGGTTATTGGTTCGATTAAATAAAATGGTGCGTGCATGGTGCACAGCTTATGCATATCATGGTGTGATAGATGCTTCAAAACTTGCAGATACATCCGTCCCCTCAAATTCCTTTTCCTCCCCTACTCTGGACCAATCGTTGTGTAAGTGTCTCATTTATGAAAGAAGCTAAAAGTAGATGAGAAATAGATGCATTGTTTTGAGCTTGTTTATAGGCAGCACGTAAGCACTTCAGCTGCAAATACTGTTGCTCCATGATGGGCTTGTTGGTAACTTCTATGGCACAGAATTCCTTATTGGTTTCATTAGATTGTTTTCATTTTCTTCCCCCCCATCTTCTTTAATAAGTCATATCAAGATGCACAGAAAAGGTTGTGTGGACTTCCCTGTTGATCCTGAGGGTGTCAGAGGATTAAATATAAAACAAAATTGCTATTTTTCCCTTTTCACACAAGAGCCATCCATCCAGCTGAGAGAGAGGCAGATACCCTCCCAGGGCACCTTGGCGTGCAGTGAAATATTGGTATTCGAATTAGAGTCTAATCAGGACAAGCAGACAAAGTGATGTGTTTCAGCCTTGTCTTTTTTGTAGCCAGTTACCCTAGACTCCTAGCGTTCATGTCTTCCATGTACTTTCTTTAATTAGCACTTTAATAGCTCGGCTTCAGAGAGTTAGTTCGGGAGAGAACTTTCCTAAAGCTGCCAAGTGGTCACAAGCAGGAGGTGATTAAATTTCGTCTCAAGCACCAGGCATCTGCACGCGTTCTCTGTGTCACAGTGTGCTTTTCAAGATGTGTGCCCAATAACTCCTGGCCAGAGGGAGGTGATGCTGTCAGGAAATGCATTTGAAAAAGCTGCCGAGCATCATTAACCACTGTCTGTATACTATTGATTTAGATCAGTTTTCATAATAAGGCTCTCGATTCTCCATTAAGCACTGGTTTATCTTGGATGGGGAAGAAAAAACATTTGTGCAGAGATTATTGTTTTATTAGCTTTGAGCCAGAAAAAGGGAAAACAAAAAAGTTCTGTGTTTCAAATTTTTAGTAGCCCCTCATGTGTTAATTATGCATGCGATTTATAGAAATATTCTTTGCTTAGAGCTTTAACCCTTTTCGTCATATACACTGACTCAATATTATGAAAATTGTGTTGATAGTCAGTAATCAAACAAGAATAAAACTCCATTTTAACGCATCTCACAGGATGTGATGCAGTAACTTCTGTAACACAATGTTAAGATATGTGGCCTCTATGGAAATACGGTGAGATATTCTTCTAAAACTTGGTGGGTTTTATTTTCTTTCATATTTAACATTTCTGAAGTTAGGGTGCATATTACAATAAATATGACAAGAAATCATTTTTACTTTAATTCCTTTTGTAGGACATAAAATAATGGTGTGCTGTATCACTAATGACATTTTATAAAAGTATAGTCATTTTTTGCTTATTTAATAGTTGTCTTTTCATAAAGCATAACTTGCATTAAAAATTGCATTACTTTCTTGCTTTAACAAGTTGTTATACCTAATTTCTTTGTTTGAGTAGAAATTGTTTCCCACCTAGCACCTACAAACACAGTGCATATTTAGCTTTTAAAAAATCCTTAGGTACAGGCATTATTAATATACTACAATTTTATCATGCAAAGTTCAAAAAATTTAGTGTAAATTTTCAAAGATTAATTTAAAATGCAATGTCCGCATAAGACACGTTGATTATTTAGTCAGAATGAGAGATGCTTTCGAGGTGAGTGATTGAAGGATACTCTCGTCAAGTGCAGAGTCGTCACTCATAACCCTTGTAGTGAAGTGTTAGGCTCTCTTGTTTCTGTGAACAATAAAAATTGATAATAAGATTGAGAGGAAGGGGAGGGGGTTAAGTATTCATGGCGGCATATTTTTTAATGAAAACGACACTCCTTTTTTATAATTATGAAAATACTACATGCATATTCAAAAAACAAATATTGTACTAATATTTAGACTATACCTTATTTGATTAATTCTGTGTAGATGCACACACACACAGGATCACACATAATGCTTTTTGAAACTGACTTTTTCACTTTAACATTATATTTAAAAATGATATAAAATTAATAGAGATTGCAAATAGGTTGACACCATGGAATATAATAGCTGCAGCATGTTGTACTATGGGAGTATCATTTAATAATAAAACATAGTTAGATTTCATTTTGCATCTAACTCATGTCAGGCAATGTGCTGAATATTTTATGCACTGGTTCTCACAATAACCCTATGAAATGCATGTTTTATCTTCTTTCACAGTAATTCTATGATGGAAGACTTGGGGCTTAAACAGGAGTTAGCCAGGTAGTTAGTAACAAAGACGAGATTTGAATTTAGGCTGTCCAAGTTAGGTACTCAGACTCTCAACTAGTATTCTATACAGAGTTTTATGGCATTTATGTATTCTATTTCTAGATCAGTCTTATACTGTGGACAATTAAGTTGCTCTTGAGGGTTCCACTATACAAATAATATAGTATTTACTATTTGTTCATACTTTTTGTTCAGTTAACAGATTGTTTTCCTAGGATAAATTCATAAGTTTGATATATATTGTAATATTTTCTTACAGATAGGTTGTTTATTTTATATGCCCATACCAGTAGGTAGAGCATGCCTGTTTCTCCACATCGTCATATGTACTGGCTATCAACATGTAGTACTTCTAAGCAGCGGTTGTAGGACCACAGCCTGTCCAGAAACAACATAGGATGTCTGGATCTTGCTTTGTATATCGCCACACTTCTTTTTAGGATATTCCTGAAAGATATGCATGCATTTATTTTGGAATGGAAATAAGTGATCAGTCATTTTTACAGCTGTGCAAATACTGTTAAATTCACAATATAGAAATTTATGGCAACAATCAAGTGGGCACACGGAACTACTTTTCAGATATTTTGGAAATAAAAGCTAAGCAAAATTTTGCAAATAATAATTGCAGGTCCTTCCATATTATAATGTTCATTTGAAATCTCTAAAAGGCTCCATATAATAATTGGCATTATTTTGTTTTAAATTTTTACTTGGACATATTATTTGAGACTCAGATAAGATTTGCAAGAAATGTACAAAGTAGTCCTGCATCTCCCTCAGTTGGATTCTCTAAATGGTAATATTCATCTTTAATTTCTTTCTCTCTTTCTCTCACGAACACACAGGTCTTTATATTAATATATTGTTTTCTCATTTGGGGAGGCTATTA
Organism: Pan paniscus; assembly: GCF_029289425.2. Taxonomy (NCBI): domain Eukaryota; kingdom Metazoa; phylum Chordata; class Mammalia; order Primates; family Hominidae; genus Pan; species Pan paniscus. Next base: position 88,606,288 of record NC_073266.2, read on the forward strand.
TAGTGTTTGTTACAGGATGTTGCCCTTACATACTTTATAGTTTCTAAAAATAAATATATTATTTTACATAACCATTGTATACTTATAAAATCAGGAAAACATGGAAACATAGATAATCTGCAGAACTTAAACAAATTTCACCAATCATTTCTGATAGTGTCCTTCAAAATAGCCAGATTTCTGATTATCTCTTGCGTTCAATTTTCGTGTCCCTTTTGTACCCTTTAATAAAAAAACTTCTTCAGTCATTTTAAATAGTACAAATATTGAGCAGCTATTTGTAGAAACTCTTTCCATTTTGTTGCATTTTTTGGTGACAATATGCAGAAGTGTTCTTTTGAGTTCATCACCTCCTGAGGTTTGAGGTCAATTTGTCCTGTTCTGGTGATGTCAACCTTGGATAAGTTGTATGTCAGCTTTGTCCATTAAAAATTTAATATTTTTACTTTGTAAGCAGTAAGTAAATTGAGAGGCGATAATTCGAACAGGTGAAAATATCCGGTTACTTATCAAAATCCATTTGCAGTTTTCACCATTGATTCTTGCCTTAATTATTATTAGGATGATTACCAAATAATTATTTTGTAATTACATTATTCTTTCCGTGTTGATTTCTACTGTAAGGAACACACTTCTATTCCCTCTACCCCAAGTGACAGCCCTTCATCAATTAATTCGTTAACTGATGTATGGAATCACGGATCCTTTTTCTTTAATTATTGGGTTATAATCTCTTATTCTCATTTTTCTAATGCTCAAAAGCTGTGTCAGATTTGGCCAGTGGCAACTGCTACATTCTGACTCCTTTATCCTTTGGACATGTGATCATTAATCTTTGAGTACCTGTTTTTTTTTGTTTGACACAATATGTTCTTGAATTACCTTGTATTTTTATTGTCCCAGCCTGAAATAGGTCATTTTTCTGGGGGTTCCTTTAGTGGATAATGGAGTGTAAAAACCAAGATCTGGGCTCTGGAGTGATCATTTCTACTTGGGTGTAATTGTTTCAACGCTTTTTAAGCTGGCAGACATAGCAAATATATATATACCTACTCACACCTATAAACAACCATTTAACTATGTATAAGCAAATACATATATACCTACTCACACCCATAAACATCCATTTAGCTATGTATAAGCAAATACATATATACCTACTCACACCCATAAACGTCCATTTAACTATGTATAAGCAAATACATATATTCCTACTCATACACATAAACATATATTTAACTATGTAGACATACATAGTTTACATAGTTATAAGTATATAAGCAAATACATATATTAGTATACATAGTTATAAGTATATTAGCAAAAACATATATACCTATTCACACATATGTAAACATAGATAAATGTATGTTTATATGTGTGAATAGATATATATTTGCTTATATACTTATATAAGCACACTATATTTATTACCAGATAGATAGATGTTGAAAACTACGAATTTATACTTATATCTCTAATTTCATTTGAACACATAAAGTTTATTCCAAAATTCTCTATACCCATATTGTAACTCCCTCTTCTGACATTGAAGAACATTGCTCTCTATACCAAAAATATATTTTCGTGGTTTCTTAATCCAAGAATGCACAGGAAATTACTGTTAGAATTACTAGTTCATGCCTCTCTCTCCGTCTCTCTCTCTCTCTCTCTATATATATATATATATGACAAATGTGTGTGTGTACATATATATTCTTGTCTTTTCAAATTGCAATAAAATTACTATTCCATGTAACACAGAATGTGTAATTGTTATAGTTTGGATAGTTGTCCCAACTCAAATCTCATGTTGAAATGTAATTCTCAGCGTTGGAGGTGGGGCCTGGTGGGAGGTGTTTGGGTCATGGAAGTGGATCTCCCATGAATAGCTTGGGCCATCTCCTTGGTGATAAGTAAGCTCTCGCTCTGAGTTCACATGAGGTCTGCTTGTTTAAAAGTGTGTTGCACCTACCTCCCCACTCTCTCTCTCTCTCTGTCTCTCTCTCTGTCTCTGTCTCTGACTCACTTGTTCCTCCTTTTGACGTGTGACCTGCCTGTTCCCCCATTGCCTTCTGCCATGATCAAAAGCTCCCCAAGGCTTCACCAGTAGCCGAGCAGATGCCAGCACCATGCTTCATGTAAAGCTTGCAGAACTGTGGGCCAATTAAAACTGTTTTATTTATAAATTACCCAGTCTCAGGTATTTCTTTATAGCAATGCATGAATGGCCTAATAGAGTAATGGAGAAGAATACTCTAAGTTCCTTGAGGGAAAGATTCGTTTCTTATATAATTTTTACCTCCTATATTTAGAGTCAGAATATTATATAATCAATCGTATCTGTATAATAAACAAAAATCCTATTTTTCCAATAGGCTAGTCTTTATCTTCAATATAAAAACCTTAAAGATCTAGAGAACCAAATTTGAGAGTTGTAGGTGACAGGTGATGAAATCGTACCTTTTGGAGGGGGCCTCTGCCTGGCTCCAAAAGGCACAGTTTCACCACCGGCCACTTTCAACTTGCCTCGTATAGACGACAATGTGGTATTTACCATCTGCTTCAGTCTTGCTTGTTATCTGCTATGAGTGACTTTTACTTCTGTAGGACCAATTAAGTGTATCTTACATAAAAGATTCAAAGGATGTTAGAGTGACTTCAAGGTTTTTTTTTTCCTGCAAACCATCTTGACAAAAGTACCAAAGTATATTTATATCTATATAGCTATTCATGTGTTTGTGCTTGGAGATGTTATCAAAAAAACTATTGCATGCTGAAACTTTTTCTATGTATTTGAATATAATCTTTATTTGTTTCTGCAGCTATAACACCTATCCCATTAACAGACATCTTTACACTAGTACTTCAACATAAATGCTAGAAAAACTCTTTGCTGTGTGGCTAGACAGATCAATTCTTGCTTCATTGATTATTTCAATGAGAGTCTAAAAGCATATCCCTGTGTTACTGATAATTTCATCTGTGGTGGTCTTTATTTGGTTCAATTTCTAATATTTGCACCAAGATACAGGCATATATGGGACATGTTGAATAGTCCAAATAGAAACTTCAGAGTTCTAGTATAATTTTTACTAGTTGAGTTTAGTTAGATGTAGTGGCACACAGCCCATCCTGCAGACTACTGTTTTCACCTTACTTCTGGCTCTAAAAATGGCTTAAACTATGGTTGTTACCCATACATATGTGTAATTTGGAAATACTTGATTATCTCATTCTTTATTAACACTGTATAGTTGCTAAAATTCATTAACAGATTAATATGGCCTATAATCATGGTTGCATAGCCAATTACTTTTTATTTGTCAATATGTGTTGGCATCCAATTTAAACTGGAAATAATGCCCTGTATGACATTGGTGCACAGTACATTGAAAGTGGTTGATCAATACTCATTATTCAAGTTTAATGAGGTTTGTCATTTTAACAATCAAGGACAAAAGTAGAAACATATGTCCATATTTTCATGGCTTACATAAAGTTGCTTTTACACTTTATTAATCATTCTCAACTTGTTTTCCATTATTAATATAAAATTACACATAAAACTTGTATTGAATTCCTAATTGAAAGGATAGCCATAAATCAGGTGATCAGAGTGGTTCCTTAGAAACCACAGAAAGTTACACCATATCTAAAAAGATTGTTAATGTGATGTAGATAATGGTTAGTTAATGAGATGGCTCATTGCTTAGTTTAAAGGTACTGGAAAATTAGGAAGGTGTATGGAGAATTACAAACTTTATCCTTCAGCGTGGTTTGATGACAGCATACCTGAAACCTTATGGTTTGGAAGACTGTGATACTGTTATAGATTGTTATATCATGTCTCCTTATTGTTTTTATTACATGTAGACATCCCAGCAACCTCGTATCTCTACTTACATATAAAAGTATTTAATGTGGCAATTTCGTCTCTTAAATTCAATCTAATTATGTAATGACATGGATACGTAAATATATATTATAGAGATGCTTATTGAAGCATTTAATATAGCAAAATTCTGGAAAAAAACCCAATAAATAAATGCTGCATTTGTACATAGTGGAGATACATGTAAGAGGTAAAATAGCTTTTTAAAGAGAGGCTAGCTTTACAAGGTATAAGGTAAATCTCTTCGATGAGCTGAAAGATGATCCCATGGTATATGGAGTGAGGATAGGATATTATAATTCAGTATACGTAAAATCACACACATACACGTACTCCACACACGCAACCATTCTACTAACATGAAATTTTCCTCAGCCGTTTTCCCTAGGAGAACGTGTTCATAGGGGTCTGTCTCATTCTCTGTGTACTTCTTTGGTAAAATCAAATAAATTCACAACAATGCTGAAGAATTTTTGCTCTTTGTGCTTTTTGAAAATCCAGTTTCCCAGGTGCACTCTCTCTCCCATTTTTCTTCAGACCTCCCCCTCTTCATATGCAGCTGATGACATTATTTCTCTGAGAAACACTGAGTGATTAAGATGTAATTCTACATTCCCCATACCACGCCTATTCCCTGATCTGTACCTCTGCCTGTAGTCTCAATGTTCTTCTCTGTTAGTCTGGGAGAAGTGTCCTTGCTTCCTTATAGGCTGACTGCTAGACTTGTGCACTAGATTCAATGCCCTTGAATCTACTTGAGAACATTAGCAATTCTCCCCGATTAATTATATACGTGAGTGTGTGTGTGTACTAATTTCTACTAACTCACAACAGACAAATATGCTGTAGTTTTTCCAACATAAAAAGAAAAAATATTCTTGCCCCACACACCTTTAGATATCCCCACTTCCACAAATGTTTTTCATTGCTTTGCTTAGTAGCAAAATTCCTCTGCAGTATTGTCTATACAGTATTTTCTGTCTCCAGTCCCTGTCCACTTTCTTTCTTGAATTATCTTCAAGTTGGCCTTTTCTTCTGTCATTTCTCTACCAAAACTCTTCTTGTCAAAAACATCACTGATAAATTCAAGTTTTTAATTCTCAGTGCTCAGCTCACTTGACTTGCTAGCAACATTTGTCACTTGATCAGTCCATCTTCCTCTGAAATGCTTTTTGCATTTGGTTTTGGGAAGCCAAGCTCTCTGATCTTCTTACCACTGCATTGACCATCCCTACTAAATACCTTTTTATGTCTCTGCACCTCCTTTGTGTGTCTACATTTACTATTTTGGAAAGTCACTCAGGTTTTTGTCTTTAAATGTTATCTATATGTTAATGATTTCCAAATTGGTACTTCTAGAGCAAGCTTCTCTCCTGAACTACAGCCTCAACTGCATACTTAGCCTCTCTCCCGGGATGGTAGAAGGTGGCTTATATTGAGCAAGTCCAAAAATGGAATTGTGATATCCCCTGAAGCAAATTCACTTTCCCAGAACTTCTCTATTTCAGGGACAATGCAATTTGTTATTTTTTATTTTTTGGATTTTTTATGTTTTAGATTTTCTAGCCCCCAAACCTTGGTTTCCTCTTTGATTCTCCATTTTGTTTCATATCCCATATCTCATCAATAGTCAATTCCATTGGATTCAAGATAAGTCCAGAATCTGATGACTCCTCACTTGTGCCATCATTCTGCTGTGAGCCTTCATCACCTCTTATCTGAATTACAGCAATTACCTCCTACGTGATTTCTCTTCTTTCACCCTTGCTGCCTTTTAGTTCATCCTCAACGCAGCAGCCGGAATTATCCTTTGAAATGTAAGCCAGATTGTGTCTCTCCTCTGCTTAAATTTTGCACTTCTCTAAGAGCAAAATCTAAGTTAAAAGCCATAAGACATTACACGATTTGACCTTCCTATTTCCTCCCTAACTTAATTTATTTCTATTTTCCCTTTTGCTCACATCCTCTGCATCTTTATTGATCTGTTTGCCGTTCCTCAAATAAGATTGGTTTCCACTGCAAAGTCTTGTACTTGATCTTTCACCTGCCAGAAATATATTCCCTCTAGATCTACGTAGCAGCTAACTCTAATCTTCACACAATGTCATCTTCTTGACAGGATCTTCATTGACTGTATTATTTAAACTCACGAGGACCTCTCAAAAAGCATACAGATTTTGGATAATAATCCTATCCTGAAAGACACAGTCCTGAATGCCAAAGTCCCAAATATTGAAATCGCTAAAGAACAAAATCCCTCTAGTCTAAATCCCTAAAATCTAACATCTCTAACATCTAAAATCTGAAAAAAATTACAGTCACAGGATAGTTGCATTATGTTAGGCAGAAACATTATCTTGTTATTTTCTGTATGCAGAATAAAATGGATTTTAATAGAATCCTCAAACCATAATGACATATTTGAAATTAGGTACAATCAAGGCTTCTAAAAGTGACTTTCAAGGTGTTACCAATAAAGTTTGTTTTTTCCATTCAGGCCAATGCATTTGGAGAAGATCTGGGTTTATAGATTGGCCATGCAATATGGCAATGAAGTAAATTCAATTTAAAAGTGAGTCACTTGGCTGCACTGGTATTCCTTCTGCTGTTGAGATTTCAGGAGCTTTTAATAAATTAAACCTGCATTTGCCTAAAGAAGCCACTGAAGTTACTGACTAGTTTGAGAATAATTATGTGAATGGCAGGATAAGAAGATACTTCTGAAATGGTGTTGCTTTTCAGTTACCATTTTTTTTTTACCGAAAAAATAGTTTATTGAATGTAATTAGTATCTTTTTTAATACTTTAAGTTTTTTAATACTTTTAAAAAATACTTTAAGTGCAGAAAGTGCAGGTTTGTTACACAGGTATACACATGTGCCATGGTGGTTTGCTGCACCCATCAACCTGTCATCTACATTAGATATTTTTTCCTAATGCTATCTCTCCCCTTGCCCCCACCCCCAGACAGGCCCTGGTGTGTGATGGTCCCTTCCCTGTGCCCATATGTTCTCATTGTTCAACTCCAACTTATGAGTGAGAAAATATGGTGTTTGGTTTTCTGTTCTTGTGTTAGTTTGCTGAGAATGATGGTTTCCAGCTTCATCCATGTCCCTGCAAAAGACATGAACTCATTCTTTTTTATGGCTGCATAGTATTCCATGGTGTATATGTGCCAAATTTTCTTTATCCAGTCTAACATTGATGGGCATTTGGGTTAGTTCTAAGTCTTGCTATTGTGAATAGTGCTGCAACAAACTTACGTGTGCATGTGTTTTTATAGTAGAATGATTTATAATCCTTTGGGTATAAACCCAGTAATGGGATTGGTGGGTCAAATTGTATTTCTAGTTCTAGATCCTTGAGGAATCACCACACTGTCTTTCACAATGGTTGAACTAATTTATACTCCCGGTTCCTATTTCTCCACATCCTCTCCAGCATCTGTTGTTTCCTGACTTTTTAACGATTGCCATTCTAACTGACGTGAAATGGTATCTCACTGTGGTTTTGATTTGCATTTCTCTAATGACCAGTGATGATGAACTTTTTTTCATATGTTTCTTGGTCACGTAAATGTCTTCTTTTGAGAAGTGTCTGTTCATATGCTTTGCCCGCTTTTTGATGGAATTGTTTTTTTTTTCCTGTAAATTTGTTTAAGTTCCTTGTAGATTGTGGATATTAGACCTTTGTCAGATGGATAGATTGCAAAAATTATCTCCCATTCTGTAGGTTTTCTGTTCACTCTGATGATAGTTGCTTTTGCTGTACAGAAGCTCTTTAATTTAATTGGACCCCATTTGTCAATTTTGGAATTTGTTGCCATTACTTTTGGTGTTTTATTCATGAAGTCATTGCCCATGCCTATGTTCTGAATGGTATTGCCTAGGTTTTCTTCTGGGGCTTTTATGGTTTTAGGTCTTATGTTTAAGGCTTTAATCCACCTTGAGTTAATTTTAGTATGAGGTGTAAGGAAGGGGTCCAGTTTCAGTTTTCTCCATATGGCTAGCCAGTTTTCACAATACCATTTATGAAATAGGGAATCCTTTCTGCATTGCTTGTTTTTGTCAGGTTTGTCAAAGATCAGATGGTTGTAGATGTGTGGTGTTATTCTGAGGCCTCTGTTCTGTTCCATTGGTCTATATATCTGTTTTGGTGCCAGTACCATACTGTTTTGGTTACTGTAGCCTTGTGTTATAGTTTGAAGTCAGATAGTATGAGGCCTCCGGCTTTGTTATTTTTGCTTAGGATTGTCTTGGCTATATGAGCTCTTTTTTGGTTCCATATGAAATTTAAAGTAGTTTTCTTCTAATTCTATGGAGAAAATCAATGGTAGCTTGATGGGTATAGCATTGAATCTATAAACTACTTTGGGCAGTATGGCCATTTTCACAATATTGTTTCTTCCTATCCATGAGCTTGGAATGTTTTTCCATTTGTTTGTGTGCCCTCTAATTTCCTTGAGCTGTAGTTTGTAGTTCTCCTTGAAGAAGTCCTTCACATCCCTAGTAAGTTTTATTCCTAGGTATTTTATTCTCTTTGTAACAATTGTGAATGGGAATTTGCTCATGATCTGGCTCTCTGTTTGTTTATTATTGGTATATATGAATGCTTGTGATTTTTGCACATTGATTTTTTTATCCTGAGACTTTGCTGAAGTTGCTTATCAGCTTAAGGCATTTTTGGGCTGAGATGATGGGGTTTTCTAAATATACAATCATGTCATCTGCAAACAGATGTCATTTCACTTCCTGTCTTCTTTTTTAAATACCCTTTATTTCCTTCTCTTGCCTGATTGCCCTGGCCAGAACTTCCAATACTATGTTGAATACAACTGGTGAGAGAGGATATTCTTGTCTTGTGCTGGTTTTCAAAGGGAATGCTTCCAGCTTTTGCCCATTCAGTATGATATTGGCTGTGGATTTGTCATAAATAGCTCTTGTTATTTTTAGATATGTTCTATCAATACCTAGTTTGTTGAGTGTTTTTAACATGAAGGGTGTTGAATTTTATTGAAGGCCTTTTCTGCATCTATTGAGATAATCATGTGGTTTTTAATCACTGGTTCTGTGTATATGATGGATTGCGTTTACTGATTTGCATATGTTGAACCAGCCTTGCATCCCAGGGATGAAGCCCACTTGATCCTGGTGGATAAGCTTTTTAATGTGCTGCTGGATTCAGTTTGCCGTATTTTATTGAGGATTTTGCATCAATGTTCATCAGGGATATTGGTGTGAAATTTCCTTTTATCTGTTGTGTCTCTGCTAGGTTTTGGTATCAGGCTGACGCTGGACTCATAAAAAGAGTTAGGAAAGAGTTGGTCTTTTTCTATTGTTTGGACTAGTTTCAGGAGGCATGGTACCAGTTCCTCTTTGTACCTCTGGTAGAATTCAGCTGTGAAGCCATCTGGTCCTGGCCTTTTTCTGGTTGGTAGGCCATTAATTACTACTTCAATTTCAGAACTTGTTATTGGTCTATTCAGGGGTTCGACTTCTTCCTCGTTTAGTCTTGGGAGGGTGTATGTGTCCAGGAATTTATTCATTTCTTCTAGATTATCTAGTTTATTTGTGTAGAGGTGTTTATAGTATTCTCTGATGGTAGTTTTTATTTCTGTGAGATCAGTGGTGGTATCCCCTTTATCATTTTTTATTGAGTCTATTTGATTCTTCTCTCTTTTCTTCTTCATTAGTCTGGCTAGTGGTCTATTTTGTTAATCTTTTCAAAAAACCAGCTCCTGGATTCATTGATTTTTTGAAGTGTGTGTGTGTGTGTGTGTGTGTGTGTGTGTGTCTCTCTCCTTCAGTTCTGCTCTGATCTTAGTTATTTCTTGTCTTCTGCTAGCATTTGAATTTGTTTGCTCTTGCTTCTCTAGTTATTTTAATTGTGATGTGAGGGTGTTGAATTTAGATATTTCCTGCTTTCTCCTGTGGACATTTAGTGCTATAAATTTCCTATATACACTATAGTTTCCTATAAACACTACTTTAGCTGTGACCCAGAGATTCTGGTACATTGTGTCTTTGTTCTCATTGGTTTCAAAGAACTTATTTATTTCTGCCTTAATTTTATTATTTACCCAGTCGTCATTCAGGAGCAGGTTGTTCAGTTTCCAGTATTTGTGCAGTTTTCAGTGAGTTTCTTAATCCTGAGTTCTAATTTTATTGCACTGTGGTCTGAGAGCCTTTGTTATGATTTCTGTTCTTTGGCATTTGCTGAGGAGTGTTTTACTTCCAATTGTGTGGTTGATTTTAGAATAAGTGCTATGTGGTGCTGAGAAGAATATATATTCTATTGATGTGGGGTGGAGAGTTCTGTAGATGTCTATTACGTCCACTTGGTCCAGAGATGAGTTCAAGTCCTGAATATCCTTGTTAATTTTCTGTCTCGTTGATCTGTCTAATATTTGACAGTGGGGTGTTAAAGTCTCCCACTATTATTGTGTGGGAGTCTAAGTCTCTTTGTAGGTCTCTAAGAACTTGCCTTATGAATCTGGGTGCTCCTGTATTGAGTGCATATATATTGAGGATAGTTAGGTCTTCTTGTTGCACTGATCCCTTCACCATTATGTAATGCCCTTCTTTGTCTTTTTTGATCTTTGTTGGTTTAAAGTCTGTTTAATCAGAGACCAGGATTGCAACTCCTGCTTTATTTATTTATTTATTTATTTATTTATTTTGCTTTCCCTTTGCTTGGTAAGTATTCCTCCATTCTTTTTTTTATTATTATCATACATTAAGTTTTACGGTACATGTGCACAATGTGCAGGTTAGTTACATATGTATACATGTGCCTTACTGGTGTGCTGCACCCATTAACTCGTCATTTAGCATTAGATATATCTCCTAATGCTATCCCTCCCCCCTCCCCCGACCCCACAACAGTCCCCAGAGTGTGATGTTCCCCTTTCTGTGTCCATGTGTTCTCATTGTTCAATTCCCACCTATGAGTGAGAACATGCGGTGTTTGGTTTTTTGTTCCTGCAATAGTTTACTGAGAATGATGATTTCCACTTCCATCCATGTCCCTACAAAGGACATGAACTCATCATTTTTTATGGCTGCATAGTATTCCATGGTGTATATATGCCACATTTTCTTAATCCAGTCTATCATTGTTGGACATTTGGGTTGGTTCCAAGTCTTTGCTATTGTGACTAGTGCTGCAATAAACATACATGTGCATGTGTCTTTATAGCAGCATGATTTATAGTCCTTTGGGTATATACCCAGTAATGGGATGGCTGGGTCAAATGGTATTTCTAGTTCTAGATCCCTGAGGAATCGCCACACTGACTTCCACAATGGTTGAACTAGTTTACAGTCCCATCAACAGTGTCAAAGTGTTCCTGTTTCTCCACATCCTCTCCAGCACCTGTTGTTTCCTGACTTTTTAATGATTGCCATTCTAACTGGTGTGAGATGGTATCTCATTGTGGTTTTGATTTGCATTTCTCTGATGGCCAGTGATGGTGAGCATTTTTTCATGTTTTTTGGCTGCATAAATGTCTTCTTTTAAGAAGTGTCTGTTCATGTCTTTTGCCCACTTTTTGATGGGGTTGTTTGCTTTTTTTCCTGTAAATTTGTTTGAGTTCATCATAGATTCTGGATATTAGCCCTTTGTCAGATGAGTAGGTTGTGAAAATTTTCTCCCATTTTGTAGGTTGCCGGTTCACTCTGATGGTAGTTTCTTTTGCTGTGCAGAGGCTCTTTAGTTTAATTAGATCCCATTTGTCAATTTTGTCTTTTGTTGCCATTGCTTTTGGTGTTTTAGGCATGAAGTCCTTGCCCATGCCTATGTCCTGAATGGTAATGCCTAGGTTTTCTTCTAGGGTTTTTATGGTTTTAGGTCTAACGTTGAAGTCTTTAATCCATCTCGAATTAACTTTTGTATAAGGTGTAAGGAAGGGATCCAGTTTCAGCTTTCTACATATGGCTAGCCAGTTTTCCCAGCACCGTTTATTAAATAGGGAATCCTTTCCCCATTGCTTGTTTTTCTCAGGTTTGTCAAAGATCAGCTAGTTGTAGATATGTGGTGTTATTTCTGAGGGCTCTGTTCTGTTCCATTGATCTATATCTCTGTTTTGGTACCAGTACCATGCTATTTTGGTTACTGTAGCCTTGTAGTATAGTTTGAAGTCAGGTAGCGTGATGCCTCCAGCTTTGTTCTTTTGGTTTAGGATTGACTTGGCGATGCGGGCTCTTTTTTGGTTCCATATGAACTTTAAAGTAGTTTTTTCCAATTCTGTGAAGAAAGTCATTAGTAGCTTGATGGGGATGGCATTGAATTGATAAATTACCTTGGGCACTATGGCCATTTTCACGATATTGATTCTTCCTATCCATGAGCATGGAATATTCTTCCATTTGTTTGTATCCTCTTTTACTTCATTGAGTAGTGGTTTGTAGTTCTCCTTGAAGAGGTCCTTCACATCCCTTGTAAGTTGGATTCCTAGGTATTTTATTCTCTTTGAAGCAATTGTGAATGGGAGTTCACTCATGATTTGGCTCTCTGTTTGTCTGTTGTTGGTGTATAAGAATGCTTGTGATTTTTGTACATTGATTTTGTATCCTGAGACTTTGCTGAAGTTGCTTATCTGCTTAAGGAGATTTTGGGCTGAGACAATGGGGTTTTCTAGATATACAATCATGTCATCTGCAAACAGGGACAATTTGACTTCCTCTTTTCCTAATTGAATACCCTTTATTTCCTTCTCCTGCCTAATTGGCCTGGCCAGAACTTCCAACGCTGTGTTGAATAGGAGTGGTGAGAGAGGGCATCCCTGTCTTGTGCCAGTTTTCAAAGGGAATGCTTCCAGTTTTTGCCCATTCCGTATGATATTGGCTGTGGGTTTGTCATAGATAGCTCTTATTATTTTGAGATACGTCCCATCAATACCTAATTTATTGAGAGCTTTTAGCATGAAGCATTGTTGAATTTTGTCAAAGGCCTTTTCTGCATCTATTGAGATAATCATGTGGTTTTTGTCTTTGGTTTTGTTTATATGCTGGATTACATTTATTGATTTGCGTATATTGAACCAGCCTTGCATCCCAGGGATGAAGCCCACTTGATCATGGTGGATAAGCTTTTTGATGTGCTGCTGGATTTGGTTTGCCAGTATTTTATTAAGGATTTTTGCATCAATGTTCATCAAGGATATTGGTCTAAAATTCTCTTTTTTGGTTGTGTCTGTGCCTGGTTTTGGTATCAGGATGATGCTGGCCTCATAAAATGTGTTAGGGAGGATTCCCTCTTTTTCTATTGATTGGAATAGTTTCAGAAGGAATGGTACCAGTTCCTCCTTGTACCTCTGGTAGAATTCGGCTGTGAATCCATCTGGTCCTGGACTCTTTTTGGTTGGTAAGCTATTGATTATTGCCACAATTTCAGAGCCTGTTATTGGTCTGTTCAGAGATTCAACTTCTTCCTGGTTTAGTCTTGGGAGGGTGTATGTGTCGAGGAATTTATCCATTTCTTCTAGATTTTCTAGTTTATTTACATAGAGGTGTTTATAGTATTCTCTGATGGTAGTTTGTATTTCTGTGGGATTGGTGGTGATATCCCTTTTATCATTTTTTATTGCATCTATTTGATTCTTCTCTCTTTTCTTCTTTATTAGTCTTGCTAGCAGTCTATCAATTTTGTTCATCCTTTCAAAAAACCAGCTCCTGCATTCATTAATTTTTTGAAGGGTTTTTTGTGTCTCTATTTCCTTCAGTTCTGCTCTGATTTTAGTTATTTCTTGCCTTCTGCTAGCTTTTGAATGTGTTTGCTCTTGCTTTTCTAGTTCTTTTAATTGTGATGTTAGGGTGTCAATTTTGTATATTTCCTGCTTTCTCTTGTGGGCATTTAGTGCTATAAATTTCCCTCTACACATTATTTTGAGCCTATGTGTGTCTTTGCACGTGAGATGGGTCTCCTGAATACAGCAAACCAATGGGTCTTGACGTCTTGACTCTTTATACAATTTGCCTGTCTGTGCCTTTTAATTGGGGCATTTAGCCTATTTACATTTAAGGCTAATATTGTTATGTGTGAATTTGGTCCTGTCATTATGATGCTAGCTGGTTGTTTTGCCCGTTAGTTGATGCAGTTTCTTCATAGTGTTGATGGTCTTTACATTTTGGTTTGTTTTTGCAGTGGCTGGTACCAGTTTTTCCTTTCCATATTTAGTGCTTCCTTCAGGAGCTCTCATAAGGCAGGCCTGGTGGTGACAAAATCCCTCAGCTTTTTTTTCCGTCTTTAAAGGATTTTATTTCTCCTTCACCTATGAAGTTTAGTTTGCCTAGACATGAAATTCTGAGTTGAAAATTGTTTTCTATAAGAATGTTGAATATTGGCCCCCACTCTCTTCTGGCTTATAGGGTTTCTGCAGAGAGATACACTGTTAGTCTGATGGGCTTCCCTTTTTGGGAACCTGACCTTTCTCTCTGGCTGCCCTTAATGATTTTTCTTGATTTCAACCTTGTTGAATCTGACGATTATGTGCCTTGGAGTTGCTCTTCTCAAGGAGTGTCTTTGTGGTGTTCTTTGTATTTCCTGAATTTGAATGTTGGCCTGTCTTGCTAGTTTGGGGAAGTTCTACTGGATAATATCCTGAAGTGTGTTTACCAGCTTGCTTCCATTTTCCCCCCCACTTTCACGTACAGCAATCAAACGTAGGTTTGGTCTTTTCACTAGTCCCATATTTCTTGGAGGCTTTGTTCATTCATTTTCATTATTTTTTCTCTAATCTTGTCTTCATGCTTTATTTCATTAAGTTGATCTTCAATCTCTGATATCCTTTCTTCCACTTGATTGATTCAGCTATTGATACTTGTGTATGTGTCACGAAGTTCTTGTGCTGTGTTTTTCAGTTCATCCGGTCATTTATGTTCTTCTCTAAACTGGTTATTCTAGTTAGCAATTCCTTTAACCTTTTATCAAGGTTCTTAGCTTCCTTGCACTGGGCTACAAGATGCTCTTTTAGCTTGGTGGAGTTTGTTATTAACCACCTTCTGAAGCCTACTTCTGTCAATTCGTCAAACTTATTCTCCTTCCAGTTTTGTTCCCTTGCTGGTGAGGAGTTGTGATCCTTTAGAGGAGAAGAGGCATTCTGGTTTTTGGAATTTTCAGCCTTTTTGCGCTGGTTTTTCCTCATCTTCGTGGATTTAACTATCTTTGGTTTCTGCTATTAGTGACCTTCGTATAGTGTTTTTGTGTGGTCATCCTTTTTGTTCATGTTGATGCTATTGCTTTCTGTTTGTTAGTTTTCCTTTTAACAGTCAGGCCCCTCTTCTGTAGGTTTGCTAGAGTTTGCTGGGAGTCCACTCCAGACCCTGTTTGCCTGTATCTCTAGCAGAGGCTGCACAACAGCAAATATTGCAGCCCATTCTTTCTTCTGGAAGCTTTATCCCAGAGGGGCACCTACCAGATGGCAGCCAGAGCTCTCCTGTATAAGGTGTCTTTTGACCCCTGCTGGAAGGTGTCTTCCCGTCAGTAGGCATGGGGGTCAGGGACCAACTTGAGGAGGCAGTCTGTCCCTTAGCAGAGCTTGAGCTCTTTGCTAGGAGATCTGCTCCTCTCTCCGGAGCTGGCAGGCAGGAATGTTTAAGTTTGCTGAAGCTGTACCCACAGCTGCCCCTTCCCCCAGGTTCTCTGTCCCAGGGAGATGGGAGTTTTATCTATAAGCCCCTGATTGGGCTGCCGCCTTTTTTTCAGAGATGCCCTGCCCAGAGAGGAGAAATCTAGAGAGGCAGTCTGGCTACAGCAGCTTTGTGGGGCTGTGGTGGGCTCTGCCCAGTCTGAACTTCGTATTGGCTTTGTTTACACTGTGAGGAGAAACCCTCCTACTCAAGCCTCAGTAGTAGAAGATGCCCCACCCCACACCGTGCTCAGGTGTCCCAGGTCAACTTCAGACTGTGGTGCTGGTAGTGAGAATTTCAAGCCAAGGCTTGCTGCTCTCCATGGGGGTGGGATCCACTGAGTAAGACCACTCAGCTCTCTGGCTTCAGCCCCCTTTCCAGGGGAGGGAACAGTTCTGTCTCATTGGCATTCCAGGCACCACTGCAGTACAAAGAAAAAAAAAACCCTTGCAGCTAGCTCAGTGTCTGCCCAAACAGCTGCCAGTTTTGTGCTTGAAACCCAGAGCCCTTGTGGTGTAGGCACCTGAGGGAATCTCCTGGGCTGTGGGTTGCAGAGACTGTGGGAAAAGCATGGTATCTATGCCAGATAGCACTGTCTCTCATGGGACAGTCCCTCACGGCTTCCCTTGGCTAGCAGAGGGAGTTCCTTGACCCCTTGCACTTTCCGGGTGAGGCGACACTCCACCCTGCTTCAGCTCGCCCTCTGTGGGCTGCACCCACTGTCTAACCAGTCCTAATGAGATGAACTGGGTACCTCAGTTGGAAATGCAGAAATCACCCACCTTCTGCGTTGGTCTCACTGGGAGCTGCAGACGGGAGCTGTTCCTATTTGGCCATCTTGGAAACCAATCAGTTATCAATATTGTTTCCAGCAAATTTGTGGTCTGTATGTAAATGCATGCTAAATGAATTTCTTTGTACCCAAAACAGTATAGAAGCATGACACAGAAGATGGGAAGATTTAATAGGGGATACTTAGGTTGTTTTATACTGAATCACAGAAGAGTTTCAGAAAGAGCAGAAAGGAATGTGAACATATTCTCTAATGAGAACCATGTCCTAAAAAATAGATAAATAAATAAATGCAACTATTCAACATGATGCAAGATGTCATTATGTAGTTAATGTTTGTGAATGTCCACCAGCTCTTACAGACACTGTGCAATTGCCCATAATCTATTCCTGTAATACACTTTTTCATGTCAGTTTTTAAATATAATTTTTTCTTAGTATTTTTTAACATTTTAAATTATCATATTTTTCTTTACAATTCACTATGCTATGTGTTTCATCTTCACATCATTTCCAATGCTGAAGGTGTAAATTGTTTAAAGACTTTTAGAATTCTAATTTGTTTCATGCATTTTTTTTGCAAATGACTACATAAAAGTACATTATCACAGCACTGATTTTGTGTGTAAACATTGTGCATGTACATAAAAATGTGGATATTTCCTCAGTAAATGAAGCAATATCCTTTTTGAACATCGGCATTTGTGAAAGATACAATTTCTCAAGATCTTGGTTCTTTGGGTAACTGATGTGGTGGTGGCTCATCATAGTTTTGATGAACTCAAAGGACTTAGAATGTCCATCACAGTATTTCAGATGACTGAAATTATAAAGCTGCATGCTCACAAGTACCAATCATGATGACATGTATTTATGCATTTTCCTTTTTGACCTATTTCTTTATGAATACTGTTCATCTGCTTGTAACTTATTCTCGTGTGACTATCATTAGTATACGTAAGTGTTTATGCTTACAAAATTAAGAATGCTATTATTGCCTATTTTATTGTGTAAAGGGGCCCTTAAAGTGTTCTGTCATGTTGTATATGTTTCTCAAATCCTATTTTTAAATGTAAATAAACATCTTTCAAATAATTTTAAGTTATTTTTTCCAGAATTAGATTTTTGGGATTTCAACATCTGGAATTATGGTGTTCTGGATTGTGTCTTTTGGGATTATGATCATCTGCAATTGCCCACAATCTATCCTTGTAATATGCTATCCTACGTGTTAATTTTTATATATATTTTTCTTTTTCCTAATTTTTTTCACTATTTTAAATCATCACATTTTCAAATTAGATCACAAGTTAGATCACATTTACAGTTACAGGGGATTAGAGCATTCCTTTATCTAGTGGGGAGACACAATTCAACCCATACAAATAATTATGATTTTTAGCATGCTCATGTTTATTCCTATGATTATGTTGAGAAAATATAGTTAAAAAAATAGTTTCCCAATCCAGAAAGCTCTTAACAGAGGTAAAAGAGAAATACAACAATTTTATTTTTGGATAAACATTAAACCAAAATGTGAACATCACAGGCAATCTTCTAAGAGATTGTAAAGACAGAAATTTCACTATTTTATACAGCCAAACAGATATAACCCATTCCATTTATGTTCTCAAGATGAACAATAGTGGATCCTTGAGTAAAAGTATATGGCATCACTATTTGTCCCACAGCTCTTCTTAACTGTACCTGGCAATTTAGATGAGCATCTGCCTTAGCTAAATGACTTTATCCACAGGAAAAATAAACTCATATCGTTGTGGATAAGAGGTAGGTTAGTAGTGCAGAGAGAGTTGCCAGAGGAGCTGGGTTCTTACCTTCCCACAGAACCCGGGAGAACCGGACTCCCTTGATGATTATGTTCCAAAGAGATGGTTTCTAGATTCTTAAGATAGACATTCCCGGGACTTTAGTAAAACAACTCAGAAACAAAGTTAAATACCACATGTTCTCACTTGGAAGTGGAGGTAAATAATGAGTAAACATGGACATAGAGTGTGGGATAATAGACATTGGAAAGTTGGATGTGTAGGAAGGCGGAATTGGGGAGAGGAATGAAAATTACTTAATGGGCACAATGTACATTATTTGGGTGATGGTTACACTAAAAGCCCAGACTTCATAGGTATGCAACATATTCATGTAACATAACTGCACTTGTACCCCTTAAATTTATACAAAGAAAAATTTTATTGGTTTATAGAGACCAATAAAAAACATCCAATTAACAGGTTCTGCAAGGTAAATGCTCTAAAGAAAAGAGAGAAGTCTCCTTTCTTATTTTCAATAGGGAGAATTAAATCTTTTATTTTAAATTTGTATTTGCCTTTACAATTTATGTATTAGTGAGTTAAATACATAAATAAATGCACATACTAAAAGTGAAGAAAAATTGTCAAATTATGATATGTATTAATTTATATAATATTTGAAAGTGTGTAAAAAGATTTTAAAACAAATTATTTTCTGTCTTTTCATTAATCTTTCCTCTTCCAAATTAATGGATTTTACATGTTGTATAAATCTACATGGATTTTGACAATTTTTTTTGGTTTAGTTTATCATCATTCATATCAGACCATATTTATAATAATAGCTTTTAAGAAAGTTAGTTTAACTTTAGCTTTTTGTGGAGACCATAAACCATATGAAATAATCAATTATGATACCTTAAAATTACTTCTAAGGGACTTTGAATTTTCTGGATGGAGGACAAGAAAAATAAATACAGTATAGAACCCAGTTGGAGAGCTAGGAGAAGGCCAGGGCATTGCAGCAGTGGACTATTTCAAGAGTGTGCAGTTGTACAAATTTGGAAATTTGGGTTATGAGAGATTTCTATGCAGCACTATCTAACTTATCAACTTCCTCTAGCTTCTATTGCTATGCCATCTAGAATCAGGGGAACCCAAGGTGTGAAACCATTTCATTAATTGGAACATTCAAATAAAAAGAGACAATTCTCTAAGTATGAAAATATTTTAAAAATTAAACTACTGAAATAGTTTTTATATGCTAATTAGATTATTCATAGAGATAATTAAAGAATACACCCAAACTATACATAAAAGAATGAAAATAAATGAAGCTTTCAGCTTATATATCTATAAAAAGGTAGTAATTATGAAATACTAATGACGGAATTTATAAATATATGAATGTAAAATTTAAAAAACAACAGACTTTAAAACCTCATAGATTTTTGTTTTTAAAGACCAACAAAAGTATGTAGGAAAAATGAGGGGAAAAACTCTAGAATAATATAATTTTGGTAAAAAATTGAGAATTTTAAATACATAAAAGACAAAGTTACAAGAAGATACTATGAAGAAAACAAATTTTAAATTATTCATAAATCACATATTTTATAAACAACTAAAATAAATCAGTGATATATAAAATTGTGACGGGACAATCTAATTTTTACAAACTCCTAAAAGTAAAATAGAATAAATATTGAAAAGCATGTTTTTCTTATACCTTGTTTTACATTCACCCAGTTCTAGAGGTAATCAACATTACCACTTTCTATGTACTGTTTCCTACATGCTATATACAATCAAATATGTATGTAGATGCTTTTGTAATTAAGTATAATATATTCACTCTTGTGTATTCTGCCTTTTAACCTATTGATTTATATAGAAATGCTCCATTTATATTGATGGCTGAAGATTATTCATTTTAATTATGTGCTAAAATTTATATAAGTAATTCTTTATTGATGGGCTTCTGGCCTTTTGCACATCTTTTGCTGTAACAGAAAAAGTAAAAAAAGAAGAGGAACATTTCTCTTCTTGAATACGTGTTATTATAGCTTTAAGATAAATTGCTAGATACATAATTGCTGTGGAAAAGGAAATATACTTTTTAAATTTAATGGCTTTTTAGTTATATTTTTCCATTATAATTGATGTTAGCAGCTTACACAATGACCATTAATGTGGGTCTATTTTCCTAAGTCCCTACCAACACTGTATGCTAAAAGAACTGATATTTTAAATCTTATAATTTAAGAAAGAGTGTGTAATCATATTTACAAAATATGTTCTTATATAGTAATTGTAACTTTTCATAAGTTTTAAAGGCATTAGTATACATTGTTTTATCAACCATTTCTTCATACACTTAGCCTAATTTTCAGTTCTATTGATAGTTCTTTTATTAATTTGTGAATTTTTTCCCAATTTTCTATTGTGAGGCAATACACCTAACATAAAATTTACCATCTTAACAATTTTCCAGGATATTGTTCAATGGTATTAAATACATTCATAATATGCAGCATCACTACCATCCATCTCTGTAACTCCTTTCATCTTATAAAACTGAAACTCTATACTCATTCAACAGTAATGCCCCATCCCTCCTGCCCCCACCCTCTGGCAACCACCATTCTACTTTCTGTCTCTATAATTTTGACTATTCAAGGTACCTCATATAAGTGGGATCAGTAGTTGATTTGTATGTGTGTGCTACTGTGTGCTACTGGCTTATTTCTCTTAGCATGATGTGCTCAAGCTTTATCTATGGGGTAGCATATGTCAGAGTGTCCTTTTTAAAGGCAGAATAATGTTCCATTGTGTGTATATGCCATATTTTGCTACCTATTCATATGTTGATGGCACTTGGGTTGCTTTCACGTTTTACTCATTGTGAATAATGTTGCTATGAAAAAATATCTAGTTGAGCTTCTATTTTCAATTAAGTTAGGTACATAACTAGACATAAAATTTCTGGATTACATGGTAATTGTATTTTTAATTTTTTGAGGAACTGCCATTCTGTTTTCCAAGGTGGCTGTACCACTTTACATTCTCACCTATGGTGTGCAAAGGATCTGATTTGTTCATATCCTCACCAACACTTGTTACTCTGTGTGTGTGTGTGTGTGTGTGTGTGTGTTTTAATAGTAACCATCCTAATGGGTATAAAATGCTATTTTATTGTAGTTAGGATTTGTATTTTCCTAATGATTAGTGATGTTGGGCATCTTTTCATGGGCTTCTTGATCATCTGTATATCTTCTATCTTCTTTGGAGAGTGTCTATTGAAGTCTTTTGCCCATTTTTGAATCAGGTTGCTTTTTTGTCATTGAGTTTTAGGAGTTCTATATATATTCTGATAAATATGTCTTATCAAATATATGATTTACAAATATTTTCTCCCATTCTGTGGATTGTCTTTTTTCTCTGTTGATCTTGTTTTCTGACACACAACATTTTTAAAATTGTCATGAAGTCTAATTTGTTTATTTTTTGTTGTTGTTGCCTGTGCCTTTTGTGTCATACCCAAGAAATTCAGTATTTTAAGGTTTTTTAAGTGTTTTTTCCTATGTTTTCTTCTAAGAATTTTATAGTTTTAGTTCTTAAATTTATGTTTTTGATGGATTTTGAGTTAATTTCATATATGGTATCAAGTAATGGTTCGACTTCATTCTTTTGCATGTGGATATCCAGTTTTTTCAGCACAATTTGTTGAAAAGACTATCCTTCCTCTATTGAATGGTCTCATATATCAGTAAAAAATTCTTCTTACTGTATATGCAAATGTTTATTTCCAAGCTCTCCATATTATTCCGCTGGTTTGTGTGTCTGTCTCTATGTCAGTAGCACACAAATACTGTAGTTTTGAAGTAAGTTTTGAAATCAGAAAATGTGAATCCTCTAGCTTTGTTCTTCTTTTTCAAGATTATTTTGGTTATTTGGGTGTCCCTTGAGATTTCTTATGAATATTACAATGGGTTTTTCTATTTCTGTAAAAAATAAACCATCATTGTGATTTTGATAGAGAGTGCGTTAAATCTGTATCACTCTGGGTGGTACTGACATATTGACAATATTAAGTTTTCCACGGGATGCATTTCCCTTTATTTATGCCTTCTTTAATTTCTTTCAGCAATGTTTTGTAGTCTTTATTGTATGTGTTTTTCAATTCTTTGGTTAGCTTAGTTCCCTAAGTATTTTATTCTTCTTGATGCTATTATAAATGCAATTGGTTTTGGAAATTTCTTTTTAGATTGTTCATTGTTATTACATAAAAATGCAACTGATTTTGAGTGTTGACTTTCTATCCTGCTACTTTGTTGAATTAATTCACTTATTAATTCTAACAGTTTACATGTGTATGTGAGTATGAAATCTCTGTGAAAAGAAATCATTTTATTTTGTCCTTTCCAATTTGGAGTATTTCATTTCTTTTTCTGGCTTAATTTCTCTGGGTAGACATTTCAGTACTATGTTGATAATAACTGTTGAAAGTGGGCATCCTTGCCTTGTTCCTAATCTTAGAAGTAAAGCTTTCAGTATTTCACCATTTAGTGTAATGTTTACTGTGGGGTTTTTATATATGCCTTGTATTATGTTGAGGTAGTTTCTTTATGGTATTGAATTTTCCTCTCTAAGAACAGGCAATAATTGCTCCAATTGTTTCTTCATTTGAAAAGTTCTCCAGTAAAATTTTATAATTTTTTTATCTGTAGGTCTTGCCTAACTTTTGTTAGATTTGTTCCTAGATGTTTTGTAGTTTGTTGTTTTAGTAATTGAAACTGGTGACTTTCAATGGTGACTTAAAAACACATAAGTCGTTTACTTGCTTCTGAGCAGAATAAAATAGTCTGCCAGGACAGGGTTTCTACTCAAAAAAGTTGGAGAAGGGAGAATGAATTTAAAAATCTCTGTATTTAAAGCCTTCAGAGAGCTGTGACTTATGGTGAGGTCACTTGCTGATTCTGGCATTGGCTAGAACCTCAGAAACTGGGCTTGATTAAACCAGAGAGCTGCTATTTTAGGATAAAATCAAGAGCGAGCTCTCAAACACAAGACTTGTTACATGTGCAATACACTTACTAAATTCATAAGTCTTCTGAGTGGAAGGCTAAAGAATTAAACCAAACTTCTACAAAAGCCTATGAAAATTTTCTGCTGTCTCATGGCTGTTAGTAGTCAAACCCTTCCTCGGAAGGGCCTGAGAACCATGAGAAGAGTCAGAATCCTTTTTGGTAAGTTTATAGAAACAAGGCTTTACAGCTTTTTCTCTGAGGGTGTGTCCTTCTCCTGCCCCAAGGAGAGGCTGAGAATCCAGGCTTGCTCCGCAGCAGGGAACAAAGGAAGCAGCAGAGCTTTTGGGGATTAATGAAAAGCTGGAGGCTCAAGCAACATCAAACCCACACACTGTCGCTACCTGGGACCTTTGCCAAATGTGAAGGAATCTCAAAATGGAAGGCTAGAGATCAAAACCAAAGAGATCTGTGAATCAGAACAAATTTCCTGCAAGCCCCAGTGGTGAAGAGACTCTTGCCTGTGGGGGTCTCAACAGAGAATTTTAAAGTCATATTCTTAGAACAGAGGTGAGTCCAAGGTACACTGTGATTAAAACTACACACCAATCTTAGCTCACTTGAGTCTGTGAAAAGATTAAGGTGTCCAGCCATTTACTCTATCTGCTTAGGAGAAGAAGGTGTCATCTTTAAAAAAAAAGAAAAGAAAAAAAAATCCTAAAATCCTAGGAATGTAAAGTGAGAGAATCATATGACCAAAATCTAAGAGAAAATAACAGACCATAGATGAGAAGCTGGAGGAGATCAGCATATGAGAACGAGAGACAGGACTTTAAAAATAACTATGATTACTGTTAAAGAAAATAAGACTCCTGGTAGCTGACAAGGGCAGTGCCGAGTATACACCCTTCAAGAAATATTTCCTCCAGAGTCAATTCACAAAAAAAAAAAAAAAAGGAAGATACAAAATCCCTGACCTCAGTGTTAACTTGAAGTCAAAAGATGTCCAAACTTCAACATAGCTTTATTTTGTGCCAAAAAACACCCCTGCAAACCTCACCAAATTCCAGCAAGCAATGCCTCACGTGCCACCCACTCCATCCTGAGAAAACTTACAAGAGATAAAGGAGCTGGCAATGGACCTAAGGCTGACCTCAAATCACTATCAGATAGAGCAAGTGATCCCTAAGTTTGAAAATGGTAAAATAAGTGCCCTGGTAGGTGAGAGTGTGTTCTGCAGGCAGGGGAATTAGGACTTGCCATTTGAAGAGACAGTCATTTGAAATGTGTAATTTCTGGGAGAGGAAAATAAAAACAGCAAAAAGGGAAAAGAGAGCATCCTTTGATAACTGAATGGTGTTAAATCAAGTTTAGCCTAACGCTGCCTCCTTACATATTTCAAGTTCAGCCTAAAGGTTTCTCTGTACATTGTGAACTATAACCTAAATGGAGGTGTAAACAGACTGTAGTCTACATCTTGTGCCAATCTCACCAAGTTTTGGCCAATCTAAAGTGACCAGATGTTCAAACTGTGTTCAAATAAGGCACACACAGAGCTGTACCCAACCTGGCTGTCTCTGCATCTCACTTCTGTTTTCTGTATGTCACTTTCCTTTTTTCTGTCCAAAAGCCTTCTTCTACCATGTGGCTGTGCTGGCATCTCTGAGCCTACTCTGGCTGGAGAGGCTGACAGATTTGAGAATTGTTCTTTGCTCAGTTAAACTCTTTTAAATTTAATTCGGTGAAAGTTTTTCTTTTAACAGTGGTAAAAGGGAAAAAGAAGCCAAAGGAAAGGAATTTAAGGCTGTAGAACAAAAGGAAAGCAAACTGCAAGAGGACACACAATTCC
Source organism: Pan paniscus (assembly GCF_029289425.2). Taxonomy (NCBI): domain Eukaryota; kingdom Metazoa; phylum Chordata; class Mammalia; order Primates; family Hominidae; genus Pan; species Pan paniscus. The sequence continues at coordinate 88,631,247 of NC_073266.2, forward strand.
TCCCTCCACTACCAAGCCAAACAATCAAAAAACAACCCACTAAACAATTTGAACTTTACTTTCAGAACAGTGGAGAAAAAAGTCTAAAACATAAAAATTGGGAGAATCCTCTATCACCAGCACATTTAGAACAGTATGTTTCAGACTGAGCTTCATGAAAACCAAGCAATGACTGGAAAATTTTCTGCAAGAAGAAAGGCAATGGATATTTTAATAAGTAAACATCGAAACTGAAATAGAAGCAGGGTCAAAGGTGGAAGACTGACGTGCAAAGGCGCTATGTGTGGCGAAGTAGAAATAAATCAACTGAGAAATGTAAGACATAGGAAAATAGGAACCTGGAGCAGCTCATTGATTGTTATAGTTAATACAGGGGAGAGAAAGAATACCACTAACAATTGACATACCCAATAGTAAAAGGTTTAATAAGAGAACAGAGACTAAGGATACTTAAAATGGCATAAGTACAGATGTAACACTAGTACAAAAATAGAAATCTTTTAAAATATCCCACATTAAAAAATTAAATAATCACCAGGATAATTATTCTATCTAGTTCTATTGTTCTATTCTTAGTGGGGGGTATATTTTCTCTTATCTCGCTGCTATATTTTTAACTCCTCCATCTCCATCATGTGAATCATTCCCTGTAGTATACAGCCATGCTTAAAATTTCCCCATATTAAAAAAACAGGAGATCTTTATATATGCAAATGCCATATTGTTCCTGGGTAGTTCCAAGATCATATTTGCTAGGAAGTACCTGAATGTACAAGATGAGTTAAAAGGGTTCCCTTTGCATGGCCACAGCATGGTAGCATTTCAAGAGACAGCACAGAAGTGCACAGGACCTTAAGCTCCAGAATTAGTTGTGCCAATTTCAGTCCTGACACCAGTACTGTAGGATGATACTAGGCTATTAAAACTTCTCCTTGTGCTTCTCTTTTCTCATCTTAAAAAATGAGACCTACATTATCATTATTACAAAAAAAACTATGTGATCAATATTGTTATTTTTGTTATGACATTTATACTGCTGTATTGTTAGAACAGTTTACTTTTCCATTTTTTCCATTTTACTTTAAGTTCTGGGATACATGTGCAGAACGTACAGGTTTGTTACATAGGTATACATGTGCCGTGGTGGTTTGCTGCACCTATCAACCCGTCATCTAGGATTTAAGTCCCACATGCATTAGATATTTGTCCTAATGCTCTCCCTCCGTTTTCCCCCAACCTCCCGACAGGCCTGGTGTGTGATGTTCCCCTCCCTGTGTCCATGTGTTCTCATTGTTCAGCTCCCACTTATGAGTGAGAACATGAGGTGTTTGGTGGTGGTTGGTTTTCTGTTCCTGTGTGAGAAGCGTTTACTTTGTATACATATCTTTAGACTGAGCCCCTTGAAGGCAACATCTGCATCATGTTCATGTTAGTATTTTCATAAACAAAATATGCTGGTAAATAGAAGTTCAATATATATTTTTGAATGAATTATTTTATGATTTGCATTTACCATTTATGGGTGAAATCGTGAACTCAAATGTGTGTACTATGTGAGATAACATGCGTGTTGGTTTTTATAGTTTCTCCAAATGTCACAAAACTGTGTATACATATTAACAAGATTTATGTGCACAAGTGGATGGACTTCATGATGATAACTGTTGTTTTGAAGCAGCTTGATTTAACATTAACGAATATTCTAGAATGTCATAATTAAAGTCTACAACTTAATTTTTATACCTTTTAATTTGTGTCCTATAAAATATCACCGAGTTATTCTTGTGGTAAATGTGTTATTGCTCAAAGTCTTTGTTTTTCAGATTTTATGTTAAGAGTTTTCTTCCGTAATATATTAACAAAATGATACCCAAACTGAATATGTCGACCCTTTGTTTTTATATTTAATAGGCCATTAATATATTAAAACTACATCATAACTAGATGCACTTTATTTTAGTCAGGTTTTCGCAGGACACTTTGTTCCTACACTGATTAGTGTTTTTTTATCCATCCCTCTCTGCACAAAATAATTGCCTCATCAGTTTGTGCTTATTTGAGCTTCAGAAACACAATTAACACCCCATACATTTTTTCTTTACATTCAGTTGCTTTTAATTCAGCAATGTACAATAAATTCAACAAATAGACTTTTTAAGAATCAGATTACATATTTAAGATGTCACATATGTGACATCTTAGACTTTACTACAAGAAATAATGTTATTACAAAGATTAAACTGGAAATATTTAACCTAAGAATCAATATACACTCTTTATATTCCTGAGTAAAAGAACAAGAAAAAAACTTCATATACTTCAGAACTTAACCTATGAATATTGAATGAAATCCGATATCAAATAAGTAGAAAAAAAGAATTATAGTAAACTGAGAGATGGTTCAAGTCAAAGAGGTTAAGAGAGAAAGAACTAAATGATTTGATCTTTGTAATCTGGATACAATTTTTTTACTTTTAGTATCAAAAACACCATTTTAAAAATAGAAGTGCTACAGGATAAGATGAAGAAAATAGAACTGAATTATTTATCCCATATGGGTAAGAAATAGCAGATAATGTTTCATTCTTGCTGTTTATAATTAGAGTAATTTATATTCAATACCTTGTTTAAAGCTTTGAAATCAGCCATCAAGGAGATTTGAACGTATATATTTTACATCACTAGAGAAAAATAAGAACAAAAATAAAATCATGAAGCAAAAGAGAAAACAAGTCAAAAAGTACGGAAAGAAAATACAGAAAGGCCTCTCACTTCTCTGCCTTGCAGTTTAAGATTGCCTGACCCTGGCATCACTGTAACAATTTCAGAAGTCAGAGAATGAGAGACAAACTAAGCCAGTCCCCTTTTAGGTGTGGATGCATTCATTCTACAGTTTATTTAAAAAGGTTAGCCCTATAATATCACAGTGCTAACACTGCTGGGAGAAACACTGAGTTCTGAGCCAAATTCCCCAAATTCATTTTTACTTTTTTGTTAAAATATATTTTAACTGAAATATTCATACCTGGAAATGCACAAGTAGTAAACATAACTGGCACCGCCCTCGGGCATCGTAACATTAGCAGGACTGCTGAGAGTGTCCCCTCCCCACCGTCAGTCCTGACACTGTTCCCTCACCTTTACCAACGTCAAGTCTGTTTTTCTAACTCTGATTTCTTTTTTAAATGGAATCGCACAGTACGTACCCTTTTGAGTCTGGATTTCTCCCCCTCAATGTTTTGTTTGTGAGCTCGATTCATGCTGTTGTATGTACCAATCATTATTTTACTCTCATTAATTTATAGCACTGCATTGCATGACTGTATTGTCAACACCTGGTAGTGTTTTCAGCATGGGACAATAATTAATAGTACTACTCTGTCACTCTCTACCTCTGTCTCTACACATGTACGTACATGCACCCACAGAGAGTGTACACGCATACACATACATACGCACTTGCACGCACAGAGTGCTTTCTGTTGAATTCATACATAGGAGTGGAATTGCTGGCTGACAATGCATGTAAATGTTAAGCATGGGTTCCAGGCACCCTTTCAAAATGATTGCATTTGGTGAAAACATATCAAATTAGTGATATGTGGCTATTTTTGATCTATAAGGTGTCATTTTATGAAAGTCCCAGTTGTTCCATATCTTTGCCACCTGTTATTTTCATTCTTTTTAAGGTTAGCCATCCTGATGCTGTGTAATTATATTTCACTCTGGGTTTAATATAAATCTCTCAGATAATTAATAAGGTTGAGAAATGTTTTAGTTATTCATCAGTCATGTGGAGTTTCTCTTTCCCATTTGTATTGCCTTTTTCAGAAGTTTTTGGCAAGAGCATTGGTCAGCTACAAGCTAGTCCTTCAGTGTTAGAAGTGGACGCCTGCGGTGTTTGCTTGTGAAGCATCGCTGTAACAGTCCCTTATCGGTTTCTTCCTGCTGCAACGTTTCTTGTTAATGTTGTGTTTTATGATTTTCTAAAACTTCCCAGTTTAAAAACTTTTTCAGATAATGGCCATCCATAGGGTCAATAATAGATAATAAATTAGACAAAATATGACCACTTGATGTATTATTTTTTCTATTGTTGCTTCTCTGTTTCTAAAAACAAACAAAAAACAAAAACAGGTATGTTTATTTTTAATGATTTCTAAAAAGCTGTAATAACAATAAAGGATGGAATAGGGAAATCCAGATATTTAGATAAATTATAAAATTGAATTCCTTAACAATTTACCACTAGAAACCATGCTGCAAAGAACAACTAGACCTTTGAAAAGGAACGTGGTTAAATTAATCTATTTGTGACATTCACTTTTTATTATTATTATTTTTTGAGACAGTTTCACTCTTGTTGCTCAGGCTGGAGTGCAGTGGTGGCATCTTGGCTCACTGGAACCTCTGCCTTCTGGGTTCAAGCAATTCTCTTGCCTCAGCCTCCCAAGTAGCTGAGATTACAGGTGCACACCACCATGCCTGGCTAATTTTTTTATTTTTATTTTTATTAGAGATGGGGTTTCACCATGCTGTCCAGGCTGGTCTCGAGCTCTTCACCTTAGGTGATCCACCCGCCTCGGTCTCCCAAAGTGCTGAGATTACAGGTGTGAGCCACCAGGCCCGGCCAATCAAATATTTTTATAAAATAAAATCAAATGCTTTAGATTAGGTCTTTTAGCATATTGTACATATTTTTAAGTATCAGCACTTGAAATTTCTGGGAAGTACTATGGAATATTTGATAGGCAGCTTATATTTAGGTGAACATTTTTTACGTCATTACTTATTTGAGAGAAGATGCATTCAATTTGGAGCCTATCTGAGGAAGATTCCTTGTAATAATATCAAAAGAAACAGTATATTGTGTGTTCATCTATGTGGAAGTTTATAATTTGGGATCCCAATATAATGTCATTAATACTGTTACAACATTTAAAATATGTATTTGTCATTTAGGTTTTGATTTTGACAGACATGTTTATATGTGCATGATAAATTGTACATGATAAAATATAAATAATAAAGTGATAAAACCCAGTTTCAACATTTTTCTAGATAGGTGGAATTTCCTACTCACAGAAACAAGTCAATTCAATATGATTTTTACTTTTTATCACTAGCATATTATCTATTAGAAATATATTTCCTCATAAAACAAATACTTTTTAATTATTTTGCTGAACTGAATGCCAGTTTGGAATTAAAGTCATTACTTTTAAAATGTAAACATGCCACTGACCTAACATCTAGCTATGATCTATTGAGATAAATTATGACTCTATATGATATCCAGGGAGAGAAACCAGTCAATTATGTTAAAACTGATGTCATGATATATTTCTCAATGCATGTGAGTATTATATAAATTTGGGGCCTACAGTGACTCTGGAGAAGACAAGGAAGAGGAAATGAGGGTAAAGGAGCCAAAGCTTCCCACATCCGACATCATTCACCTGAATTATCTTTTCAATCCTTTCTGCCTACCTTATATAGAAAATGTTGTTATGATGCCCATATTATCCATATTACAAATTACAAAATTCAGAATGGTTAATTTTACATAACTATCAACTACTAGAACCAGAAAAGAAACTTAAATCTCTTTTTCTGTTTTCTTTATCTCGAATTGCATCACAGTAAAATCTTAGACTAAAAGAAAAAATGAAGGAAATTAAATTTTTCTTGAAACCCAGGAGACTCTTTACAGTCTCTGTCTCAGTGTTGGCAAACAATAACACAAAACATTTTAAAGCCAAAAATACCTACCATCATTAACTTTGAAGTTTGGTTCAATGATGTTCTTGACAACCCCTGAAGTAAATGGAAAGCTAATGTTATATAAAAGAACACTTGCTCTCTCAGCTGGATTAAAGGCCTGTGATTTTAGAATTCTTAACTATTTTGAGAAATCAAATATTTGGTTTGGTTGAGAACTTACAATGTATTGATTCTCAAGTCTAAGTTCATCCAACAGGGTCCACCTCTTATTGCATACATGCTTGGAACAATCACCATCATACATTAGCTATTAAGTGGTAGCTTTGAAGGAAAAGCAATCAAACAAACAATAACAAAATAAAACAAATTTAGAGTGTTACTATAGAATTTGACCATTCAAAAAAAATTGTTTGTAACCACATGCTAGCAGAATGACTTTGGAAAAGTTACTCTTTTTTTTGCCTCAGTTTCCTCATTAAAGAATATTTATGTTACCCACCCATAGACTGTTTTGAAAATCAAACAAGTTAATAAATGCAAGTTAATTAGAACTACTAGATGCATAGCAAGTGTCCAATATATACGATCTTTTATAATGTTATTGATAAATTTATTTCAATATGCAGTATTTTCCATTGAAGAATTCTCCTTCTATCTCCTTTCACACAGCACATTTTCTTCTTTTTATTTTAAGATGAGCAACTGCAATTCACATTATCATACCATATACCATAAAGCTTTAAGTATCTTCTTTTTTATTTTATTTGTTTTTTATTATTTTTTTAATTCGGATCTCTCTGTGTCATGCAGACTGGAATGCAGTAGCTCAGTCACGGATCACTGCCACTCCCCTTTCCCGGGCTCAAGCAATCTTCCTGCCCCATCCTGCTGAGTAGCTGTAGCTGGTTCCACAGGTGTGTGCCACCACGCCTCACTCATTTTTTTCTTCTTTTTTTATTTTTAATTTTTTTAATTTTTAGTAGCTATGAGGTCTCACTATGTTGCCCAGGCTGGTCTTTTGGGCTCAAGTGATCCTCCCACCTTGGCCTCCTAAAGTGCTGGGATGACAGGCGTTAGCACCGCACCTGGCCAAGTATTTACTTTTAATGTTTTAGCTTTTTATGTTCAAAAAAGGCAGAACAGTTATGGAGAGGGTAGAGAATGAGAGCCTGAATATAAACGCACAAACCTCCACTCTTCTGAAGAAGCTTTACTAAATTTTGAGGCTATTTGAAGTACGGTTTTAAAATAATTATTTTAAAGAGCAATAAACTTAAAATCTTGCAACCTTGTGGAAATTTCCTTAAAGTTAAGTAAAAGGTTCTTACAAAGTGAAGCCTATTGTGAATAGACTGTCAAATATTTTGAAATTTGGAAGTTAAATTTAATACTTAATATTATTCAAAATATTCATTGAAAATGAACAACCCTTTTTCAATAGTAATGTCTATAGAGAGTGCTAAAATTTAACAACTTTATCTTTTTATAATTCCTTAACTAGAAAATATGTCTAATTTCTTCACTTGTTGCCATAAAACACATGGCTACAAACAGTACGTAATTGACAACACAGAATAAAGCTGAATCCAGTGGTTAGGTATTTGAAGTAAGCACCATAGTATATAACTTATAATAGTTCAGGTCATGAAGGACTGTTAGAATTCAAGAACACAAAGAAACAATGGATAAAATATAACAAAAAAGTATTTAAATATATTGATGAACTAAAAAACAAGAGCAGGAAATCACCAGGGCTAGAGGAGCTAGTGCCCAGCACTCTTCTGGGAAGATTTGGAGGATGCACAATTTCCTAATGAAGCTCATTTTCGAATGTCCATATAAGGACACAGGAAGGAAAAAGAGTCAGGTCTGAGGCCTACATAAGGAACGACACACCCTCCTGTATGTTCTCAGGAAACCATACATCGGCTCACCTCAAAGTGCTGGCCCACACGCAAATCTGGGATTATAAAATCATTCCCCTTTGGCCTGGAGAAATAAGAAGAAATTTCCTCGCATGTCATGCCACTCAGATGAAATTGAAAACTAAAACCCATCCCACATGTTAACATAGATCTGAAGAGCTCCAGCTCCGTGCAGCAGGACTCCAGCCAACACTGAGTAATGAAAACGAAAACGGTTTCTTAGAAGGTGAATCCCCTAGTTTCCCTGCAGAGGCAAATGCAAAATTAACATAGAGAGAAATTTCTATAATCTGGACACAGAAGTTCCAGGCAAAGAGAAAAGGCCCGTCAAAGAAAAGTTCCCAGTACAGAAAACTGCTTGTTACACGAGGAAATTAAGAAGTAAAACAAAATGGGCATATGTGAGAACGAAAGGCAATGCTCACTCCAAGAACGGGAGACAGTAGAGTTGTGATATTTGCTGAAGAGAAAATACTGTCAGAAACTAAAAGATCGAGTCTGAACATTTTTACTATCAAGAAGGAAATGCCAGTACCTCTCCAAGATGAGATATGAGGGGAAAGGAAGGGGGTGGATTTTAGAGCCACAATCTCATGAATCACCTCTGCTCGCATTTAGTACGGCAAAGCCTCCGAGTGTTATTGCGTGGCTGTGTAGGTATCATCGCGTTTGCTGGGGGTGGCCAGCTACAAGACATGGGTGAATGTTTTGGAAAAAGCTGTCCAGCTGCCTCTGCTTTATACGGGGTGACCCCAAGTTGGGATTGTGTGGCCTGATCAGGCCAGCCCGCTGAGGGGCCCAGATCAGGATTTATCATAGAATGACTTGATATTCATAAAACATGTTGGACGGTGTCCAGCACATCGTACTTGAGACATAACAACTGGGAAATAAAAACGGCAATACAAGACAATAAAATATGTATGCTTAAGATGGAAAACAACGGCAAGAAGAAATAGTAACACAAGATTCAAATGCACAAACTGGGTGTTAAGATTTACTTCAATTTATAAATATAGAAAAAATAGACACTGGAATCATTGAGTAATCAGTGGTTGCATTTAAGTAGTTTAGAAAATGGAATTGCAAGGTCCTAGGTTGGAAGACAGAATGGAAGAAAGAATCTCCCTAAAAAGCATAACCCTGAGGAAACTATTTATACCCCATAGATTTATATATTTATCATATATTTCAGCAAATGGCAACAGCATATCTACTTTTTTAACAAAGCCAGCATATTCTAACAATTTTCTTAGAGAGAAAAAAAATTTGTTTTCAGAAATGAATGCTTTTTTAAAAAATGCAGGAAAATAAGTTGGAAATGCTCTGACCAGGGCCTGTGAAATCAATTAATTATCCTCCCATGTAAACTAACTGCTGTTCTGGTAGGAAAGGAGCAGACTTACCTAATTTTTTTAAAATGCCAGAGTTTCATTGTAAATGGTCCCAAATCATACAAATCAATATGAAGATCTAATAGGGTAGAAATAATTAGAAATATGTAAGATGTGAAGGAGGAGAGTGTGTTGAATAATTGGAGAGAAAAAAAAGGATAGAGAAAATAAATAGCAAAATGTGAATGTTAAAAAAAGAGAAAGATAATGACCAACAGATTTCTCATCAGTCAAATCCGATCATTTTAAAAGTGATAATTAAAAACAAAAAGTATAAAATGCAAGGCCTTATGTATTCAGGGAATTATTAACATTAATGAAATTATTTTTCACCCCACTTAGCATTGCCGTTCTCTTTCATAAAAACCTGACTTAATGTTTTCTTACTAAATGTAAGTATTTCACTTTCAAAAAAAGAACAAATGTTCTCTAGCTAAAATAAATAGAAAACAGGAAATGAGAGGCTAATTTTTCAGGGAAATAGCACTGTGCCAGACGGCTCGTGTGTTAACAAGAATATTCAAATGATCCTCACTGACCCTGGTGGCTTCCTTTCACCCAGATCCCTCAAATGTGACTATTACTTGGAGAACTGTAGGGAGCAGATGCATGGGAAGAACACATGTTATGACTGTGGCATTAATATCTACCTAATTATATACATGTTTATAGGACCATTCTAATGAATTTTGACAATTTACAAAACTATATCCTAGTTTACAAAATCAACATCCCCACGCTTCATCCATGCCATGTGCCATGGATCAGCAGAATATCAATCCAAATGCCAAAATTCAATTTTATTCTCGCAGCTTATTTTGCTTGACTCTCTGAGACATAGTTAACTTCTCTTTATCTCACATTCCTTTGCCACTAATGAGGATATTACTGTATTGGGTTGCTTAGTGAAACAGTTAATATAAAATGATGCAATAATACTTGTCAAATATGAGGAGCTTTACTGATTAATGAAATAAATAGTGAAAACTACCTGCTTTGTTTCAATGTGATTAAGAGAGTGCTAGAGATTTGTGAGAGAATATAAACTATGTGACATGATATAGAAGTTAATGTGGGGACTAGTGGTTAAGAAAGCACATTGGATTCAACTTAATTAGGTGTTTTTTTCAGTAACCGTGATTTTCTCGTAAAGCTAAAGCACCTTCTTATTCATCCGACAAGACTGCTACTGCCTTGGGGAGAATGTTTTCCAAAATGTCATAGTGTCATGGACCACTTTTAATGGTTTAAATGAGAAAGCAGAATAAATAGAAATTGATGTATTTATTCCTCAAGTATGTATTGCCTGCCAAATAGTTTCCAGACTCATTACTAGCTGCTGGAGAGAGAAAAATACGATGTACTGTGCTCAAGGGCTCCGTGTGGACATGAAAACCAAAATGTTCTTTTCTCCTTTTGTAATCCCTAAACAGATAAGTCCTTCAAGTTGGGCAGCAGGCACATTCCACAGCATATCAGCAAACCTTGCTTTCAACAGTGTTTACTGTCAAAGTGAGAATCTATAGAGATTCCTTCCTTAGGCTGAATTTAATTTCAGAAGGTACCAAAGGGTGTGTTCTGGAATATGAGGGCCATGATTTCGCAGTGCAGTTGCTACAATGATACAAGGTTGTTGTTCTCTTTCAAAATAATCTCTTGAAAACACTGGAAAACATCATTAATAAAATGTAGCTTAACCCTATCACTTAAAAAAGTGTATAGAATGAGTTGAACATCAACTAGTGCCTCACCTTCTCCTCCCAAAAACATCACTGAGAGATACACATGACTAACATTTCAAAGCCAAATGTCACTGTGTAAGTTTCAAGCCTTGATGGAACTTGGCTATTTTTAAATAAAATATTTTATTGAGGTACACAATAATAAGTGATCAATTCATACAGTTCAACAGATTGTTACTGCTAAACACGCCAAGGTAACCACCATAGGGGCAGATAAAGAACAATACCAGCATCCCAGAAGAAGTGCCAGCCACTTTTGTACCAAGAAGAGCTCGGCAAATATTTTTCCTATGAAAGAATCAATAAAACCAGACGAAATGGCAGAAACAATCATTTAAGGTCTCTGAAAATTGACCAAGGTGCATAGAAAAAACTGAGAAGCATTTATTCAAGAAAAGATACTGATTTTCAGAACATACAGGGGGCATCAGTGCCATTTAACCAGGCTGTGCTCCCACCCCGCTCCCTCCTCCCCACCCCACTGACTTCCATCTCCATGTTGCAGAAGGACTTCTCAGGGCAAGTGGGGCCAGCCATGACAACTGTCAACTCCCAGCCTCAGTTACCTGGAGCTCTGGCTCTCTGATGCAGCCCTTTATTCTAGCCTCCCACTTTGCTTACTGTAATTTCACTCTCTGTGAGAAATTTGGCACCCACTTTCACAACCCATTTACTTATTGGTTCAACTCCAGGATCCATGTAAAGCAATTTCAGAAGTTTTAACCACATTTTCATGAGAAAAACATTCACTATGTAGAGTACAATATTTATATACATTTCCCTTTATCATTGCCATTAGAGTTTCCGGTCAAAACACCCTTTCTCCAAAGTTACTTAGATCAGTGTCTTCTCCCCATGTTCTTCAGTGCAGTGATTTCCATTATAATTAGACGCATTTGTCACAGTTGACATTCTATCTTGAGATCCCAGAATGTCCTGGCTTATTTCTTTTAATAATGTGCATACATTAATGTTTACACTTTGTGCTATACAATTCTATGCTTTTGTCCAATGCATAGTCTCTCATCCACCACTAGGGAACCATTCATATTAGTTCCAACACTGTCACAAGTCCTCTTGACTTCCCCTTCTCAAACACTCTACTCTCCCCAAACCTTTGGCAGCCACTCATTCATTTTTCATGTCTACAGTTTTGCCTTTTCCAGAATGTCAGATGAATGGAATCATTCTGAGTGTGTGTGCAGACTTTGTGGTGTAGCTTTTTCCAGTAATCTAACTGCATGTAAGTTTTATTTATGCAGCTGGGTAAATCAGTAACTCATTTCTATTTATCTCAGAATAATATTCTTTGCATGGATATGCCACACTTTGCCTATCCATCCCACTGTTTCCACTTTTTTACTATTCTAAGAAAAGCTGCCACTGAAATTCATGCAAAAGTCTGTGTGGTCATGTACTTTTACTTCTCTTGGGTAAATACCTGGGAGTGTAATATTAAGATTATATGGTATATGGTGTATGTTTAAGTTTATAAGAAACTATAAAATTTTTTCAAATGTGGTTGCAATATTTTGTATTCTCCCCAGACATAAGTGAGTATTTTGGTTGCTTTATATTGCCACCAACACTTGGTATAATCAGTCTTTTAAATTGTAGTCATTTCAATCAGCGTATAGTGATACTTCATTGTGATTTTATCTTGCATTTCCCTAATAACAAAAGATGTTAAACATCTCTTCATTTATTTGCTTTTCAGCCATATATCTTTTTCGTGAAGTGTCTGTTCAAACGTTTTGCCCATTTTTAAATTGGACTGGTAGTTTCCTTATTAGTGATTTCCAAGAGTGTCTTATACATTCTAAATAAAAGTCTTCTATCAGGTATATGTGTTGCAGACGGTCTCCTTAAGAGAATGAATATCTCTCTATTCTCCTAATGGTATTTTGAGTAAATTTCAAAATTTGGCGTTATTCATTACCTGATGTCCAACATCTTGAAAACTGTTGCTCCCTATAATTTGTCTATTTTTAGACAATACTTGTCTATGTTTATTTATCTGAGATAAACAGAAATGAGTTACTGATTTACCCAACTGCATAAATAACACTTACATGCACTTAGATTTTTAGACAAACTATAGGAATTTTTTTTCTATGTGAGTATTTTTTTCCCATTTCATAGTTCTTGTTTGCTACACATTGGTGGTTATGTTGATAACACAGAGAGTAAATCCAGTCCCTGTTTTTTCATTTTGTTTAGAAGTTCTTGTTTGCTACACATTGGTGGTTATGTTGATATTGAGTCCCTCTTTATCTCTGGCATGCTTACTGAATCTTGAAATGTTAGTTTATATAGGGTTTTCTTCAAGTTATCTAGGTATGATAGGTTCTTGATTAAAGGCTTACTACACTGTAAAAATGGTTACTCTTTGCCAATTTATTAAACCCTCCCAAGCTTAGTTAACTTTAAATTGACTTATTCCTATCTTTACATATTTGCTCAGTCATTACAAATTCTGCAAGCAATTGGAACACCTATCAGATGCGGATGCCACCTGTATGGGTTAATCTTGCTCATCTACCATTCAAAGTAGTTTAAGATGTCCCTAGGCAGTCTTGTACTTAATCCTAAATTACTAGCACAGAATTATGATATCAACTAATTAATACATTTTAACTATATTAAAAAGTATCATGCTTGGTTTCTCTTCTAGTCTCTGCACTAGTCTTATTGGTAACTTTTTCAACTTTTATTTTAGATTCAGGGGGGTACATGTACGGGTTTGTTACCTGGGTATATTGCTTGATGTTGAGGTTTGGGGTATGAATGATTCCGTCACCCAGTAGCGAGCATAGTACCCAGTGGATAGTTATTCAACACTTATCTCCCTCCCTTCTTTCCCCTACTAGTAGTCCCCAGTTTCTATTGTTGACATCTTCATGTGCATTAACACCCAATGTTTAGCACTCACTTATAAGTGAGAACATACAGTATTTGGTTTTCTGTTTTTTGTTTTAATTTGCTTGGGATAATGGCCTCCAGCTACATCCATGTTATAAGAAGCATGATTTCATTCTTTTTATGGCTGTATAGTATTTCATGGTGTATATTCACCACATTTTCTTTACGAACTACTGGATATAAATAAAACGTGGTACACATACCATGAAATACCACTTCTTTGTCCACTGTTGATTGGCACCTATGTTGATTCCATGTCTTTGCTATTGTGAATACTATTGCAATGAATGTGAGGGGGCATATGTCTTTTTGGCAGAATGATTTGTTTTCTTTTGGATATATTCCCAGTAATGGGATTGCTGGGTTGAATGGTAGTTCTGTTTTAAGTTATTTGAGAAGTCTCAAAACTGTTTTCCACAGTGGCTGAACTAATTTACATTCCCACCAACCATGTATTAGCATTCCCTTTGCTTTGCAGCCTTGCCAGCATCTATTGTTTTTAGGCTTTTAATAATGGCCATACTGACTGGTGTGAGATGGTATCACACTGTGGTTTTAATTTGCATTTCTCTGATAATTAGTGGAGCATTTTTCCATATGTTTGTTGGCTGCTTCTTAGTTTTTTTTTTTTTTTGAGAAATGTCTGTTCATGTATTTTGCCCAATTTTAGATCGTGTTGTTTTTTTCCCTGTTGAGTTGTTTAAGTTCCTTATAGATTCTGAATATTAGACCTTTGTTAGACGCATAGCTTGTGAATATTTTTTTCCCATTTCATAGGTTGTCTATTTACTCTGTTGGTTGTTTCTTTGGGTGTACAGAGCTCTTTAGTTTAATGAGGTCCCACTTATCAATGCTTGTTTTTGTTAGAGTTGCTTTTGAGGACTTAGCCATAATTTCTGTCCATTGATCAATGTCCAGAATGGTGTCTCCTAGGTTTTATTCTAGGATTCTTATAGTTTGAGGTCTTACATTTAAATATTTAATCCATCTTGAATTAGTTTTTGTATATGGTGAAATTTAGGGGTCAATTTTCAATCTTCTGCATATGGCTGGCCAGCTATCCCAGCACTATTTATTGAATAGACAGTCCTTTCCCCATTGTTTATTTTTGTCTATTTTGTTGAATAACAGATTGATATAGGGGTGTGGCTTTATTTCTGGGCTCTCTATTCTGTTCCATTTGTGTAGGTGTCTGTTTTTACATCAGTACCACACTGTTTTGGTTACTGTAGCCTTACAGTATAGTTTGAAGTCAGATAATGTGGTGCTTTGTTGTTTTTGCTTAGTATTGCTTTGGCTATTCAGGCTCTTTTTTGGTTTCATATTCATTGTAGATTAGTTTTTTTCTATAATATTTCTGTGAAAAATGGCATTGTTAGTTTGATAGGAATCACATTGAATATGTAGATTGCTTTGAGCAGTATGGCCATTTTAAGGATATTGATTCTTCCAGTTCAATAGCATGGAATGTTTTTCCATTTGTTTATATCATCTGTAATTTCTTTTAGCTGTGTTTTGTAGTTCTCCTTGTAGAGATCTTTCACCTCCTTGGCTAGATGTATTCCTAGGTATTTTATTTTTTGTGTATGAGCTAGTTTTACTATTGAGTTAGTTCCCAATATGACCATCTTGATTGTATATGATGAAAGCCCATATATATAATACATGTATAGTATATATGTATACTAACCCACATTTATATTCAAACATCTATAATTGCTTCTGTGTTTATCCATCTACATATACATTGAGCTAAACTTCAGTTTATGGTGATATCTCTGACTCTAAGGCAGCTTGCATGGCTCATTCTCATTTTTTTCTTCTTGTCTACCTGTAACTTCTCTCTCAGACTATGAGAAGCTTGGCCCTTAGAATCTACCCTCCATTTACTTATTAGTTAAACCCACATATATAGGAAAAGTATTTCAGTATTGTAGACCTGTAAATTTTCTCCATGAGAAAGACACTTACCATCTAGAATGCAGTGATTGCGTGCAGTTCTTTTTGTCTTCTTCCAATGCCACTGTCCTAAATTATTCATATCAGCTTCATCCATACCTCCAACACTCCCTGCTTTCTTCAGCACACTTTTGCCTAATATCTACAATCCCATTAGATTCAATTATACAATAGGCATTCTCTTCCATCCTGGGGTCCCTGATACCTGTGTGTACTTTAAGTTATCATACATTAAAGCTTATCTTTCTGATATACAGACATGAGTTTGAGGAAATGCAAGCTTCATGCATTTGTTTCCCCACTGTAAATAATTCCCTGTGCTTGCCCTAGTCAAACACTCGAACTTTCTCAAATCCTTGACAATAATGGATCTATATTTTGAACCTATAATTTTTTTTATTATACTTTAAGTTTTATGGTACATGTGCACAATGTGCAGATTAGTTACATATGTATACATGTGCCATGCTGGTGTGCTGCACCCATCAACTCATCATTTAGCATTAGGTATATCTCCTAATGCCATCCCTCCCCCTCCCCCCACCCCACAACAGTCCCCAGAGTGTGATGTTCCCCTTCCTGTGTCCATGTGTTCTCATTGTTCAATGCCCACCTATGAGTGAGAACATGTGGTGTTTGGTTTTTTGTCCTTGTGATAGTTTACTGAGAATGATGATTTCCAATTTCATCCATGTCCCTACAAAGGACATGAACTCATCATTTTTTATGGCTGCATAGTATTCCATGGTGTATATGTGCCACATTTTCTTAATCCAGTCTATCATTGTTGGACATTTGGGTTGGTTCCAAGTCTTTGCTATTGTGAATAGTGCTGCAATAAACATACGTGTGCATGTGTCTTTATAGCAGCATGATTTATAGTCCTTTGGGTATATACCCAGTAATGGGATGGCTGGGTCAAATGGTATTTCTAGTTCTAGATCCCTGAGGAATCGCCACACTGACTTCCACGATGGTTGAACTAGTTTACAGTCCCACCAACAGTGTAAAAGTGTTCCTATTTCTCTACATCCTCTCCAGCACCTGTTGTTTCCTGACTTTTTAATGGTGGCCATTCTAACTGGTGTGAGATGGTATCTCATTGTGGTTTTGATTTGCATTTCTCTGATGGCCATTGATGGTGAGCATTTTTTCATGTGTTTTTCGGCTGCATAAATGTCTTCTTTTGAGAAGTGTCTGTTCATGTCCTTCGCCCACTCTTTGATGGGGTTGTTTGTTTTTTCCTTGTAAATTTGTTTGAGTTCATTGTAGATTCTGGATATTAGCCCTTTGTCAGATAAGTAGGTTGCGAAAATTTTCTCCCATTTTGTAGGTTGCCTGTTCACTCTGATGGTAGTTTCTTTTGCTGTGCAGAAGCTCTTTAGTTTAATTAGATCCCATTTGTCAATTTTGGCTTTTGTTGCCATTGCTTTTGGTGTTTTAGACATGAAGTCCTTGAGCATGCCTATGTCCTGAATGGTAATGCCTAGGTTTTCTTCTAGGGTTTTTATGGTTTTAGGTCTAACGTTTAAGTCTTTAATCCATCTTGAATTAATTTTTGTATAAGGTGTAAGGAAGGGATCCAGTTTCAGCTTTCTACATATGGCTAGCCAGTTTTCCCAGCACTATTTATTAAATAGGGAATCCTTTCCCCATTGCTTGTTTTTCTCAGGTTTGTCAAAGATCAGACAGTTGAACCTTTAGTTTTACTTTTTTCCATATTTCATATGAATGAAATTATACTATATGTAGACTATGGGTTTGGCTTTTTAAACTTGGTTAAAAAAGAAAAATCAATACCATTAATTCATGTTGTTGAGTGAATCAATAACTCACTCCTCTTTATCACTGAATAGTATTCCATTACGTGGATGTACTCTCATTTTCATTTCATTTCCCTATTAAGGAACATCTTATTTTCATTTTTAGAAATTATGAGTAAAGTGCTATGAATATTTACATATGTTTTTGTGTGAACACATATTTTAAATTCTCTTGGGTAAATAGGAATGTGGTTGCTGTCTCTTATAGTAAGTCTGTGTTTAACTTTATGAATATAAGTCTCTATCCCAAATAGACTGTGCCATTTTGCATTCCGCATAAGCAATAAATAAGAGTACCTCTTACTCCAAATCCTGGCCAGAGATTTATTTGGTGTTTTGCATTTTTGCCATTCTAATAGTGCATAGTGGTATTTCATTGTGCTTTTATATGAACTTCCCTAATGAAAAATGACATTGAGCCTATTTCCAAATGTTTATTTGCCATCCATATATTTTCTGTGGTGTAGTATCTTTTCAAATTTATGACAACTTTTAGAAAGTGGTTATTTGCTTTCTTATTGGTGAGTTTTAATATTCTTTATGATTATTGGCTGAATGTCCTTTCATCCAGATATGGATTTTGCAAATATTTTTATTTAGAGTGTGGCTTATCTTTTCATTATCTAAACAATAATTTGCGGAGCAAAAGTTGAAATTTTTATAAAGTCCAATAACACTTTTCTCTTTTATTCATTTTACTTCTGGTGTAGTAGCTGTAAATTCATTCCCAAACATGAACATCATTCACTGGGGCCTATTAGGGGGTGGGGGGCTGGGGGAGGAATAGCGTTAGAAGAAATACCTAATGTAAATGACAAGTTGATGAGTGCAGCAAACCAATATGGCATATGCGTACTTATGTAACAAACCTGCACATTGTGCACATGTACCCTAGAACTTAAAGTATAATAATAATAATAAAACAAAATATTTCACATACAAATCTCACCTTCCAGGATAGGTATTATTTGTTGAATGCCTATGATGTGTCAGGCATTCTTCTAGGGACTGGAGATACAGGAATGAACAGGACAAAATTCCAGCTCTCACAGACCTTGCATGCTTATGAAGGGAGACAGACAAGAACAAGTAAGCAATGAACAAGATAACTCCAGCTAGTGATAAGTTATTATGGAGAAAAATGTCAACTTAGATAAGGTTGTCTTGGAAGGCATCACTGGAGTGACATTTGACTTAAGATGTGGGGAGAGAGAATTACTGTGCAGAGCAAAGAATTAATAAGGAGGTTATACTTCATTGTCTGAAGCTTCATTACCCCAGATTTAAAGAAAAATTAAAGAAGGCATAAAAATGCATTACAGTATGTCAGAAAAATGGCCTTGACTGGGCATGATGGCTCATGCCTGTAATCCCAGCACTTTGGGAGGCCAAGGTGGGAGGATCACCTGAAGTCAGGAGTTTGAGACCAGCCTGGCCAACATGGTGAAACCTCATCTGTACCAAAAAAAAAAAAAATTACAAAAATTAGCTGGGCATGGAGTGTGCATTTGTATTCCCAGCTATTCAGGAGACTGAGGCAGAAGAATCACTTGAATCTGGGAGGCAGAGGTTGCAGTGAGCTGAGATCAGTCCACTCTACTCCAGCATGGGCGACAGAGTGAGACTGTGTCTCAAAAAAAAAAAAATGCCCTCAAGGTAGAAATGAACTTGGCCTATATATTCAAGAAACATCAAGGCAAATGAAGAGTAATAGATGAAGCAAGAGGCACAGAAAGGAGGAACTCAGTCATGCAGGAACTCTTTGCTGTGGAAATGTGGAATGTGAGTTTTATCCTAAGTACAATGGGAAGCTATAGGAAGTTTTAAGGAAGAGAGTAATATGATTTGTGCTTTTATCAAATAACGTTAGTTTCTTCCTTTGCTAACTCCTACTTATTCTTTAGGTGTCTTACGTTCTTAGGTTAAATTACTTAATAAATATTTCACTCAATAACTTTTTACTGAATGAATACATGCATGAATGAATAAAATAATAATAATAATAATAATAATAAATCCCCCCCTAAACACAAGGTTCTATAGATCTTCTCCTAAATATTCATCTAGAGGTTCTATACTTATTTTTATATCTTACATTTAATTTATAATCAATTCCTAGTTAATTTTTAAATGAGTATTAATTTAGTTGAAGTTTTTTATATGAATATATGATTGTTTCATCATCATTCATTGAAAAGACTATCATTTTTCTATTGAAATTTTTTTTTTTTTTTTAGGCAGAGTCTCGGTCTGTTGCCTAGACTGGAGTGCAGTGGTGAAATCCTGGCTTGCTGCAACCTCCGCCTCCTGGGCTTAAGTGATTCTCCTGCCTCAGCCTCCCGAGTAGCTGGGACTATAGGCACCCACCATGACACCCGGTTCATTTTTGTGTTTTTAGTAGAGATGGGGTTTCACCATGTTGGTCAGGCTGGTCTTGAACTCCTCTCCTCAGGTGATGCACCCGCCTTGGCCTCCCAGAGTGCTGGGATTACAGGCGTAAGCCACCACGCCGAGCCTGTATTGAATTTCTTTTGTTTCCTTGTCAAATTAGTTGACTATATTTGCATGTATCTCTTTATGAGCTCTCTATTCTGTTCAATTAATGTATAACAGCAGGTCAGTACCACACTGTCTTAATTAATGTAGATTTATAGTAAGACTTGAGATTGGGTAATATAAGTCCTTCAATTTTGTTCTTCTTTCAGAATTGCTTAGGCTATTCTATTTCTGTGGCTGTTCACATACATTTTGGATTCTTGTTCATTTCCACAAAAAGAATTTATTGTTGTTTTGTTTGAGATGTTATTCAAATAAGCTGAATTGGAGAGAAGTGGTAGCTTAACAATATTCTGCCTTTTAATATATAAACATAGTATATATCTCCAATTATTTTGGTCTTTGTTGACTTCTTTCACCAGTATTTTTCAGTTTTCAGCATAAAAATCCTGCACATATATTGTTAGTTTATACCAAAGTATTTCATTTATTTTGTGTTCAATTTTTTAAACTTCATATTTAAATCTTTTATCTCTGGAATGTAAGAATGTAATTAACCTTTGTATATTAAACCTGTATACTACTACTTTGCTAACCTCATTATCAGTTCCAAGAAATTTTGTAGATTCTTTGGGATTTTCTACATAGATGGTCATGTCATTAGCAAATAATGTGCTTTTTTCTTTTTTCTACATTTTGTTTTATCTTAACCTTCTTAATTACTATGGGGCTCTTCGAATGATCACTTTCATAATGAGTGAATCACTGTAGTTGGTGTTTATACAGGAGGTGGTCCATTTTCACCTAAGTAGTCCCATTTATGTGTGTAGAAATATCCATAGTATTTCCTTTTCATCCTCTTGATATCTGCAGTGTTTATAGTGATATCTCTTGTTTCATTCTTGATACTGGTAACTTGTGCCTTCTCTTTTTCTTTGCCAGTCTTGCTAGAGAGTTGTTCATTTTATTAATCTTTTTAAAAAACAGCTTTTGGTTTCATTGATTTTCTCTGTTATTTTCCTATTTTTAATTTTGTTGACTTCTGCTCTAATTTTTGCTTATTTTAGGTTGAATTATTTGCTCATCTTTCTCTAATTTCCTAAGATGCAAGCTTCAGTTATTAATTTTAGGTCTTTCTTCTTTCTAAATATTTGTATTTAGCACTATAAATTTCCCTGTAAGCACTGAGTTAGCTGCATCCCACAAATTTTGATATGTCATAGTTTCATTTTTATTTACTTGTTTTTTATATAATTTCTCTTGAGACTCCCCCCTTTGAGCCATAGATTATTTAGAAGTATATTGTTTACTTCCTGAATACTGGAAGATTGTTCATCTATTTTTCTGTTATTAATCTCTAGCTTAATGCAGATATGGTCTAAGAATGCACATTGTATGTCTTCTGTTTTCTCAATTTCAAAAATGTGTGTTATAGACCAGAAAGTGGTATTTTTGGTTAATGTTTTATGCTTACTTGAGAAGAATGCTTATGCTGTTTTTGCTAAACAAAGTGTTCTATAAATGTCATTTAGGTCAAGATTTTGATACTGCTCATCAGGTTATTTATTACCCTTGCTAAATTTTCTTCCTCCTTGTTTTATCAGTCATCGAGAGAGCAGTTTTTAAATCTCCAAAGAAAATTGTGGGTGTCTCTATTTCTCCAGTTAAATCCGTCATTTTTTTTGCCATATGTATTTTGAAACTCTGTCTTAAAGTTCATATTCATGAAAGATTGTATGTCTTTTTGGAGAATTTACTGTAACATCCCTCTTTATCCTTGAAATTTTCCTTGTTCTGAAATTTACCTTAAGTTAATATAGCTATTCTGGCTTTCTTTTGCTTAGTTTTGAATTAATTATTTTTCCTTATTTTCCCTTTAAACTGTCTAAATATCATCTTAATGATGTTTTCTTGTGCACAACATATAGATGGGTTTTCCTTTTGTACACAGTTTGACAATTTTTATCTTTTAAGTGGTTTGGAACATCTCCATTTATAATGATTATTGATAAAGTTGGCTTAAAAGTTACCATTTTGCTCACTGTTTTCTATTCATTAAATCATTGTTTTTCTCCTACACTTTCTGATTTTAAGTGAACTTTTTAATAATTCCATTTAAATGTTTCTACTAATTTTTAATTTATTTATTAATATTATTTATACATATTTGGGAAGTTTTAAAATAATTGTTATAGGGCTTGCAATATACATTTCAAAATAATCTGAACCCACCCTTTATATACTGATACACCACTTCATATGTAGTGAAATGACTTCATAATGGTTCATTGCCAATTTGCCTTCTCCTACTGTGCCATTGTTATCATATAGGTCAGTTCTATACATGCTCAGGCTGTAATCTTGCTGACAGTGATTGTCTCCATATCAAGGGATAACTGCTTTCCTGCAAACTTAGTTCTATTTTGGGTTCCAGGAAATTGGTTAATTTTATTTTCCTAGCTTTTCTTTTCTTTTCTTTTTTGAGCGGAGTCTCACTCTGTCGCCCAGCCCAGGCTGGAGCGCAGTGGCGCGATCTCGGCTCACTGCAAGCTCTGCCCCCCGGGTTCACGCCATTCTCCTGCCTCAGCCTCCCGAGTAGCTGGGACTACAGGCGCCCGCCACCACGCCCGGCTAATTTTTTTGTAATTTTAGTAGAGACGGCATTTCACCGTGTTAGCTAGGATGGTCTCGATCTCCTGACCTCGTGATCCGCCCTCCTTGGCCTCCCCAAGTGCTGGGATTACAGGCATGAGCCACCGCGTCCAGCATTTTTTTTTTTTTTTTTTTTTTTTTGAGTCGGAGTTTCGCTCTTGTTGCCCGGGCTGGAGTGCAGTGGCGCGATCTCGGCTCACGGCAACCTGTGCCTCCTGGGTTCAAGCGATTCTCCTTCCAGCCTCCCTAGTAGCTGGGATTACAAGCATGCGTCACCACGCCTGGCTAATTTTGTATTTTTAGTAGAGACGGAATTTCTCCATGTTGTTCAGGTAGTTTGAACTTTTTTAATGGTTACATATTCCAACATTGAAAGAATGGCATAGCTGGGCAGAAAAAGTTAATTTTCTTCTTGCCGCCACATTTCTAAAATGCAATGGAATGCTGCAGCTCTAACTGCTTAGCTCTGAGACAAATCAAAGTCAGAGTCTGCGTCCCCACGTGCTCGTTCTGATCCGGGAAGCCCTGCTTCCGCGCTGCTCCAGACTCATTATGTGGAATTGGGTGGTCCTGACATCTCTGTCCTGGAAACTGTGAGATCACAATTCCCTCCCTGGCAGTTACACAAAACGACATTTGCCAGGATTTCCAGGGCAGAATGGCTGTTATATTATCTATTTTTCAAAGATTTCACATGTATTTAATTTCCCCCTGAGCTTTATACTTTGTCATTAAAAAAATGTAAATGACATATTTAGGCTTCCACATCAAAAATGATTTTGAATTGTTAAATAATTTCCTGACATGCCATGATGCTTTTCAAATAATGTCTATGAGTCGATTTAAAAAGTAGAGGAAATATCACATCGAAGTCAGGACTGGCGTAGGCGCGGCCGTGAAAGCTGATCTGTCAGTGTGCGTCAGTAGTCACCCACCGTTTCCCTATTCTGTGCGGCTTTCCTGAGCATAAATCGCCAATCCCCTGACTTGCCTAGAGAGTATATCATATCACACAGCAGGCATGATTGTAGTCAATTATTTTTCGCTGTTAGTAGGATGCACATCCTTGTCAGTCTCTGAACATAAGAAAACGCACTGCCCACTCTCCTCTCTATTGTTTGTCTCTTAATTAATGCTCATAGCTTAATCTAAGAAAAATACCAAATGGCACCATTACTCCAAAGTGGGTGGGTGCATTTTGCATGTATATAGATGATAAATTATTGATGTTTGTATGATGACAAGAAAAATAAAATTAAAAAGATGTGTTTAAAGGTTACCTAGAAGGTATTATAAACATTCTATTTTAAAATCAGTTCTACACATTGCAGTTCTCCACAGTTTGGGAAAATAATCATATGTGAGTTAAGGGTTCATTTGCTAGATGATACTCTCTTACCTAATATTTGAAGGAAAAAGGAATATGAAACTCATTTCTGATTCAGGCAACTGAGTCACTATTTTAAAATCTCTGGTGCAGTTCGTTTCATACTTGGAGTGAGATATTGTGATAGATTCGTTAGGTTCTAGGTTACCATGGTGACAAGTCATTATTTCTAAAAGTAATTTGACACATCTCAAGATTTTGGCCCTTCTGTATTCCTATATGGTGCTACAAAGAAAAAGTGTTAGTTAACTTTAGAAATATTTCCAGTAGATATAGCAAGGAAAAACTACAATGTTTGCCTTCAAAGCTGCTAGCCCTAGAGAAAACTTAATTGAGATTTTTTAGGAAAAGTAGTCTATAGGGGCATAAGCCACACTGATGCTACATTTATTTATTTTTTAATCTGTAAGCCACACTGATGCTGCATATATTTATTTTTTAATCTGTCAAGCTTTGTGGAAAAATAACCACCTATGATTAGTTGCGTTTTCCAGTTAAAACTTAAAGCAATAAAATGTAAACCATAAGCCCATTTAAAGCTTCATTTCTCATATCCTATTTATAATGACAAATCATATAACTGGCCTCTTTCTATGCTCAAGTCATTTGTGGAGATAAGCAACATTGTGTTGTCAAATAATCTATCTATTGCCTTAAAGGCTTAGAGGTAGACATGAGAAATATATTCTATAAGGAACTGGATTTATGGCACATCTGGTAATTATCTTCTTGTTACCAAGGTGGCAATGGTATGGATACACCATTTCTTAAGCTTCAGGAAATGAATTATCCCTAAAGTACCTTCTGGTATTTCAGTACATTAACACACTTGTCAATCATGTGTAAGGCATTCTAATAGATACTTTTTGTATAACATTAAATGAGTGTTATCAGACACTCTGTGATGTTGTATATATCCATATATTAGACTTAATATATGGATATATCCATATATCCATATATATCCATATATATCCATATATATCCATATATATCCATATATTTAGACTTAATACATTTAAATACATTTTTAACAGCTAGTACATGACAGAGGTAGAATCTTCTCTACAGTGGAGGTCAAATTGTTTTCATGCTAGATTTTAAGCTTCATGCAGTGTTAAGACAGTGCTATGTTTATATTTTTTGTGCATTTGGCACTTAACAGAACCTCAATGACAGTAAATTGAACAGGCTGCAAGTTTCTTTGATTCTCTTGTAGGTGATATGATGTATTTCAATGGCAAAGGAGGAGGAACACACCATAATATTTCTGCATCCTTGAATTGATTATATCACACATAATCTATATGACTGGCCTTTCTCTCCCATTATATTGTAAGCTGCTGTAAGGAAGGGGTGATGTGTATTCTTTGTTGTATCATATTAGGCTGGCAAATGTCTTATAACGTGAAAATTCCAAATAAACATTTGTTAAATAAATAATCGTTTGCTTTTATTTCATATGGCTTAAGAGATAAGGGAAATATTTTAATGAGAAACTATTGACTATAACGTACCACAGTTTTCTATTTAGTTAGCCTAACAAGAACTTCATGGGATGAAAAATGAAGCAGAACAACACATAACCACAACATCATCAACTAAGGATCAACTAGTTAAGTTGAGGAATATAACAGTTTATTGTTACATATTCAAGATTTTCTTATCAGCCCTTAGGGAACACGCAAAATATATACATCATTCAATAAAAATGGAATAGAAAAAGACATAGGAAGTCCTCCGGAATAATTTTAGGTGTCAACTTGACTAAGAAATATCCAGATAGCTGATGCAGCATTATTTCTGGGTATGTCTGTGAGGGCATTCCTGGAGGAGACTGGCATTTGAACCAGTGGACTGGATAAGTAAGATCTGCCTTCACCAAATGTGAACTGGAACCATTCAATTGGCTAAGGGGTGGGACAGAAAATAAAGGTAAAGGAAGATGGAATTTTCTTTCTCTCTTCCAGAGCTAAGAAACCCTTCTTCTCCTGCCCTTGAATATCAAGACTCTGGGGTTTTCGGCCTTTGGATTCTGGGACTTTCATCACCAGCTTCCCAGATTCTCAGGTCTTCAGCCTTTAACTGAGAGTTTAATCTTCAGATTTCGTGGTTTTCAGGCCTTCGGTGTTGGACTGAGCCAGGCCACCAGCTTTCCTGGTTCTCCTGCTTGTAGATGGTCTATCATGGGACTTCTCAGCCTCTATAATTGCATGAGCCAATTTCCCTAATAAATCCCCCTAATTAATATCTATTTATGCCTATATCTATATTTCTCTCTTTTTCTCTGTATCCCTTCTATTGATTCTGTGACTCTGGAGAACGCTGACTAATACAAAAGTCTAGTAAATGAACAACCAATCCCTGAATGACGACATGTTAGATCTTTTTATTTGCCATTCTCTTTCAAATCTATAACATGTTTGAAATTAATCACCGATTGTGACTTTTTCTTCTTTAAGCTATATTCTATTTGTCAATTATCTATTATAATAAGAACACAGATATTCCTGATTTTAGGCCATGGCTTATGACAAGACATATAATTTAATATTGTCCAAACTATAATAGGTAGAACATATGTGATATTTCTGTTTTGTTAACTTTATGTATTTTTAGAAAAAACTTCATATGTTTACCTCTTGCTATAATTGAAACTCTTGTATAATAACTTTTACTTGCTACTTTAATTTTTATTTCAAATAACAATTTTGTAACATTTTTAATATATATTTGCCTTTGGTATTGTGGTGACTAGTAATGCATAGAAATAATAGTAATGGGCAAATAACTAGCAATTCAATAAAGTACTCTTAAACATTGGTGGTATTGCAATACATAAGCATTTTCATCAAAACGAGAGATTGAGTTTTTTCTTTCACTTTAGATATAGATCTTTATTACAAAAGAAAATATTACACAGGAAAACATATACCCATTAAATTGTCTTTATCAAAGTAGCAAAATAGCAATTTAATGAAAAATGAGTATAAATTTAACCTGTGAATATAAATGAACAGAGGCAATCAACATAAGCATTAGTATGCATACTAATGCTTATGTTGAATTTAGAATTACATCAGCAGGTAGAATTTAGAATTACATCAGTAGGTAGAAAAGATTAAAAGAATGATTATGAAGAACAAAAATGTTAATCTGGAATACTACTACTCTCCTGTCTACAGTGGTATCTTTATGAATAAACAGCAATAATCTATTGTATTTAGTCTTCCCTCTACATAAAACTGAAATACATTTCCTATTTGTAGGTGCATGTTTCCCTCTGAATATGATTATTTATAAGGAGAGAATGCAGTGGAGATGGTTAGGGGAATTTTGTACTATAAGAATTGAATTGAATAGCTTCATTGCTAATTTTACAAGTAAACTATAATTTCCTGAAGTTAATAATTTTTCTATTCTTTAAAAAATCTAGAGTAACTGAATGGAACATTTCAAAAAGTTGACCAAATCTTTTTTTCATATGAATCTTTTCATAGTTTGTGAAAAGTGCTATACTATATTAAATACTTTTCATTAAAATGGCGCAACTTTGTAAAGGGCTGTTTTTCCATCTGTGCATGTTGAAGCTCTCTTTTGACTACAGAATAACAGATGTGATATGCAGTCTTAGTAGATAAAATCAATCCTTTATTACTATTGCTGTGAAGATATATCTCTATGTCTAAGAGCTCTACAATTAAGATCATCCATATGTGAGACCAACTGAACAAATACTTTTATGCCATAATCAGTGGTCTGTTAAAGTATCAATAAAATTTATATTCTAACAATTACAGTAATATTCAGTAATAGTACTTGTAATGTGATGTTGGTATAGAGCAGCATCATGAAGTTAAAGTCTTGTATATATGCCATGAACTGATCAGTAATACAAAGCAGTAATAATTTGATATATACAGGTGGCTATTCCCAATAACTGAGGCATTATTTCAAAAAGTATTTTACTCCAATTATGCTTGGAGTAAAATCGAATAACAGCTTCCCAAGGCCTCTCAAAGAAACTTGTTGAACAGAATTTTAAAATTAATACTCACTTAGGCATATCATTAGAAGCATTAGTCCTTGCACTACACAGAAGCTCTTTGACCTAGAGCTGAGGTGACTGCTTGTCCTTCTTGGACGGGGACCCAGAATATTGTGTTCTGGAACTCTGGGTTTTCTGTTTTCTCTCTCTACTTCAGTATGCACTTTTTTTTTTCTTCCTGCTGATCCCAGTGTGTGGATGCTTCCAGTGTGAGGCTTGCTTTGGACACGATTGTCTGAGAGAAACCCTGAGGGCAATTTTTCTCCACCTGTAGAGAAAAGTGCATGTACTTAATGAAAGAATTTTTTTTATTTTTGGCCCAGAGAAACTTGTTTCATAATTGTGAGCAGGCAGGGCAAGTGCTGAGATGACAAGAAATGTGATTTCCACATATAAAAGGAGGAATGCAATTGTAGAAGGCAGGGAAACCACTGGTTTCTTATTTACTCCATGTAGGTGATAATAATGATAAAATAAGCTAACATTTATTGAAGTTTACCCTTCATTCATTCAACAATTATTTATTTATTGGGCACCAAATACTTGCCAAACTGTTTCACACACTGTAAATTCAGGGCCAAACAAGACAGATGAAATCTCTATCCTCATGGAGTTTATTTTACATTGTGAGGGGACAGGAAATGAATGCACCCTGGATAATTGGGAAGAAAAACAAAGTTGTTATTAGAGTCAATAAACTCTGGATTTAAATTTTGATTCTATTTATGTTCACATCTTGAACAAGATGGTTAAACTTAAAGACTCTTCATCGATAAATAAGATTTTATGGTGTCTACTAAGAGTCTTTATTGACTTACCCAAAATTATGTAAGCTTGTTATAAAGACGTACATAGGAAAATGAGGGACATAAATCTTAGACATACTGTATACCTCCTCCTTTTATATGTGGAAATCACTATGCTTTCAGAACTGGAACATATCACTTTGCATCAAATTAAATAATTTTCTCTTCTGCCCAGACATACATTGATCCTCCACTGTGGCAGCAGCAGTTTATTTAACCAGTTTCAACTCTTTTTAATTTGCCAGATTCTATTACAGATAATTGAACACACAAAAAATAATACCTTCTTTGTAATAACAAACGGACAAGTGACAGTTCACTGGAAAATTCTCTGCTTTCATAACACAAGCGTTCTTTCCTTTTATTTCCTTCTTTTTGGTTGGTGCTGTAGTGGGAGAATTTCAAAGACCTGGACTGTGACTTAGACGCTGATATTGTTCAGCAACTGAACCAATGCCAGGCACAATCTACCTCTGGGCTTCTTATTACATGAAAAAGATAAACCTTTGTTTGTTTTACCCATTTTAAGTGAGGGTTTCTATTATTGCTGCTGTTTCTGCTGCTCCTTAAGCTACTGACCAACTCTGACACCTGTTCTCTGAATGGCCTTTCTTAATCTTGAAGAGTGGCAGGTAGGGAAACAAATATGTTGAGATTTTTGTGATATTTTTATATAATGATTTTGACTTGACACTGTTATCAGGTTTAGAATATTGGATAGAGTCTTCAGGAATCCTTTATGGGCTGTAAGAAGCCGGGAAATATTATGTCTTTTTTGGTTGGGTTACCTGTCTCATATTGTTATTGAGAAAAAAGTGGAATCATGTATGTGAAAGTATTTTTAAATTCTACGTCGTCATCTGTCAAACAAAAACCTGAAGACCACAGGGAATGGAACTTCCTTTCATAGCACATTTGCTAACAGGGCAAGGGTTCTAACACTGGTCTGACACCAGATCGTCTGCCTTCTCTTCATGCCGTGACTCCGTTGCAAGATTTTTCTATTACAGTGGTTTACTAGTTCTATGACTTCAGTGATTTTTATCTGGAGTGAATTTCCCATTTCTTAAGTATTTCTAATGTGTGACTTGACATTTTCTTCCTGTCTTTACAGGGTCATTTATATACCACCTGGGTTCAATTCTGAGGCTTCAAATGTCATTTAAACCTATTCCTAGGTATCTAGAGAACTTTTCCCTAAAAAGCATTTTTTCTTAAATATAATGTGTTTAAGCAAATGATAGTGCAAGTTTATAAATATTCTAAATAAAAATGGCCAGACACTGACAGCTTGAAATCTAGCAAGGCTTAGCACTGTCCCTGCTAATTGCTGCCATTGCAAATTAACGGAAGCCTTTTAAATCTCTTGACAGTTGTTATGCAACTTTCTACAGGTAGGAAACTCTAGGCAGAACATAACAGATGCAATCATTAATATGCATCTGCATATGCTTCAAAGCTCTGAATTTTGTGAGTCTTTCTCTACCTCATTATATATCTCATCGCCAAAACAGATCAATAAGTTTTCCATCTAAGAAATGGCAGAGTGGTCGTGTTTGAATGGTTCTCATCCCTTTCTATTAAAACTTAAAGATGTAAAAATTAAACTGTTTTCTCCTAAAAAAATTTCTTGTTTTCACAAAGTGTATGCTTAAATTATTATACATTCTAGGGCTAATTTTAATTTACTTTTTTGTTCTTGTACCTACTGAAGGAATACTTAAAATTCTCTCAGTTTATAGGGAAGGTTCAATTTATTTATTATTTCATTTAAGTCATCAGTGTGTTCAAAAAGCAACCAAGTACAACATGCAGAATTTGTTATAAACAACAAATATTCATGAAATGGAATTTTTAAAGTATCTTGTATTTGTCCAGCCATTTAAAAAGTGTGTATACACATGTATATATGTATATATATACACGTGTGTGTACACACACATGTACACATATACATATATAGATATATACAAAATAACAAAGATACTTAGAACTAAGCTAACGAGTTATAGTGAATTGGTATTTTCCAAATTTAGTTGAGATCCAGATTCCAATTATTTCTAAATCTAAGTTGAAAAGTTGTACCACTTATGGAAGACTTCCAGAAAGAGCAGCCCTGGTCTGTTTCCATTCATGGCAAAGAGTTTTTTCAGACCAACTCCCACCACAGAGAAGAACTTAAAAAAAAAAAAATCCATGAAGCCATTGAAAGACTATCAAGGCAGTAACAACTTAAGGGACCAATAATGCTGGAGAGAAAGAAAGCCCCCAAAGGACTCATTCCTGATTTTTCTTCCATACCCCATCTTCCTGTCTGTCTGGACATCCTTTTGAGTCTTCATTCAAAGCACAAGCACCCCACCACTTCCGGATAGCCTTCTCTGTTATCACTCTGGTCAGAACCATCAGCCGTCGCCTTGATTACTGAAATAGCTTCTTAACTCATTTCTGCTTTCAATCTTGTAACCCCACATTCCACCCCAAGCTATTTTCAGCTAGCAGCCAGAGTAATCCTTTAAAAAAAAATAAGACAATCATGCCAGTTACCTGCTTGAAATCTTGTGGTGGTTTGAAATCTTTTGTTTCTCTTGATGAAAGTTGAAGCCCATGTAATGATCCTACATGATACGAGTTAATGGTATCTCTTACTATTGTAATTGTCATATCTTACCATTCAATTTCTATTTCAGCCCCACTGGCTTCATTCATGTTCTTAACCTTTCTTAATTTCTTCACAAAAACCCTCCGAGGCACACTCCCCATGGCTTTGCATCACCTGTATCCTTTTTCCTGGAATGCTTTTCCTCCAGGTTGTCATAATACACACTCACACTCCTCCTTCAAGTCTTTGGGAAAATGTTACCCTCAATGAGGTCTACCCTGCTCACCCTGTCCCTTCCCTTAACCTTCTCAATGCTCCTTACACTGCTCTATTTTTATAATAAACATATCACTTCTAACATTTTATTATCTAATATTATCTAATATTTATTATTCTTACTGTTTGTTGTGTTTCCACCTCACTAGAATGCAAGTCCCATGAAGGCAGAAAACATCTGTTTCATTCACTCATATATCTCATTCTAAAAGAGTCAGGATGAGAGGAATTATTGAGAGCAACAATAGCACTTTAGTGACTGACAGAGGAAATGATGACAGCAAAGAACACAAAAAAGAGTGATCAGAAAACATGAAGAACACAAGGACCATGCTGTAGGCCAATTAACCAAAGGCTGAGAAGTTTACACATTTATCGACAAGGAGATATTGGGGAATATTAATGAGAAAAATGTCAGTGAAGTTTTGGGAACTAAAATTAACTGAAAATGTATTATTGGTGGGTTGTTTTAAAATTTTAATTTAAGGGAGGCTTTAGCATTTTTAAATGTTGATGGAAAGTATGCGAAGAGAAGGCGAAAAATAGAGAAGGGGAGAGAGAGAGAGGAAGGCAAGGGGGATTAAAAAAAGAGATAATTAAGAATGAAAGATGAGATCTGTGAGATCATCGTTGATGCAAATCAAGGGTGGAAAGCAAGGTGAAAGAGACATCTTTCATAGTAACAAAAATGAGAAAGCACATGGAGAGAC
The DNA here is from genome assembly GCF_029289425.2 of Pan paniscus. NCBI lineage: Eukaryota > Metazoa > Chordata > Mammalia > Primates > Hominidae > Pan > Pan paniscus. The sequence goes on from NC_073266.2 coordinate 88,663,713, forward strand.
ATACTAGAAATTATGGAAAAATTTGAGAACATTTGTATAAGATTGCTTCTATTTTTTCTATATTGGGTGAGGCAAGCTAGTGTTTTTAGTGTGATAGGCAAATTAGTAGGACTAGATATTTCAGAAGAACTGAAAAAGTTTAGGTAATGTGAGAAAAATAGTTACAATGTGTGGAATATATACTGTGCCTTCTTGGACTAAGAATGTACATAGATTATGTCAATAACTCCTGTAACACCATGATGAATATGTATTATTATTCCATTTCCATATGAAACTTAGGAGAAGTAATTGACTCAATGTTACCCAGGTAATAGGCAGTGTTACCAGTCTTGACTCATCGGTAGTCCCATTCTGGGGTCCAAGTTCTTAACCACTAAGCTAGGAGCCCCTGTAACAGAGTAGAAATAACTGACTAGGCAAAAGAATAAAAATTGTAGGGATCTGTTTGAAAACACAGTTGAAATTAGAGTTTCTAAATTCTTAGTTGCTCTATTCAACAAAGTTCTGCAATTTTCTTTAACAGTGCTCAGATATTTAAATTTGTCAAGTGTTGCAGTCTTTTTCCTTTTTATTCAATTTGGGATTGAATAAAAAGGGGAAAAATATTTAAGTTCTCCAGGAAGATGAGGCTGGAGGAATAAATCTTGCAATATAAGTTGTATAAGGAAGAAAAAAAAATCTGGATGCAGTTATGGGGAGGGAAGAAAGAGTCAAAGGACCAAAAGTGTATATGAGATTGAAAAAGTGGTAAAAGAGGTAAAATAGTTGTAATAAAGAGAGAACTGGGAATTTGGATGTTGTGGCAAAAAGAAATTACTTTACTATTTTAATGTTGGATTGTGACAAAGTCCAGGATTGTCCATGGGAGTAGGAGACTTAATGCAATTCATGGTATGTATTACTGTATTTGATATTAAAATACTGAATATAGAATGGAAGATAACCAGGAAGATGGCAAGATGACAGAAAGGTAATAAACTCTATGCTAAAACTTCCAGAGACAAGAAGGAAATCACTGTGGTGTTGTGAATAAACATGATTTCTAGTGGCCAAGGATGTTTTTGTTGTTGGTATAACCCTCAAAATATCAAAGTTTTTAATAAAATAGAATAGTAATCACGCAGGGCATGGTGGCTTACGCTTGTAATCCCAGCACTTTGGGAGGCAGAGACAGGTGGATCACCTGCAGTTGAGGAGATCGAGATCAGCCTGGCCAACATAGCAAAAACCCGTCTCTACTAAAAAATACAAAAATTAGCTGGGCATGGTGGCGGGTAGCTGTAATCCAAGCTACTTGGGAGGCTGAGGCAGGAGAATTGCCTGAACCCAGAAGGAAGAGTTTGTGGTGAACTGAGATCGCGCCATTGCACTCCAGCCTGGGCAACAGAGTGAGACTCTGTCTCATAAATAAATAAATAAAAATAAAATAGTAATCTGAAAGTAGCATTTGGAAACAAAGAGGATGCTGATGTCGCCTACCATGAAGAGTGTGATGGAATGGGCAATTTTCACTACCATGGGCTGCACTGAAGGCAGTGTCCTCAGTCAATGCTAAGACTGTAGAGAAAGTTTAGTTAAAAGATGGAAAAGGTAGTACCCTCAGATCCTGTGAAATAATCAAGAGAAGAGAATAATGGGAGTTTGGATCAGCAGAGAAACTCCAGAGCCATATAAGGAAGTAAATGTAGATGACTAGAGGAAATCTATATTTAGGGAATCATGTGAGGAATGAAGTATTTCAACTAATGGTGAATAAAATGCACATAAAAATTAGTTGTCTGTGTCCTGATCTCTATGGCACTATGAGTCAGTGCTTCAGGCCGACATCCCCTTCATCAGCAACCCAGGTTCAAAAAGGTTCAACATGTCTACAGCTGAAGATAGATTGAACACAGAGTTCCTGACAGCTTAGGAGTAACAGATACATCATTTTCCTTTTACTTATCTTCAATATGTACTACCAGATTTTAGATAGGATTGAGTGGGCTTTAGAGCAATAAATGATACATGTTATCTTTATCTCGATGTATCTATCAATTATCTATCAGAGAGAGAAGATAAATATTTAAAGTTTTTTTTTTTTTAAATAAACAAGATTCTGAGATGAAATGAATCCTGCAGCTGAGCTTCGATAATAGTTTCAGTGTTCTGGTAGTTAAAGCAGGAAGAGAAATAATCATTATTATGCTTTTCCTTGGCTGATAAGCAGATGAATATATGTTAGATTCCACTGAGACGACAAGACAGACCAGAGAGGTACAGGATGGCACATGTGGTCAGACAACCACTATTTGATTTAATTCCCTTGGAATTGCTCACATTGGTGCTTATACAATGGGCATTAGCAACCTATAGGGAAATTTGATCAATTACAGCTTTTAAAATGATGTAAAAATATTATTCAGGGCTCTTTCTCTTTACACACACACACACACACACACACACACAGTCTCTCATACTTCTTTTTATTTTTTATTTTTTTTTTGAGATGGAGTTTCGCACTGTCACCCAGGCTGGAGTGCAGTGGCGCGATCTTGGTTCACTGCAAGCTCCGCCTCCCAGGTTCATGCTATTCTCGCCTCAGCCTCCCGAGTAGCTGGGACTACAGGCACCCACTACCACGCCCGGCTAATTTTTTGTATTTTTAGTAGAGACAGGGTTTCACTATGTTAGCCAGGATGGTCTCGATCTCCTGACCTCGTGATCCGCCTGCCTCAGCCTTCCAAAGTGCTGGGATTACAGGCGTGAGCCACTGTGCCTGGCCTTTTCTCACTTTCTTAATATCTAATTTTAAAATGTGAGAATACAGACATCAAGAGGAATGGACTCATTGCACACACACTGTCATGTCTTTGCAGCCTGCCTTTCTACACTATCCATTGTTTCAAATAAGCCTTTGGCTTTTGCAAATAGATTGCAATAAACTCCTGGTCATATTGGCTAATGAGTTTCTGAAGAGCAAAAGATTAATATATTTCATACATGTTCATTATGAGATGATATTGTGAAATGACTTCTGAAATAGATTACATAATTTAAAGATAGCTATTTCATTTTTTTCTTAGTTTACCAGCATATTTTGACCATACTGAATACTCTTTCTATATATATATATACAATTAAAGAGGCAAAATCAGCCTATTTAGTTGGATGCCATGACCAAAAGTTCCACAAATTGCTCATGTTCCTTCCTCATTCTCTTAGTTCTACATTTGATCCCAGAAAGGAATACTCGGCACAGTGCAGGTACTCATGTTCTCAAATTGGATATGCAGTATGGGACAGAGAGAAGAAAAAATATGCATTGTGACCCAGCTGTACAAGCCTAGACCAAATCTCCTATTGTACATAAGATGTACTATTACAGTTAATTTCAGAGAATTATCCAAACAACCAGAGGTGAGACCAAGGAACAGACCTTTTAAAATATTCTAAAACTTTTGTCTACGTAGTAACCCAACAGGCTGGATCGCCTGTTCTCTGGTTCCTCATGTCCCAGTCGTTCACCTCAGAAGCTGAACGACATTCTCAATAGTTTGCTTCTTTCTGTCAATGATGGATAATGACTGTGGGATTTTGGGGAGATATCATCCTGCTCCTCAGACCATAGAGATCTCTTTATGTGGCTCATCTTTTTGTTCCTTCCAGTGCTGAAAACTCTGGTCAGGTTCTCCGAGTCTGTTAAGCCCATGTTTTGGAGCGGCCAGCATCATACAGCATGAAAGGCACGCTGATGTCAAGTGCTTCCTTGTGAACCTCGTGCTTTGTCCTCCTATGTTCAAAGCTGTCCACCCGAGTTAGAGTCTCCCATATCTGGCCATCTTCTCTTTGGCCTTCTCACATTAACACTCAGATTTTTCGAGAGTTCTTATTGCTTCAGGTTAATGATCAGTTGAGTTAGATTTTGAAGTTGTGCATGAGAGGCCTCCAACCCAACTTGATTTGACTCAGCAAAGCAGGGAGTTGGGCACCAGTTTGGCTTTTTCATCTCTTTCTGCTAAACTGAGAGGTGGAATATTGAAGCAATTGAAAGGACCCAAGTGCCAGATTCCTGGATGTGAATCCACCTTTGCCACTGGTAACCTATGAGATAGCAAGAATAGCACCTATCCTCCCTGTGCCTTGGAGTCCTCACCTGTAATGAAGAGATGTAACTTCTAAGGAATCTCTGAACATTAAATGTGTACACATGTGTAAGGTGCTTGAAATCACTCCTGACATACAGTGATGCCAGGTAAAGTAGGAATTACGGTGCTTTCCCCTTCCTTAGTTCTTGTGTTGTAGAATTCTTTTGGAGACTTTGTGGTAGATTGAAAATTTTGGGTTCATATATTCTTGAATCCTGTGACTGTATACTATTAAAATAATCAAAACTCTAGCATGATTTTCTAATAATTATTAGTGGCACAATTGCTTTATCCTAGTTAGGTAGATTTTTATTTTTATTTATTTATTTTTTTGAGACAGAGTCTCGCTTTGTCACCTGGCTAGAACGCAGTGGTGCAATATCAGCTCACTGCAACCTCTGACTCCCGGGTTCAAGTGATTCTCCTGCCTCAGCCTCCGAGTAGCTGGGATTACAGGCGTGCACCACCATGCCCTGCTAATTTCTGTATTTTTAGTGGAGATGAGGTTTCACCATGTTGGCCAGGCGTGTCTCAAACGCCTGACGTCAAGTGATCTGCCCGCCTCGGCCTCCCAAAGTCCTGGGATTACAGGCGTGAGCCACCTCGCCCAGCCTGATGATTTTTTTTTTTTTTTTTTTTTTTGAGACGGAGTCTCGCTCTGTCGCCCGGCTGGAGTGCAGTGGCAAGATTGCTGCTCACTGCAAGCTCCACCTCCCAGGTTCACGCCATTCTCCTGCCTCCGCCTCCTGAGTAGCTGGGACTACAGGCACCCGCCACCACGCCCGGCTAATTTTTTTCTATTTTTTAGTAGAGACGGGGTTTCACTGTGTTAGCCAGGATGGTCTCGATCTCCTGACCTCATGATCCGCCCGCCTCAGCCTCCCAAAGTGCTGGGATTACAGGCGTGAGCCACCGCGCCCGGCCCCGGCCTGATGATTTTTTAAAAGTCAAAATTTTACCAAGGGAAATAACATTAAACATATTTTCCACTTATGTTCCCTAAATAGAGTTAGTATATATTTTCAAATATTATAAGGGGAATAATATAATAATATGAACTTAACAGGTCTCACATACAACTGCTTCATAACAAAAGCCAAAAGTCTATTCTAAATTTTTGGAATCCTGAATTGTATTATTACTGAGATGGTGGGGACATCTCACTGGGGCACAAAAAAAAAGAGGTAGGCATAGAAAAATATCACTTGGACAAAGGAAAATATTGACTGTTCATTTACTCTTTATGGAAATGCAGACTCTAATCACGGAATGCTAGAGATTCTATATAGTGTCTCTGATGGGCAAAATAAAAATGAGCTTTGAATTTATCTAAGCTCTTCAAGGAGCACTTATGTGAGGACTCAGAAGGCTGCCTCAAATAACAAACAATATTATTTTGGCCTGAATAGATATTGAGGTTTGATGTAGCCACAGGTAATCTTCACTCTAAGGGAAACACTTAGCATGGCCCTGGAAGCTCACCAGTGTGGGTCTGCTTCATAATGGATAAACTCCCAAGTAACTGAGAAATTGAGGAGTTGGATAGTTTTATCATTATTGTAAAACCAACTGTTAAAAAATTTAAACTGATTTTAGAATAGCTGTGCATATTTTTTTGAACTAAATATTAGAACTCATTTTTGGCAAGTCCAAATGTGCTTTTGATTACAAAAGGCTAGAATCTTTGAAACTGGAACTGTTCCAAATGTTCTGGCGGCTATGGTGATGCTAGGAATAGCTGGAGCTAAATCTTTATTCCTGACAAGAACTAGTTTTATGGTAGGGATAAATTGTAGCCCTAAAAAGTGTGTATCTAATGTATTAGTGGGTAGAACTAATTACACAGTTATTAAAAAGTATCAACTATTCATTGACTCCTTATGGGAATACAACCACTGCTCTCATGGAACGCGGTGGATGAAACCATAATGAGGTTGTTCCTTCCTTTTGTCAAAGACCGCTTTTGTGCTTTGACCCTATCCTAGTGTCTGCCAGAATAACTGGCCATGCGAAGTTCAAACTCTACAAGGAAACCCGCACCCTGCCCAGATACCTGTGAACCCAAAGAGAGATTACCTCAGAATATATGTTCTTCTTTCAATCTTATAGAGCAATACATGTGAGACTCAGCAGTACAATCTAAATACAAATTACAAAATAAAGATGACAAACAAAATCATAAGCAACTAAAATAACAACATCAAAAGAACCCAGAAATTGGAAAATTATATGTATTATATTTGTAATGCATATGATAAAGTTTTAATAATAATCTGAAAATTACTCTCACAAATTGATAAGAAAAACACAAATGACAGCAAGAATTGGGTAAATCATGTGAACAGGAAATTCACTAAAGCTTAATTCCAAATATAATGAAAAATATGTGAAAAATTGTAAACCCTACTAGAATCTTTAATTATAAATTAATATAAAATTACCTATAAAATAATGAGATATAACATTAGTGATTGAGATATTGACAAAAGTAGTTTTTGCAGTGGTAGGTTAAGAATTAGTCATTACATCTTTATTTAAATCTAATATGGTAATATTTATTGGGAACAATAATAATAAAAAAACCCTTCTAATTAGCAATTCCAGTTCTGTGAATCTATTCCATAAACAGTGCAATACAATTACATAAAGTATAAGTAATTAAGTATAAGTAATAAGTAATTTATCAAAGTCCAATGAAAAATGTAAGTTAAAACAAGGACTCTCAAAAACAAGTGGTTCCATACATCGTGGAATATATACAATGGAATATCATGAAGAATTAAAGTGAATTAATTAGAACTATAACGGTTGTCTTAGGGGGATTTCTACTGTGTACTGACAACTGAAAAAAGCAGGATTTATAACTGCGAGCATACATAATTCTATTTTTTATAAAGCATGACAGAGAGAGAGAGAGAGTGTGTGTGTGAATAAACACACAGCTATATAAACTGGAAGAAAGTTGTAGAGGATGCACTCCAGGTTGTTCACATTGTTCTCTTGTGGAAGTGAAAGTGGTACAGTGGAAGAATGAGGTAACAAGGCAGAAGAAAACAAAGGTGCTTGTGATTATTCAAAACAGCGCATATAGTATGACCTCATTTAAGTAAAATGATACGCCAAAATACTCTTCTGCAGGTTCATTTCTTCCAGGTGTAACCTCCTTCCTGTGTTGTGCTGTCTTGAGGTGAAGACCTCCTCTGCTTATCTTTCCTGTTACCTCCTGGGTTTCTGTCCCTCATCTCCTCAACTAATCACACCTCCCCAAAAATGTAAAGCACAAACAAGTAAAATATATTTGCAATTCATGGCGGGAAAGACAACTTTTCTAAGACAAAGTATAATTTGTGGACATCCACTACTGCCTTTGGCATAAATACACTCCTTTCTCTTTCCCATGGTAGTTACACTTTTGTACTCAGAGCACAGAACACGTCACCTTTTACTAGCAAGCCTTTTAGATGGAGTTGAGAAGGTAAAATTCCACAATGGAATAGAATCCAATTTTCTCTGACAAGTTGCTTGTTTGCTTGTTTTTTTTTTTAATAAGTGTTTTGTTGTTAGTGTTTTCAATTTCTAATATAAAGATATTACCAAAAAGAACCTCTTTGCTCTTTTGACAAGGACACTTCATTACATTTTTATTAAAGAAACACTAGGCCTAGGTCCTTCACAAGATGACTTGGATTTATTCCAAAATAGGTAGAATTTTTCCAGAGATACGATGGTCGGTATCAATCTTTGAACCTCAGTTTTTCCACCTACGTAACTGGAACAATCATTGTATTAATAACATATTCTAAATCCAAGAATATCATTGAGGCATAGGTGTGTGTCTTACATGTAGTTTTAGTGATTGTCACTCAAGTGATCAATGGGATATAATTTATATAATAAATGTGTAAATTCATAATATAAATTTGGTATTGGTAAATTTATCATATTACAGAGTATAGCGCATGTAGAGTAGATTTTAATTTGGAAACAGCATCTTATTCACCATGCCAAACATACACATATATAAAGCCAAAATAGCAATGTGTTTACTGAGAATGAAAAATAAAACTGTCTTGAAAACTAGAATACTTGAATTCACATTTGTGCTAATTCTTTTTTTATCTCCCATATCCACAGAGGAAGTTACAATAAACTATTAATTTAATTAAAAAATTATAGAACTGTAATATTTGAAGTTTATATGATAAATTATCTCCTTGCATGCAGATATATTTGCAAATATTAATATTTCTACAGAAATAAAAATATTATAGAAGCCAGATACTTTTTTGATAGATTCTTAAGAGGAATTTAGATAAATTGGATGTATATTGGGTTTAGCATTCCAAGGCTAAACCACACCAGTTGTTTTATTCTCTTCAATGTCATGCTTTGAGTGATACCAACTCTAGTTAAATCCTCTGTAGTGGGTAGAACTGTGTCCCACAAAGATATGTTCAAGTCCCCAACCCTCATACCTATGAATGTGACTGTATTTGGAAACAGGGTCTTTAAAGATGTAATCAAGTAAAAATGAGGCATACGGCATTAGGGTAGACCTTAATCCAATGACTGATGTCTTTATAAGAAGATTGTGTGAAGCCACAGAGATACATATAGAAAGGGCCTTGTGACAATGGAGGAAGAGATTGGAGCAATTAGTCTACAAGTCAAAGAACCTCAAGGATGCCAGCAATCACCAGAAGCTGGAAGATTCTCCCCCTTGAGCCCCTGGAGGGAGTGTAGTGCTGCCAACCTTTTGATTTAGTCTTCTCCTCTCCGGAACTATTAGATAATCATTTTCTGTTGTTTTAAACCATCTAGCTTGTGGTAATTTGCTTTGGCAGATCTGGAAAACTAATACATTTTCCTTGGCTTTCATGACAACTGAACTCTAATGTTTTTCTGTTGTTCATTTACAATAGTAAATTAATAAATTCATTCTTTATCATTGTCTTATGTAATTCAGATCCGATATCATTTCTCGTAACAACTGTACAAATCTATATGCTTTCAAGATAAATATTGGATACATGTCGTTTCTAAATATGATACTGTAGAACCAAATTTCTCAACCCATGCTATGAGATATTTGGAAAACTTTTGTTTAGAATTCCACATTCAAATATTGAATTTTCCACTACATAACAAAAACAACATTTGTCTAAATATCCTTTTTTGTTTTTTAAGTTGGCTTATTTGAAACTCTAATGAATACAGCATTTAATAATAAATACTATAATGAAGTATTTTCTATATGCATAGGATAAATGGTCAATCAAAACAAATTAACCAAACACAGATAAATGGAGTTTCCACTCTAACAGAGAGAAACAGGCAGTAAATAAGAAAATTCAGGTGACAACTACTGCAAATAAACAAATGGAAAAGAGTAATTGGATGGATGGAACGGGACTGGAGTTGGATGGCTCATTTAGGTTTGTCTGTAAGGGAGGTCCTCATGTGGAGGTGATCCTGGAGCTGAGACTTTCCTGAGCCAACAGTAGGCAGAAGAAATAAATGATGAATCTTAAAATCCTGAGATAGGACCCAACTTTACAAGCTAATATAATAAGAGAAAGAATGCCAGTGCATGTTTATCAAGGTATATAGTGCAAGAAGAATGGGCTTGAGACAAACTATAGAGAGTATTGTATAGGCCATATGAAAAGTTCAAATTTTCTTAAAAGTTAATGGGATGATATTGAAAAGTTCTAAGAGATGTGGGGCTTAATCACACGTTTTTAAGACACTGCTTTGGAAAAATGCTTGGTATCTGCACACAAATAGCAAGAGATGGATGAATTAGAAGGTGATGTTTGCTCTGCAAATGGCTTGGAATAAGGTGGTGCTTGCAGATGCAAACATTAGAAGATTTCTATTATATTTTTTATAGGTTGCGTCTTGAAGTTTTGGTAGTGAAATTGGATTGTGATGGGAAGCTTGAGGGAACAGATGGAACTGAGCAAGACTTGCAGTTTTTCAGTTTAAGCAAAAAGATGTATGACAATGTCATCTCCCAAAACATGTAAGGGTTTCTAGAAACTGCAATTTTAAAAGTTGTGTGATAATGAAACTTCCTCAGTGTATAGTCATTTATGCCAGTAAAAACCCCTGATGTTAAATGAGAGATCAATTTGGGAAAGATAAATTGGTATTTTCAGAGCTAACCATACAGAAATATATTATTAATGCTCATTTGTTTGTATTTTGAGTCATTAGTGAAACACCCTTTCATGTATATTAAATACAATTAAAAAGAAGTAATATGGATGCAACACCATAAAGCTATAAAATAGGAACATCAATGAAATCAAAATGTCTCACTAGAGGCCAAATAAGAGTTACTGGCTCAACTAAGAGACTAAAAGCTGCTAGCAGGTGCCCTAGGGCAATTCAGGAGATGAAAGAAAACTTCACTGAGAAAAATCTTTCTAAGAGGAGGGTGATAGGCTGAACACCTGGTCAGAGCTTAAAGGTCATTTATTGGACAAACTCAGTAAATATTTATGGAGGTCACTGAGGCACAGACACAGAACCCGTAGGCTCCAGCCTCAGGACAGGGGCTTGCATATTTTATACCTGCGAGGAGAAAGGCAGGCTTCAATTAGTGCATGCAGGCTTTGCTCTTCAGAGCCCCCTGCACAGCTCCAGGAATTGTCAAGCTCTTGTTCCCATTTCTGTCTGCAGCCGGGAGCTTGTCGTTCTATGCCATGTAGAAAAGCCTGATGCCCATGTTTGAAAGAGAATCTTTGGTTGGCTGGTACAGCATCATGAACCATACTCTTGCAATTATGATTTGACAACAATAAAGGCTTACCTTTTTATCATCAACTCCGAGATGCTTTGGTTCTCTTTATGTTCTCTAACTTGTCTTATGTTATATTTTCAAATGGAAGTAGGTCTCCTAAAGTGTAAATAATAAACTGACAACAGTATCAACAATAAAGAGAGGCTTTGCTAGGTGAATATCTTCCTTATTGGTATCATTTCTGGAAGGTCTAAAACAGACTCACAATTATAGGAAACACATTTATTGTTTCCATAAACATTCAAGCAACGTGCAAGAGACGTTCCTATAAGGTTATTGATTAGTGAGAGACAGCAAAATAAATAAATAAATAAATAAGTGGGAGACAGATGGGTGTTAAAGTCCTTTAGGGTGTGAATAGTGCTATGGATACATAGAGAAGGAATGCACAAGCAGGTAAACTGAGGACAGGATGATCACTAAGAGTTAACTTGAACAGAGGAGGGGCATCATATACTGGATAGAAGAAAAAAAAAGGTAAAAGCATTGAAGTGCAAGAGGACATGAATTTGTCAGTGGAAAACAAACAAAAATCCTAACTTAAAAAAAAATGGCCAGGTGCGGTGGCTCATCCTTGTAATCACAGCACTTTGGGAGGCCGAGGCAGGCAGATAATGAGGTCAGGAGTTCGAGACCAGTCTGGCCAACATGGTGAAACCCGTCTCTATTAAAAATACAAAAATTAGCCAGGCACGGTGGCATGCACCTGTAATACCAGCTATTCAGGAGGCTGAGGCAGGCAAATCGCTTGAATCTGGGAGGTGGAGGTTGCAGTGAGCCAAGATCGCAACACTGCACTCCAGTCTGGGTGACAGAGCAAGACTCTGTCTCAAAAAAAAAAAAAAAAAAAAAAAAAAAAAATTAAGCATTAGCACATCTCAATAGCTAAGGGACACACACTTGATTGTTTTTTAAATCTTTAGAATATATGTGTTTTTTCTCTGTTTATATTAAATTGTTCAATATCAAACTCTAATCTATATTTTAAAGTTTTAGATTTACATGCAGAAGTATATGTTTTGTGTTTCTGATACTTTAGTAGGAGAAATACAATTAAAGTATAATTTTGAAGAAGACATGATAAAAATTGAAAACAAATACTGAATACAATGTTGAATTCATTAAAACTGGTTAATCAATTTGAAAAAAAAAATCAATCTTTACCAAACTCCAAATAAAGTGAATTCCATATATATTAACAATTTAGAAAATTAAATGCGGAAATTACACATTAGGGGAAAATACGGTGAAGAAACTGTATAATCTGGGAGTAAGTTATTACTTTTGTCAATTTCCTGCAGCTAAAGTCCACTAGTAACACACCTGTAGTCAAACAAATTTATTAGATTTTGTAACATGGGAGTCTGCTTCTCGGAGCTCATGGGGTATCAGTAAAAGGCTGTTGGAAAGGACTTACAAGATTCAGGTTTGTTAGGAGATTTGGGGGGAGGATTTGAGAAAATTCAATTTGCTCTAGATTGGATGCTATCATAAAGCAGTAGTTATCCTATAATTGTATATCTTAATAAATCTTACCTAGAAGAAAGAAAACTAAACCATGTGTAAAAGAGTATTTGATAAAGAAGCAGCAATCACTCATATTAACCAAGATTGGGAGATGTTTGGTCATTTCTGTGTCTTGGACAAAGTTTATCTTTTTTTCTGTTTTGAAATATAGGGTGGTTTTCTCTTTGTTTTGACCCATCTTGGACACAAATGGGATTGTACAATACTAATGTTCTGTAAAATTGCTTATGTTCAACAAAGAATACCAGAGCCAGCTTCTAAATATCAGGGGAAGCTTTGGTCTTTCTCACTTTCAAGTTGTGATTCCAACAGCAGGTACTAAATTGGAGAGGATAGATAAATGTTATTACATAAAGATTTCTAATCTCTGCACAGAAAAATGTATAGACAAAGTTAAATGTTAAAGTAAGAACACTTTCGTAATATATGACAGGCAGAAGGTTAATATCCACAATAAATAAAATACTTTTACAAGTCAAAATACTAGATGAATTTTTCAAGAATAAAAAAGATTTAACAGCAATGGATTTAGAAATTAAAGACACTAAAAAATCCAATAAGTATACATTTTTGAGAAATCAATCTTAATGGCACGTAAAGACATAGAAATTAAAATAATAGTGGTATACTGTATTTTCCTATAAGTCAGGTAAAATTGATACTATAACCTTTGTTGGCAAGAATATAGGCACTTCCACATGTAACTGGTTAACAGCAATATGAAACGTAAAGACTTGAAGACATACTTTCCTTTTGACCTAGCAGTCTCATTTATAGGAATTTATTCAGAATAAATAACCCACAGATACTTAAAACCATGAGGGCAAAAATGATTGTCATAATATTTTCAACCTTTGTGCAAATTTTCAAACATGTGAAATTAGAGAGAATAGTAGGATGAACCCTCATATACTCATCACACAGCTGCGTCAAATATCATTATTTTGCTACATTTTATCTATACATTTCCATCTTTTTTATGCTGTTGTATTTCAAAACAAATCCCGTACAACACATCACTGAACCAGCAGACATTTCAGTGTGCATCTCTAAGAGGCAAGATCTTTAAAAAAAAGAAAAGAAATGCCATTTTCACACCTAAGAAAAATTCCAATTTACTCATAATGGCTTTACACACTTAGTAACCAGTTAATATCCAAATTTCCCCCAATTTTCAGTGCCCTTCTCTTCATCAGAATCCAGAGTCCCACGCTGTATTTGTTACATTTAAATCTCTTGCTTACTACAACGACATTCTTTCTGGATTTTTACTTTTCTGTGTGCCTGTTTTTAAGCCAATGATGGTTTGAAAAACCTGGTTATTTATCCTTTAGAATGTCTGTCATTCTAGATTTGCCAAGAATTTTTCTGTGACATCACTTAAATTGTTCCTTTGTCTCTTGTATTTCATGTGAATTTAAAATAAAAAATCTAAAGATGTGATAAGATTAGTGATTAAATGTTTAGAATGCTTCATAAATGGTACTGTGAAATTCCTATTGCTTTTTCACTCATGAAACAAAAATATCTGGTTGTATCGCTTTTAACGATGCTAACATTGATTAGTGTTTGAGGGTGGTCTTGGCTATCAATTCCTCAACAGTATGTCACATAGTCATGTGACAGACTTTGGTGATTATTTTCTAGGTCCATATGTCACTCAGTTGTAATATTTACTTAATAGTTTAAATTGAAAACAACTTAAATTTATTAAAATAATGTTGATTTTGTTGATGAAATAAATTAATTGTCATCCCACAATGGAGTACTATAAAATTGTTAAAAATATAGAAATATATATACAGAAAAATTCAACATTTGTTGACAAATTTTATAAAAAGTCATACAAAATTTTAGTATAATTCCATTTTTGGAAAATACGGCTTTATATATTTAAATCTCCAGTATACTTTTTTAATATTTATTTTTAAGTGACAAATAACAATTATACATATTTATGCTGGACTATGATGTTTTGTTACACGTATGCATTGTGGAATGATAAAAATCAGGCTAATTAACATATCCTTCACCTCAAATACTTACAATTTAACTGTGGTAAGAATATTTACAATTCAATCTTGTAACTATTTTGAGCTATACAATACATTATCATTAACTATAGTCACCATGCTGTGCAATAGATCACCAAAATCTATTCCTCCTGTATAACTTAAAGTTTGCATCCTCTGGCCAACATCTCCCATTTCCCCACCCACCCCTGATAACTGTCACTCCACTGTCTACTTGTATGAGTGACTATTTCAGTTTCTATATAGGAGATCACGTGGTATTTGTGTCTCTATGCCTAGCTGATTTCACTTAGCATAATGTCCTCTTGGATCACCCATGTTATTGCAAATAACAGAATTTTCTGCCTTTTTAAGACTCACTAGTATCCCATTTGTATCCATACCACATTTTAAAAATCAATTCATCTGTTGATGCCACTTGCCACAATATCTTGGCCATTGTAAAGAATACTGCAATGAACAAAGGAGATAAGATATTTTGTTGACAGACTAAATTCAATTCCTTTGGATACATACCCAGAGGTAAAATTCCTGGATCAAATAACAATTCTATTTTTATTTTTTGAGGAATCTACATATTATTTTCCAAAATCGTTATACTGGTTTACCTAAGTGCAAACAGTGTTTTTATTTTGGAGTTTATTCTGCAAAATAATAACAATTGTTATTAAAGCAAGGATATATTTCTTATTTATTATATGATCAAGTATTACTAACAGTAAAGCATAATTAAAAGCAAAATACTATTTTATTTGAGTGATTACAGTCTGGTGAGTCTTTTGTAATATGTTGAATTTTATACCATCATAAGAGTATAGTATTTATTCCAGTGCTTTCTAAAATGAGGGTAAATTGCCTGAAATTATTATATAAATTAAATAATACAATGATAAAGTTAATTTATATAGAATTATATTTTCTTAATACCTATCAATTAAAAACTGTTGAGAATTTCTCATATGTTAAATTTCCTTCTCCACAATCACATCTTCCACTGTGATTATGAACCCCCTTCTTTTAGTTCTACAAGTTTTTATATGAAGGGTTTACCAGTCAAAGGCACCTTCCTTAATTCAGACTATGGTATCTTCCCTAAATATTCATGTAATCTTTGAGTTTGACTTTGTGATTTAGAAAATTAAGATTTCAGTGTTGTGCCTACTACATTCTCTCTAGTTTTTAAAATTTGTATAAATTTATGGAGTCCAAATGCAGTTCTGTTACATGAAAATATTACATAGCAGTGAAGCCTGGGCTTTCAGTGTAATCATCACCCAAGCGTGTACATTATACCCATTAAGGAATTTCTCATCCCTCTCCCCACTCCCACCCTCAGACTCTTCCCAGTCTCTAATGACTATTATTTCACACTTTATGTCCATTATTACATTCCCTCCTGACCCTTAGGGAAAGGTCAGGCCTGTCCCTTAGCTTCCAGAGCAAGAGTGTCAAGGCACACCTAGCTATATATATATATATATTGAATGTCACAGTTCTACTTAAGTTACATATAGGTTTTTTTTTTTTAATTATACTTTAAGTTCTAGGGTGCATGTGCACAAGGTGCAGGTTTGTTACATATGTATACATGTGCCATGTTGGTGTGCTGCACCCATTAACTCGTCATTTACATTAGGTATATCTCCTAATGCTATCCCTCCCCACTCCCCCCACCCCACCACAGGCCCCCGTGTGTGATGTTCCCCTTCCTGTGTCCAAGTGTTCTTATTGTTCATTTCCCACCTATGAGTGAGAACATGCGGTGTTTGGTTTTTTGTTTTTAATATTCCATCTCCAGTTCTGATGGAGAACTCAAGAATGAAGACTGGTGAAAGTATAAGATGATCTGGGAGCATAAGGCAAAACCTGATCCTACCACAATGCTCTATGAAGATTACCCTTTTTTTTTTTTTCTTTTGAGATGGAGTCTCACTCTGTCACCCAGGCTGGACTGCAGTGGCATGATCTTGCTCACTGCAACCTCTGCCTCCAGGGTTCAAGGGTTCAAGCAATTCTCCTGCGTCAGCCTCCTGAGTAGCTGGGATTACAGGCACCCGCCACCACACCTACCTAATTTTTGTATTTTCAATAGATATGGGATTTTGCCATATTGGCCAGGCTGGTCTGGAACTCCTCATCTCAGGTGACTTGCCTCCCTTGCCCTCCCAAAATGCTGGAATTACAGGTGTGAGCCACATTACCCAGACTTTTGAAGAGTTACTCTTAAAAAATCAATGCCATTACTAATGCCTGATGTCCCCACTTTGACTTCTGCACTGTTCCTGGTCCTCCAGATAATTTATTTATATTTAATTACTTGCACTTGGAGGAAAAGCTCTTAATATTCAATGCTGGTCAAATGTCAAATGCCATGGTAGCTAGATACCTATTCACTAAATGATGTTGGAAAGGAAATGTCATTTACACAGTGAAATTAAATGAGTGCCAAATGAATAGTGTCACATATTGTTAGGATACCTGAGTCATGCAAAGTATTTATTTTGCATTTAACTATTGCCTACAAAAAGTTATTTGAACTTAAGGTTTACAGAATGCATAATAATATTACATGAATTCCTCTAGTAGTTGGTAGAAATAACAAGCATCTGAATAATATGGTAACTGCACTTTATAAGGAACTACTGACTATTACATGAAACTTAGTTGTGGGTATATAAGTATAATGCCATTTGATGAGGGTATATGTCTTATTTAGATTTCTGAATGACTTAGGAAATTAAAATTGGATGTGATTTATGAGAAATAGATCTTTAAAATATGATTGTGTAGCAAATAATTTAATCATAAAATTAGGTATAAAAGTTCTATCTAGAAATATTGAATGAAGGAAACCTTTGGCATGTTTAGTGTGAAAACCTGCAATTGTTACCATAGAATAAGGAAAGCTCAAATCATTGTGACCTGTTGACTTTATGTTTTAACTCAGTATTACAGTATAGCTGCTATTTGTTTTTATTTTTATTGTTTATTTATTTATTTTTGAGGAGTCTTGTTCTGTCGCCAGGCTGGAGTGCAGTGGCGCAATCTCAGCTCACTGCAGCCTGCACCTCCCAGGTTCAAGCCATTCCCCTGTCTAAGCCTCCCAAGTAGCTGGGATTACAGGCACACACCACCACGCACGGCTAATTTGTTGTATTTTAGTAGAAACGGGGTTTCACCATGTTGGCCAGGATGGTCTCGATCTCCTGACCTTGTGATCCGCCCACCTCAGCCTCCCAAAGTGCTGGGATCACAGGTGTGAGCTACTGCGCCTGGCCTATAGCTGCTATTTTTAAGAACATAAGACAGAGCAACTGATAGTGTGAAATGAGCAACAGATATATTGCATTTTTGATTAAAATTGAAGCAAATATTGTTACTTCTTGTGAGAAAAAATGGCAATTTGAGGGCTACTGAAGTTTCTTCCTCATTTAAAAGTATAATAATGTACCCCAGGAACTTGGAGATAAAGGAAGAGTCAAACTATAGCTTCTCACTTTTGAATAGGTTAATTCAATCTGAAGAGAATCTTCTTGGGACTGAAAGCAAAGAAAACTGTTTTTGTTTGTTTGTTTGTTTTTAATAGAGTCAAGTTAGTATCCTGACTGCGACTACAAGGCTATCAAAGGTCGTATTTTTAACCGGTGAGTTTTCAGATAACTCAGTATGCCCTTATTTTATGCTACAAAAAAAGATTATAATTTTATTTCCTTTGAAAATTTTCTCACAAGCAAATACACTGATTAGAGGGCATGCCTGTATAATCCATTTAATAATTCTCTATCTGTAAAGTAATAAAGTGATTTGTGGGCTGAATTTTTCATTATAGTCTTGGTGAGTTTAGTCACTGCATCCGTGTCTGTAAGACCACTCCTACCCTGGATGGATTGACCATCAGATATCTGAGTCTGCAGAGCAAACATCCAGTCTCTGGAGGTGGTAATCTGGCTCTAGTAGGGCCCCTTAGGAAGGCCTGTTCCTTCCATCAGAACTTCCCAACTGTTGGGTATGGCATGGGTTGCAACTTGCTCTGAGATGTTGATCCTTTAGCAGTTTAGCAACAGGGCAGCTTGATCTTTGTTTGGTGAGTTGCATATTCTGTTTCCTCCAGAGTGGGATGCATATAACATATTATCTTTTCCTACTTAAGGAAAGATGTGAAAAAGTTGTTTAGCAAGACCTCTTCAAAGTCATTTACTTATATACCTTCAAAATATAATAATTCAGTAATATGTTACTATTCACTTTTCAATGTAATATATCTTATTTCAAAAGTGCAAAATGTATTCACAATGATAGTAACCAACACCACTGTAACTTCACCCAGTTTAAGAAATGAAAGATAGATACAACTGGTGCCGTTTTTTTTTTTTTTCTGAGACAGAGTTTCGCTCTTTGTTGCCCAGGCTGGGTGCAGGGGCCGATCTTGGCTCACTGCAAGCTTCGCCTCCCAAGTTCAAGCAATTCTCCTGTCTCAGCCTCCCAAATAGCGGGGATTACTGGCGCCCACCACCATGCTCGGCTAATTTTTGTATTTTTAGTAGAGATGGGGTTTCACCATGTTGGCCAGACTGGTCTCGAACTCCTTACCTCAGGTAATCTGCCCACCTCGGCCTCCCAAAGTGCTGGGATTGCAGGCGTGAGCCACCACGCCCGGCCAAAGCGCTTTTGTCTACCCTTTTGGATCTCAATCCCCTCCTAAATATATCCTTATATTGAAATGCTATCCTGTATCTGTTATTTTTCATTCCTGTGTGTATTTTGAAACTGTCATAATCCATAATATTGTTTTGTATATTTTAAAACTTTATGTAATTGTCATTAAATCATTCAGAAGCTAGGTTTTATTTTCCTCAACACTGTGCTTTGATATTTATTAATGTTGACAATTATAGCTCTGGTTCCTTTACTTCATTTCATAACATTGAATGAAACACATATAAAATGTATTCATTGTCCAGCATATGGACATTTTACTAATTTTCAATGTTTTGTTATTTTACATTATATTGCAACAAATACTTTTGTATACATGGACATACTTTTGTGTATTTGTATTTCGTATATCTCTGCATATATACATGGAAAATGTACCTATCTCCAAAATTACTAGATGTAAGGAGATGTCTTTTGAGAGTGAATGTAGAGTGAGTGTAGCAATCAATTTGTTTCAATGTTCCCATTTCTTTATATCCTGCAAGTACTATAATAGTTATAGTGAAACCTTTAAATGTTTGCTAATCAAGTAGGTGGAAAATGTGATCTTATTTTAATTTGTTTTCATTGACTACTAGCGAGGTAGAACACATATTCATATTGCGAATGTACCTTAAGGTTTCCTCTTCTGAAATTGCCTACTAATTTTTTCCCTTTTTAATTTTTTGAGGGAGGTCTTCTGTTATAGATTTGTAGGCATTATAAAAAAAATATCCTGGACATTAGTTCTGTTTTGGTTAAATGTGCTATAAATATCTTCTTGTGACCTGATACTTGTCTTTTCTCTATGTTTATAGTCCTTTACATTTTGCTACACAGAAGACACATTTTTATACCTTTTTGTTCCTGTATTTTGCTAAAGAAAACCTTCCTTACCCTAATATTTCTCTAAAAGATTGAACATTTTGCTTTTCCCATTTTGGACTGTGAGTCACTGAAATTAGTTTGACTCTCTTCTCTTCCATTGTCCTATTTTTCTATTCTAATCCCTAACTCATCTCCTCAATTACACAGCAGCAGTCAACCTCTTTCTTCATGGCTATCCCAGCTCCTGTAATCCCTTCTCCATATCCTCTTGTTCTTCTCCTTCTGAAACCAATCTTCCCAAGTTTTAGTAAAAATACAACCCTTCATTTTCCCATCTCCCCCATGGCTAGAACATACATGTGTCCTGCATGTAACACCATCACATACACTCACGGGAGACTTCAACTGAGTCACTTGAGGAAGTGGAATTGGTTTGATGTGCCCACCCCGTGGTGTGGATCCCTTGGAGGCAGGGGCTGCAGCTTCCTGACTGGGACTGCTTGGTGGCTTGCTTCCGTGGTCAGAGGTGGAAAACTCTGTCATCCTGACAGCCAAAGCTCCTTTCTCAGACCAGTTCTGTGGTTAGGAAGTGGGTCCTGGAAACCTGATCCTGAGGCTTTCTCAAGATACCAGTGATTCTGGTAGTTAACATATCCATAAAGAAAGCTCTTTCTACTTATACCAATATAAACTGTGTTTTGAGTAACTAAGAACACTGTACAATAAGCAGCTTGCTAGTAAGACTTCATGTCTGTTTGAAAGATGCCACAGACCTTATTCTTTGTAATAGTCTTAACTCTTCCTGGCGCCCTGCTCTCTCATACATATTTTAGAATCTGCTTGCCAAGTTCTAACAAAAACTCTATTTTAATATTTATTTGATTCTTTTGAACTAATGACATGAGAGACAAATGGACTTTTTAATATTGTGTTTTCATTTTCAAGACATCAGCGAAACTTTGTTTAGACCTTTGTTACTGTCTTTCAATATATTTTATACTTTTTCTACATAGATTTTATGGATGTTTAGTTAAATTTAATTTTAGGTGTCTTGATCACATTGGGGAGGTTGTAATTATTTAAAATTCCTGCTTTTCTAAGGGATTTTCTTTGTGTACAATTGAATACAAGTGAGTATTCAATTGTAGTCCATACATGTTAGAGATCTACTAGCATATCATGTGGTTTTTCTTTATAATCCCTTATTTTGATGAATTTTATTAATAGATTTTCTGTTATTATATGAACATTACTTTCCTAGCATTAATCAGATAAGTTTATGATATAATATCATTTGTATAAATTGTTGAATTTGATTGCTAATTATTTCTTTAGAATTTTCTGTATATAAGTTAATCAGTGAAATTGATTTCTAATTTATTAACTTATTACTGTTAATGCATTGGTCTGAGTTTAGCCTTAGGGTAATATTTGTCTCATATAAGAGTAGGAAGAATTCCATTTTTCTATTCCTTGGAACAGTTTTTTAAGATTGAGTTTATTCCTGTAAAACCATCTAGGTTTCTCTATTTTTCTCTCTCTCTCACTTCTGCTCTCGCTCTCTGCCTGTATATTTCAACTAGCAATTCAATTTTCATGATAGAACTTCAAGTTACCTGTTTGTAGTTTATTGAGTGTTGGGATATATTTGATAGAGTTTGGTATATTTTTCTAGAAAATTAGTCTAATCATCTAACTTTTCAAAAATATTGGACAAAAGAAATTTTACTATTCCCCAAATATTTTTATATCTGCTCTATGTGTACGGATCCTTCACATTTCTTTGTTTCCTATCTTATAATTCCTTGAAAAATCTTCTCTGAGGTTTGTGTATTTTATCCTAAATAACCAGAAAAATTCAGCATTTTAATGCTGCCTATTTTATCTTATTTTCTAATTTCTGTTCAGGTTCATTTTTACCAATTTTTTTCTCCATTTTCTTCTCTTAATTATTTTCTTCCTAAAAGTCATATTTTGAATACCTAACAATCAATTTTCAGCATTTTTCTAACAAATCCTTTCTATAAGTAGTTAAGGCTCAAAGATTTCCCTAAGAAGTCCTAGTTTGACTACATTTTATGTTTTGATAATCTTTTTATGATCTTTGCATTTGAAATATTATATAATCCCTTTAAGATTTCTTCTTTCATGGAAGAGACACATAGTTATTTAGAAACTTTATGTGTCAAATGTTTGTGTGTCTCAACTAACAAGTATATCTTCAGAATGTTGTTGATGTTTTGGTTAATTAGTCCTATTTCAGTAAACATTTTATTGAAATATAGAGAAAATTGCCCAAATGATAAGGACATGGTTTTATTACTTTTCTTAAAGGAATTTTATTCTCTCATAGCTCCAATATTGTCTCTCCTGCTCCAAGACACAGAAAAGAACTGCTAGTTTTTTGTATCCCAGTCCTGGACCTTTCCCTAAGCAAGGCTGAGATTCCTGGAATCTTGTGCTTTGCCCACATTTGACAAACATTTTAGGGTAAAGGTGAGAGGAGAACATCAGCTCACCTCTCCATGGTTTTCTGTTCTTTAGAATCTTGGATCTGTTAGTGTTCATCTGCTATTTGAAGCCTTCAGTAGGTTTTCAGTTGTTCCTTGGTGAAGAGTTAATCACAGATAAGCTACTCCATCTTTCCCTCAATCAGAAAATGTGTTTCTTATTGTATTAAATTTTTTATATTTTTATAAAACTTTCTTTAGGGCCACTGAGATGATTACAGTTTGTAACTCTTTATTTGAATTTAAAATGAGTGCATATTATCTACCTCTTAGGTACAAGATTCTAAAATATTAACTATATGAGTTTTAATATTTTTTCCAGAAAGGTGAGATTTTTGTCCTATGATTGAAAATCTTCATTTTTATCACTTTTCAAGTTTTTCTTCAGACCATGCTATATTCATTTATAGTTATTATATCTTCATTGTGAGATTTTAAAAAAATATCTTAGTGACCTTTTTTTCTTAAAAATGGTTTTTCCCATAAAGCTTGCATTATCTGATTTTAGTAAAGCTAAATCAACTACTTTTTCTGTATACCATTTTTTCTCATATTTTCACTCTTAGAATACCTTATGATTTAGGTATATCTCTTATTAACAGTATGTAATGAGACTGTGTTTTGGGTATTTTTCTTTATGGGTGAGCAAACACATTGGAAGATAGTCTGAGAGACAGCGAAAAGATTTGTATTTGGCTTTTAGTATAAGCGTTTCCGTGGAGTCAGCATTTAGGTTGGACACGAAGAATAATCATTAGCAAGGCTCAGCGCTGTGGCCACAGACCTGGTTCTGATGGTCTGGCCCTTGCTGCATCTTACCTGGGTGACCTTGGCCAAGTCCCTTTCCTTCTCTGGGCCTCAGTTTCTGTTCTGTAAATGGGAGCAGCAATGTCCACCTTACATTAGTGAAAAACTGTTCAAGATGTAATATGGTCTCTAGTTAATAATGATAGGGACAGGAGGCAGGGAAATTCTAGGCAGAAGAGGGCAGGTCCTCGGCGAGGGCCCCAACCCCAAGCTCAAAAGCCTGATATCATGGCCCAAAGTAAGAATATACATCCTGTTTTTCCGCTGGAATGTTGCCTTTTCCAAAACCAACCATGGCCCACCCCGACCCCATCCTGTGCCCACAAGATTACCTTCCCACTCCCTCCCCTTTTGAACTCCCCTTCCCACTGAGAGCCACTTTCACCAGCAATAAAATCCCCCTCATTTGCTATCTTCAATTCATTCATGCAACCTCATTTCTCCTGGACACCATATGAGAACTCAGGTGACATGTGTATGGGTGCAAAAGGCTGGCATACTGACCCTCCACTGAGCTGTTAGCACTCCATGGACAGCAAAGCTAAAGGGGCACTGTAACATTTCCTTTGGGCCTTCAGAAGTCATGGACTCCCTCCCCTAGATGCTGCCATAGGGCTGGTATAGAGTTCGCTCTTGCTGGTGCCCAAAAGTGCTCACCCCAGCTCCTGCACCCACTCACCTGTGCTCCTTCTCCTGCGAGGGTTGGAGCAGCGAATGAGTGGCATTCGCCCCTTCCTGCCTGCAAAAAGTTCAGGGAAATATCCTGCTTCAATAATATTTATGTTGATTTCCAGGTTTTGATCATTACAATATGGTTAAATAAAAATTCTTCAAACAATTTTTACAACTTTTCTGTAAGCCAAGAAATAGTTCAAAGTCTAAAAATTAAAGAGTATAAGAACTTTGTCCAAATGCAAATGTCCCAGAGAAAGGGAAGAGTGCCCAATTCTTGATGTACTTTGTTATTCCTATTTTACAAATAAGATTTAAAGCTAAAAATGTATTCCTGACTTTCTAATTTCTTGAGTTTTTTAAAAAATAAATGAGTGTTGAATTTTGTCAAGGATTTTCTCAGGAGTATTAAGATAATTGATAATAATATTATGTATTTACTTAGATTTATTAACATGGTATGTGGTATTAATAGCTTGATTTCTGAGCAGTGAACCAACCTCCAATTCCTAGAATAAGTCTCAATTCATCATGGCATATTACTTTCCTAATGGAAATCATTTTCCTAGTGGATTCTGCTTGCTAGTATTTTTTATTTTTGAATTTTTGCATCAATATTCATCAGCACATTGGTCTATAATTTCCTTTGTACAGTTGATATTTGCTTGTACTATCTTTGTTTTTATCAGTGTTATATTTCATGAAAGAAATTAGAAAGTTTCCCATCCTTTTCAATATAGAGAAATAGTTTACAGAGTATTACAAATATGTGTTCTTTCAAAGTTTAATAGAATTCCCTTATAAAGTCAACTGGGTTTGGTGATTATTGTGGGAATAGCTCCTTGATAAATTTTTCTGTTTCTTCTGTGAAATTGATTGATTCATGTTTCAAACTTTGTTGATTTTTTTTCCCTCATGTTCCTTCAACCTTTACTGTTTATGCTTATTTTAATCTTGAGGTTATCTGCGAGAATTCTTTGACAGCTAAGTTGTGGCTGTATCCCAAACGTAGTATTGCTTTTGGGTCTGCCATGAACTAAAGGGTTATTACCCAGGTTATCACTTTAATGTAATTTTTTTGTGGATTTTATATTAATTTTAGTGTGTTTTATTATAATACATGTAAAGACTAGTTTTAAAAGTTATGCCTTATTCAGTTCCAATAACTTGCCTGGTTGTAACAAAAGGTCCCATCTCCCTTTCTTGTGGTCATTAAAACCCAAGATCTATGATAACTGAGTCTAGCTAGTACCGCCACCACCACCTGATATTCACCCACCCGGGGAGCACCAGCATCCGTTCAGACTTATTCCCATTACTTTGGTTTTTGTTCTCGTTCTTTTGTTTTTCTTTAATTTTCATGTGAGTTCCTTATTATACTCGATCAATCTATTTTACTGTAGAAGGATGTCTGCCATATTATTAGAAAATCTCATTCTTTATTCTTCCAAAGCAAGGTACATCAATTATCACCTTGCAATAAAAATTTTAGGTTTCATAAGCTGTATTTGACTGCAACTATGGAAATAACATAATTTTGCTTTTTTAATGTTATCCTGAACCAGAATCAGTATAAACTTGTTTTATAAAATGTATTTTATGGAGAGCATTTATTTCAAAAGTGAGTGACTATATCATATTTGGAAACATATTTTTAATATATAATGAACTTAAGTGCATATATTCAAATTATTAAAGTACTTTTTATTATTATTAATCATTCTTGTTAAATAGAATATAATAATGTTGATGCAGATTTTTGTTTTTATGAAAATTGTAACACATGTTACAATTTTATATAACACATTAGCTAATTTTATATAATTTTTTAAAATTCAGGATGTATTTTTGTTTACTGATTATTTTATATCTAGATATAAAAAGAGAATTATTTCATAATATCATGAAAATTATTAATTTAGGGGAGTAGGCAAATATTGATTTAACAAAATATTTTACAATCAAAATGCAAAATATTTTTAGAGTATAGAGCTTTTCCTAAGGAACCCAGTATTCTTGGGGGTGTTAAAACAATATCAAAATCACAAGTTAATTGAGTATTCATAATGTTTTGCAAATATTTTTATAGATATCTTGGGATGAGTGGGTTTCTATAGAGCATAAAACTTTATTGAGAAAATTTTTGTGTATCTTTTTCAAAGACAATTACGTATTTTACATTAAATAACTCCCATCTGTTCATTTCTAGCTAATTATATCAGTGATTCTTTCAAAAACTGGAAGTACCATTCCTACAACTCTCACCAGCAAATAATTAGAAGTTAAATGCATCATGTTAAACATATATTTTCTTTCTGATGCTATAGTCAGTTGGTCATTATCTCAGTAACTTTTTTTTCTTTTTATAGACAAATTATATATTTGTCACAAATGTTTCCATTTTTTCCCCAAATTGTAGGTGATATATGGATATTTGTCAGTCTTTTTGCCTATAAATTATGTATGGATGTAATGAACGTAGATATATTGGTTGACTGGTAGATATTTTAGGTAAAGCTACATACTCTTCTTGACTTTAAGCTAAGTAACATATTACTTGGAAAATGTCTGGAAGAATTGAGCAAATGGCAAAATTTTATCTGTTTAGCCTTAAATGATAGCTGTAATGCTCATTTTTAGTTTATTGAAGTATTCATTTTAGTTGATAAGCCAATTTAAATCCACTTGGTTAACTGTAACAGAAAGGCAATCTTCAAATACATCAAGCATGGTCTTTAAATAAGGTAAGATACAAAGAACTATAAATAGATTGGAAAGTAATATTAATGCTGAGTATAGCACTATGGATAAAAAATGTTAAGTGTCAGTTCAACCTTTACAAATGCTTTGCTACAGTGCCTCTGATATATACCTATAATAATGGTTATACAGCAGAGTTTCCAATATAATTATGTTGGTTTTATTAGAAAATGAATTGATTCTGAATTCATTAATTTATAAACATTGAAATATAATAAGAATGAGTTCTCCATTTAATTGCACAGCCAATAATAATAACTGATAGGCACTTTGCATTTAAACAATCTAAATGATGCTTTTTAAACAGGGAGAGAAGTGGACTCAGTGGAGTACTTCTTTAGATACTAACCTTTTTTTATAACAAAGTGGTGTGAGAAAATAGGCAATAATTCAGCGTTCATATACATTTTAAAAGTTTTTTAACTGCAGTCACTTTTAAAATTGCAGCTATCTTGCAGCATAATATTAAATTTTACACAGTTGCTAAAGATAAATGATTTTTCCTGATCAAATTATATGAGGATGAATAATTTTATACTATATAATTGGTGAGCTGGATAATTCAATAAGTCCATTTGCTATGGTTGACTTCTTTTCACAAGTAGAATTTCTACAATGAGGAAGACAGTTTTGTCAAAACAGCTGTCAAATAGCAACAGCATTAAAAACATCAGTGAATTAATTAAACATTTTCTGAATGTAAAACATGCTACATACAGGAAAACGAAAGTAGTTTGACAACATTTGTAATGTTTTCATAAAGGATAATAGGAAACAAAATAAATATGGTCATTTCATGCAAATAGAAGCTAGCTTGCAATGAAAACATCTTGTTAGAAGTTTTCTTCATATTTTCAGCAAATAAAAGTTTTTCATTCATTCTTACCAAAAGTATCCAAATGCTATTGTCAAAAACAGTTACATGCAAATTAAGCTATTAAGAGTATTTTGTCCAAGCTACCTATTCTCCATTTCCTATTTTCCTATTTCCTTTATACAAACATACAAAAATAAGTTTTCCCAAAAGTATACCCAAGAAATGCATTTATTATAGACTTTTTTTACCTATTTGCAAAATTAATTATAGATGTACATATGTATATAGAATATTTATGCTTATTAGATAATTACATATACTGATATGTTGATTTATACTTGCCAATCATCGACACTTTGTGGAAGATTGCTTATTTGTCCTCTTTCTTAAGTAAAATCAAACTGTGATGGACACCATACATTTTATTGTGTTAATTTTTATTTATTTTATTTTATTTTTTGAGATGTAATCTTGCTCTGTCGCCCAGGCTGGAGTGCAGTGCCACGATCTTGGCTCACTGCAACCTCCACCTCCCTGGTTCAAGCAATTATTCTGCCTCAGCCTCCCGAGTAGCTGGGACTACAGGCGCGCACCACAATGCCCGGCTAATTTTTATTATTTTCAGTAGACACAGGGTTTCACCATATTGGCCAAGCTGGTCTCGAACTCTTGACTTAGTGATCTGCCCTCCTTGGTCTCCCAAAGTGCTGGGATTACAGGCTTGAGCCACCGTGCCTGGCCTATTTTCTTAATTTTTAATGGATACTCCTCAGGGTTATGTCCCATAGCGACGTAATCTGCATGTTTTGCAAATATCTTAGGCTATTCTTACTAATTTTTAGGATTTTTTTGCTTGTAAATACATTGAATCATTTTATATTCTAAGTTTGGAGATAGGCAATGGCAATCTCTAGGTCTTTGGGCTAAATACATATTATTCATCGGATTTGGGGTTTTTTTTGTTGGGGTTCACGGTGGGATGGTCACTCCATGCCATGTATGTGTTTAAAAATTCTAGCCTATGAAGGTAACTGAAAATACTCTAATTTGAATTTCCCCATTTGGTAGACTAAACTATCATTCAGCAAATTTTCATCCCCCAGGACTCCCCAAATACGGTAATGAGACAGGCGTAAGGTCACAGTTATGGAGATCTGTGTGAGGGAGAATGGAAGGTAAAGGGTCACTGGTCCATAACAATTTGTAAATCCAACAGGACAAATGCTGGATTTTTCTTGAATAGGTTTCAATGCCTGGAAATAATCTTCTGTGATTTTGGCTCTACCCTCTGGTTTCTTGGTTTCTCCCTCTGAGTCATCTTCTTTTCATGAGAGGCAGCACATGTTTGCAGGTGAGCAGTTTGTCAGCCTGCTTACTACCTGTAGAGCCTCAGGGTTCCAACACCCTCCTTTACTTTGTACTCTCTGTCTCCCTTTCAGTTCAAGATGGCCACGCCTTTGCCACAACTATTTTCTCCAGAACTTTGTGGATTTCTCTCCATTATACATAATCTACACTTAGAAATCCCTTTGAGGTGATCTCTATTTCTGGCTCCCGCTGAGATTGCTGAGGAACAATGTCCTTATGCATCTTAGAGGATCTCTGGTTTGGTTGAAAAGGTGTTAATGCCCTTTGAACATCACCTGAGGGTCTCATATTAATAGTTTTTTGCACATGATTTCTTCTAGGTATATTTCTGGAAAACAAATTAAGATGTATAGCATTGGAAAGTATGTGTGGTTATGTGCTTTTAATGTTTTTAAATTTTTAGATAATAGTTCAGTTTTTACTTTATAAAAATTGTATATCCAATAGAAACACTATTTTTTGTTAAAATGAATAATGAAAGTTACATATTAATTGTGCCTTATTCATTTGTGAATTCTAAGAAATCACCACCATACATAATATAAGGCAGAAACCCAGAAGCTATTAACATCTTCAAGGTATAGTGAAATGAGTCAGATGGAAAATGGACCAACCTACTGTTAGATCAGGAATGAGATACAACATTCTCTGGAAAGCCTTACCTTGTGCTAGATGCTCAAGTTGAAAGACAGCTCCACAACTTGCTAGCTGGATGACTGTTAACTATGATGTGCCTCTATTTTTTTTTTAATTTTAAAAATGAGGATGGTAATAGTTTATATCTCATTTCTGGGGCAGATCAAATGAATTAATATATGAAAACTGTTTAGAGTAATTCCAAATACAGATGAAGCACTGTGTAAATGTGAACAATGGCTGTGGGCACTGCCAGTTCCAAGTACAGAGGGAACACTACCCATCTAACATTAAGTTGCTACAAACAAAACCGAAAGATTTTCTCATAGCAGTAAATTCCTTCTTGCTGACGTTGTTCTCTCAAACTCTATTCTGCTAATTAGAGGCAAGAAAAGCTCTAATTCATTTTTTAAAATTACAGTCAATTTATTTTTTTCTCTTTTTACTTCTAATCTTAGACTGAAGTATCTGTCGGAACCACACAATCTCCTAGAGCAACAGTCTTCAAACTGGCAACACAGGAAGTCTTTAAGGAAATTAATTTCCAGGTCGTTGACTTCCATATGTTCTGTTCCCTAAACGCTATCTGCCATTCGAATATGCCTGAGGTCCCCTAGTTCTTCCTTTTGCCCTCTCTCTTAATTAACTGGATTTGTCCCACTTTATAAAAGAAAAGTGCAGCTCTTTCCCCTTCTGAATTCTACATTGTCGTGGGAGATAGAAATCCTGCAGGCACCAACAAAAGATAGTATGAGAAAACTTTCCTCTGGAGTTCAAGTCTTGAAAACAAAGCAAGTCTTGAGGGCATTTTTTGGCAGCAAGACAAGAATCTTTATAGAGGGTAGCACACATCTCTCCAGACCACACATTTTGAGAAAGAGTCAACTCTCTCTATCTCTGTGTATGTGTGTATGTCTCTCTCTCTCTCTCTGTGTGTGTCTCTCTCTCTCTCTCATCTTTCTTCTCTCTTCTGTGTAAATATCCAAGAGGTAGTTAATAATAAAGTGGGTGGTAGGCTGAATAATGGCTCCCCAAGATGCTCAGGTTTTAATCCCCAAGCTTGTGAATATGCTAAGTTATATGACAAGGGAGGATTAAGTTGTAGATAGAGGTAAGATTGTTAATCAGCTGACCTTAAAATAAAGAGAGTATTCTGGCTTATCTTTGCCCAATCTAATCACAAAGACTCCTTAAAGGAGGAGGCAAAGGAGGTTTGAGTCAGAGAGAATTTTGAAGGTGCTTAGGCTGATGGCTTTGAAGACAGAGGAAGGGCTGCCAGTAGAAGAATATGGAAGCCTCTAGAAACTGGAAAATAGAAGGAAATGGATGTTTCCCTATAGTTACCAGCAGGAATGCAGCCCTTGCTGACATTTTGATTTTAGCCCAGTGAGATTTATTTTGGACTTCCGATTTCCAGGACTGTTAAATAATAAGTTGGTGCAATTTAAGCCATTGAATCTGTGGTAATTTGTCATAGCAACAATAAGAAACTAATACAATATACTTATTGGAAATGAAAAAGCTAGAGATCCTTCTAAATTATTTTTGCCTTAATTACCAATCCAACAAATAAAATGTTTGGTGATAAGAAAATATTTGTTCACGTACTTGTAAAAACCAAACCAAATCAAAAGCATAAAGCTCCATTTCTATGTACAAAAGATGTCCATTGCTGTCTCCTATCAGGTAAATGGGCATCAGAGCGCTTTTATGCCATCTATTCTGGGCGGGTAAATTGTTGTATTTCAGGACAGCCATTTGTTCATGTCCATCCTCTTCAATTTAGCAATTTTACTTGCCTGGATTTACCCTTTCACAACAAAGGATGTTTATGTAACATTATCTAAACTAAAAATAAAAAAATAATAGAAATATCCAAGTGTAGAATACTTATGTTATTATTTTTATCTCCAGAAGCACGGAGCACAAACCGTATCCATACACAAATCCTATTTATGTGTAAGGTGAAAAGAAGTTTCATAAATTATATACTTGATGTTCCAGTTTTGTAAGAAAAGTAACCCAAAACACGGTCTTGTTTTCTGTGTGTGGATGGAGGTGTACATGTATATTGGTATACTGCTAATTTTTCCTTTTCTTTCCTTTTTCTTTTCTTCTTTTGTGTGTCTTCCTTTTGTTTCTTTCTGTGGAATCTGCATGTCTGAATATGTGTATGTATAGGAGGAGAAGGAAAGGGAGAAATACATTTTCTTTTTCTATAATTATATAATTTTCTATAATGCTTTTGATTATCTTTGTAGTGCAAAACATGCATAATGGTAAGTTATCTGTCACTGGAGACTTGGGCACCACAGAGTTGGCCAGCAAGGGGCTAAAAGTGCGGAAGGGACACAGCATGGTGTTCTCAGCACCATCATCTTTTTTTTCTTTTCTTTTCTTTTCTTTTTCTTTGAGACGGAGTTTCACTCTTGTTGCCCAGGCTGGAGTGCAATGGCGCGATTTCGGCTCACTGCAACCTCCACCTCCCAGGTTCAAGCAATTCTCCTGCCTCAGCCTCCTGAGTAGCTGGGATTACAGGTGCCCACCACCATGCCCAGCTAATTTTTTGTATTTTTAGTAGAACTGGATTTCACCATGTTGGTCAGGCTGGTCTTGAATCTCCTTACCTCAGGTGATCCACTCGTCTCAGACTCTCAAAGTGCTGGGATTACAGGCACGAGCCACCACACCCAGCCAGCAGCATCATCTTTCTAAAGGGTGGCAGAGTAGAAGGTGTCTCCAAGGAAACCCGCAACAGAGGTATTGGTGTCATAACAAAGTAACAGAAGTTTGCAATTTTCTGGGGTTTTGTTTTTTCCTGTTTCCCCCCCCCACCCCTTTTTTTTAAATGGAGTGTACTGGATGTCTATAATTTTGTTCAGATCACTGCAGAACCTGGAAAAGCTGTTGCTGCTATTGATGCATAACATACTGCTATTGGTCTTTATATATATATATATATATACACATACATACATATATAAATATAAATACATATACATATATATACACACACACACATATATATAAATTCAATTTTTGGAAACTGTAGCTGTGCTGTCAGCTTTGGAAAAAGTATCCCAGTTTACTCTGTTGAGTTGGCATTGTACAGAAATTAACAGCCATATTGGCCTAGAAAGGTTAAACTTATTTGTTTTCCATTTGTACAGGGGTAAGGCACTGTATTAAATATGTAAGGTCTTATTTACATGGGTTTGATTACAAAACCTAATAAAGTGTTCTCTAAATAATAGGGGGGGAAAAAAGAAAGGACCCTGGACACAGGATTGCCTGGAGAACTAGGGAACTAGGACTTTCAGGAAAAACAAATTAAGGAGCAGTGCCAAAATACTTAGGGAATGACAATACAAGAATATCTGAAGTACAATTATACTTGCTTATACTTGTGTAATGAGAAAGAGTGGTGGCAAGGATTTTTAAAAAGCCCATGCAGTGGCCATTTCCATGTGAATAGCACCTACAGGGAGAAACAGTAGATGAACAGCATCTTCCGAGCCTCCCCAAACCCATCTTTACCTCTGTCCCTCCCAATACTACCCCTTCAGTAAAAGTAAGCACTCCTCAACTTGTAACCTCATCCAGTGTTTTGCCTGTTTTTGAATTTTACATAAATGCAATCATATGTTCAATTTTCTTTTCGTTTTTCTTCTTTTACTCAATATTGTTTGTGAGTTTTATCCATGATTTCACATAAATCTCTTCATAAGTATAAAACTGTAATTGTGAAATGCATATAAAAGATTAATCTTTTTATATGAATATATTAATACTAATAATATTTTTATATCAGAATTAATTGCAAATATCAAGGAGGCAGAGGGAAGTGCAAAGAATACTGAAACTCAAAGAAGATACTTGGGTCACTTTTGACTCTGTACCGTCATAGGTACATAATTATGGACAGCTATATTATTGAGTCCCACTTGTCATTGTTTTCAATTTGTTTTTCTTTGCATCCTAATTAGCTAGCAAGATTAGATTAAGTGTAAAAGCTCATTGAGCTGTAAATATTCTATGATTCTTTATTCTGTGGTTCTAGGGACTTCAAATCTCAATTAATCTTGCTCAGTTTGCATTTTCATCATTTACCCTATATGACTTATAAATTAGCAAGCAAAAGCAGATTTGGAGGCTTACCTTATGAAAAATTATAACAATGGTTAAACCAAAAGTTTCTGACTATCATTCAAATGAAAGGACAAATATTCTAGTAAATGCAGACGCCCAGTGATGAGCTCCACAAGGGAAGAGACGCTCTTGGCACATAAGCAGCTTGCTTTGTTTTGTCTGAGTTTTGCTTTGACTTATTTCTGTCTTCTTTTTCTTTCTAACTGACGTTCTTTCATTCTTTAGTCAAGTAGCATTTAGTGCCCACTTCCCAGATGTCAGGACTACTACCAATGGGTGAGGATACTAATGAGATGAGACATCATGGAGATCATGGTGGAGCAAAGGAGAAAGATAAACAAGCAAAGAACGCTTAGGAATGGTGATTAGATTCTAAATTAGTGACTGAGCTACATGTGACTCTGCTTTTAGCCTGCTTGCTTTTCAAAGTTGAAGAAATTGTAAACCATTTAAATCTTTTGTTAAGAGAAGTTCAGCCCACTAAAATAGATTAAACACCTACTATGTGCCAGAGACTCCGTCCTAGGCATTGGTGATATTTAGATCATGATAGATGATTAGTTGTCAGCAAATATTCATTCCTATTCCCACCTCTCCACCTCCACAGAAGGGACATGTTTGTCTTCTGCATGGATATGTTTGGCTTGGCCATGTGACTTTCTTTGTTCAATAAAATGTAGGCAGAAATGACATTGTGTCATTTCCAAGACTTAGCAGGCATATATATGGGTTTCTACTCATGCCTTAGGAAGCTTCTAACCTCTGCCATGAGGAGCTTGTCCTCAAGGTAGCCATTGCCTTTCTAGGTCATAAGATGGGATGGATGGGGCAGAGCTGCTCAGCCTGCGGCAGTAGAGCCTGAGAACAAATGCCACTGAGAGTTTGCATTTGGTTGTTCCTAGTGAAACCTAACACAGAGATGGGCATTACCCCATCCTCAAGGAGCTAACATTCTGACAGATAATTTGCATATAAAGTGGTGAGTCTTGTTGGGAAGCGCTTTGCCCTGGAGATAGAAGCTGGTGACCAAGCTGAGTCTAAAGGTTTAAAAGTAGCCAACCAGAGAAGAGCTCAGAGTGAATCGGATTGAGCAGAACATTTTAAAATGTCCAAAGAGGGACCAGAGTATGCAAAGAAGCATAAAAATTACCTATTTTCAGGGCATCTGTGATAGTTATTTTTATATGTCAACTTGGCTGGGGTAAGGGATGTCCACATAGCTGGTAAAACATTGTTTCTGGGTGACTCTGAGAGTGTGTTTTTGAAAGAGATTGGCATTTGAATGACTAGACCAAGAAGACTGCCCTCACCAATGTAGGTGGGTGTCAACACATCTGTTGGGGGCCTGGATAGAACGAAAGTGTATAGCAAGGGTGGATTCACTGTCTCTTGAGCTGGGACATTCATCTTCCTCTGCCCATGGAAATCAGAGCTCCATGTTCTTGGGAGTTAGGACACTAGGAATTATGACAGCAGCTCTCTGGTTTCTCCAACCTTCAGGTTCAGACTGAATGATACCACCAGCTTTCATAGTTTTTCAGCTTGTAGACCTCAAATTGTGGGATTTATCTGCATGACAGGATGGGGCACCCAAACTAGATGATCTGTGTGTCCCTCACGTAACGGGGTTAGCGGTTAGGGGATATAACTACCCCTTCTGAAAGCTCACACGTTTGTGTGCCAGGCACTGTACTAGATGTGTCACAGCTCATTTAAACCTCATAGTGACCCTACAAAATAGGTACTATTGTTATCCTCATTTCACAAATAAGGGAACTAAAGCAGAGGCCCTGACCCTGGTGTTTCTATGGCTGGTTCTGGGGGTGGGAG
Organism: Pan paniscus; assembly: GCF_029289425.2. NCBI lineage: Eukaryota > Metazoa > Chordata > Mammalia > Primates > Hominidae > Pan > Pan paniscus. Next base: position 88,699,283 of record NC_073266.2, read on the forward strand.
AAAGAATGTAAGATGGAGGGTCGAGGGATGGGCTTCTGGTCCTGGTGTCAGCTGCAAATTTGAGAAGACCTTCAATCTCTCAGAGGATCTTCATAAAATGAAAACAGTAATGCCTGCCTACCCACAGGCGAGGCATGAGAGCACTTGGAAAACTCATAAATGACAGCACAAATGAGTGGCACATCCCCTGACTCTCGATCTTAGGGACTTTCTACCACCGCCACAATCAGCCATAGGAACTAGGAGGAATCTATCTGTCTGTCTGTCTATCTATCTATATCTATCTATCTATCTATCTATCTATCTATCTATCTATCTATCTATCTATCTATCTAATCATCATCTATTATCTATCTATCTATCCTATCTAATCTATCATCTATCTAATCTATTATTTATCTATATATCTCTAATCCTATCATCTATCTTTCTATATCTATCTACTATCTATCTAATCTATCTAATATATGAAATATTGTATCATTTCACCCTTAATGCTAGGTTATGGCTTGAATCATAGAACTCATGAGGATGTACAGTGACATTTATAGAAATGGAAATTTCAGAACTATGAATCCAATTGTGGCAAGGTTTACTTACACTTGAAAAACATTAAAATGTGTTTTATAAAAAGTGCATTGTTACATCATTCATTTGTCTTGAATAGCTTTTAATACAGTCAAATGAATGGTTAGTTTAATTAAATATAGGATTTGACTCCTGATTCCGTTTACCTTGATTGATTTATAGTTTAATAAAAATGGTCACATAAAATGCTCCTATAAGCATAATTTAAGTCATAAAAATTTGATATTATCCCACTGTCCTCTGCATAGGAGTGCTGCTATTTTTGTCACTAAAATTATATCGCTTACTCTAAAACCAATCACTTCAACTCCCCCAAATTCTACGTTCATGTGTGTGGGGGTGGTGTTCTGAACAGAACTGTCCAAAGCTTTCATCAAATAAATAAAAAAAAGCACCTATTTTCCCAACTCTTACTTTTGTTGCTATGTAGCCTCTTAACCTGCACCTATTCACGTATGCTTGTGTGGATATATTTTGAGTCACAAAATACAACAGGAGTTACTTTTAAAATACCATTTGTAGCCAGTATATGCCCTTCCTGTTAAGTTATTCTAGATTAAAAACTACACACATTTAGATAATTTACATTATTTTAGAAATGTGGCAATGACAATGAATAAAATATGCATATGAGAAGGCTTCCTTTAGCGATGACTTTATTACTTATTGTGGTTATGAATAAAATGAAAAAGCTATTTCACTATTTATGGTTGTGAGATCTTTGTCCCACTATAATAGGTGATATATAATTTTAATTATTAGACTGCTGAAATGATTCTGCAATTTTATGTAATTAGGCATAATATGAAGTTGTTAGGGGTGGTAGTTCCAATTCAGCAAATAGAGGCCTGAAGATCTTTTTTTTTCATACGAACTTTCAAACCAGATCTAGAGGCTATAGGACTATAAAACGCAAATGTTTTACATATGCACACACACACGTGTGTGTGTGTGTACACATACAGTTTTTAGAAATGTTTTATTTTGAAATAATTTTAAACTTACAGAAAAGTTGCAAAAACTACATGGAAAATTTCCTTACATCTCTAATCTAATTGCTCCTAATATTACAATTTTACATAATCATAGTCTAATTAAGAAAAGGGATTTAACATTGCTACAATTTCATTAACTAAAGTATAGACCTCATTCTAATTTCATCAGTACTTTCTACTAATGCTCATTCTGTGTCCAAGGATTCTAGTCAAGATATCAAATTACATAAAATTGTTATTTCTGCCATATACCTCTCCTGTCTGTAACCATTCCACAGTTTTCCCTTGTCTTTCATGACATTGAAACTTTTTAAAAAGTATTATTTTATTTTTGTCTTAGTCTGTTTTGTGTTACTGTTGCAGAAAACTTCAGTCTGAGTAATTTATGAAGAAAAGAGGTTTATTTAGATCACATTTTAAATCATAGCAGGCTAGGGAGTTCAACCGCATGGCCCTGGTTTCTGGTGAGGGCTTCCCTACTGCACCATAACATGGCAAAGGTCAAAGGGGAAGCAGATATGTGCAAAGAGAGAAAACGTGAGGGGTGACTAGGCTTTATAACAATTTACTCTTGTGGGAATGAATCCATTCCTGCGAGACCTAATCCAGTGACCCCAGAAGGAGAACTTACTCACTACTATGAGAATAGCAGCAAGCCATTCATGAGGGATCCATCTCCATGACCCAAATGCCTTCCACTAGGCTGCACCTCTCAACACTACCACATTAGGAATCAAATTTCAACAGGAGTTTTAGTGGAGATAAACTCAAACTATAGCAATTTTTAATTGACAAATAATAATTGTATATATTTATGGGTTACAATGTGATATTTTGACACATGTATATGTTGTGTAATGATTAAATCAGGTTAATTAGCATATCCATCTAACCTCCACAATTTATCATTTCTCTGTGGTAAGAACATTCAAAATATTTTCTTCTAGATATTTTGAAATATACATTATTGCCAACTATAGTCACCCTACATGCAGTAGATTGCCAGAACTTATTTCTCCTGTTGGGTCAATTGTCCCATAAAATAACTGACCATTGATTTTTATGGTTTCTTTTAAGTAAACATAGAAATTGGCCCTCCCAGTCTTGAAACTCAAGAGAGTTACATTTGTGTTACGTGAGTTCCTTTCTCAGGAAACCAACCACTGGGCCTCCGAGATAGTATCAAGGGATTAAAATCACCAGGTCACTGTAGCTGGACAATGGGACATCAGACTCATCACTCATCCTGATGGCCTAAGTGACCACCTGCTTTCCTGTTGACCAACTCCTCTTCCTTACCCATACCTAACTCCTTTCTTTCCATACATGGTTGCATTTCTTTCCTTCTGTATGAACCCCAGATTTTAGTTGGTCAGGGAGACAGATTTAAGACTGACCTCCCATTCTCCTTGGCTGCAAACACTCCCTGGTAACACTCATTGTCCCAGCGATTGGCTTTCTGTGTGGTGAGCAGCATGACTTAGATCAAAACTCTGGCATTTTGATAATGCTATCTAACTCTAATTTTGTACCCATTGACCAATCTCTCCCCATTCCTGCTCCTTCTACCCTTCCCAGCCTCTGGTAACCACTATTCTACTCTCTACTACGACAAAAATAAACTTTTTTACATTTTTTACATTATCCTTCTACGGAAGGACAAACAAGGACACTTCAAGACCTTAACAGTCTTGAAGATTAGTCATTTCATAGGCACTCTCAGTTTGGGTTTGTCTGATATCTTCTGGTAATAAGAATAGGTTGAGCAATTTTGACGACACCAAAGAGATTGTGTTGTATCCTCAGAGTATCATATTAAGGGATTAATGATGTGTATATGTCTTATTACTGGTGATTTAGCTAAGTGTGTGTCTACCAGGTTTCTCTAACATAAGGTTACTATCTGTTCTTTAGTAGTTGTTAATGATCTTGGGGGAGATACTTTGAAACTATGAAGATCTTGTTTCTCTGTAAGCTTTCACCCACTAATTTTAGTATCCACTGATGCACTTCATTGGAACATTTATTTCTATGATGTTTGCCTGATGGTGATTCTTTATACGTTACTTTCTATTAGTCAGAATTCTACAGTGACAAAGAGCTATCTGTTCTCCCTTGTTAATTTACTTATTTATATTCCTTTATTCATTTACTCAAAGATTGGTTTCCGTTAGTATGAAGTCAGTAATATTTATCCCGTTTTTCTAAGTTGAAATCTAATTGTACAGTATTTGTTGTATTTCTCAAATTTTTCTATCTTAGGCCATTAGGAATTTCTTCAGGTTGGTTTCCATGTTCTTTTAACAAGCCCTCCCTCCTTTTAATTTTTTGAGCTTCCTTATTTTCTTTTACCACCATATGATGCTCCAGGCTCATCTTGAGTTTCCTCTGCCCTAGTCCTGGAATTAACCCCCTTTACAAGAAGCCCTGGTTATTTTTATTGTGAATAGGGTTTAGAAACTGAGATCTGGGTGGTAGGTGTTAGTAGAGTGTTACTGCTTCTGGTCCTCTCAGTAGACAGAGCTAGGAAATATATGTATGTTTCATATACATGAACTCACACATGCATATGTCCACATGTGTATATCTCTATGTGTGTCTAGATACACTTAAAAAACAAAACTTTATACATAATTTTAAGTATATATATGTGTGTGTGTGTGTGTGTGTGTGTGTGTGTGGTGTGCCTGCATGTAAATATATTTATCCTTATAAATATATATATATTTGTTTATTTAACCATCAACTAATACAACATTTTTCTCATGAATAAAACCTATTTTCATTAAATATTTTCCTGAGTGTGGCATGTGATATTATCCTCATTCCTTTCTTCATGTCATGACTCATGCCTGGAATACATTTTCTTTTTCAAATCTGCCTACTGGAATTCTACCTATTCTTCAAGATTCAACTGCAATATTTCACTCATGAAAATATGTGTTATTTCTCTCTCCTTTGAATCCATTGTGTTTTCCTTATAGTTCTCATGTGGTTTATTTTAATTACATTTTTACTACTTTATATGCCATTTGTTTAAAAGATAAACTTGAGTTTTAACTTAACGTACATTTTGTTATTTGTATATGTTTAGGGGATATTGTAGAGGACATCTTTTGTCTTGTTCTGCTCAGTATTCTTTTAAATACAGACTATCCCCTAACACTAATACAAACATACTTCTTGGGGCCTAGCAATCATAGTAGCCATCATCCGCTTTTCTCTGCTATTGCAAAGGTGTACATGTGATGTGGTTCTATTTGAACATGGTCATTCATTCCTCTTCCTAAGGCATATTTCAGAGTCAATCAGAACTCTCCATTGGAACTAATAGGAGGATACTGAGAATAAAAGTCTAGCTTGATTTTTAGCTGTGGAAATGTCAGGGTGGATATGGTCATTGTACCCTATCACTCTACCCTACAGAGATTTGTAAAGAGCTAAGAAAGTACCAATTATATTATTTGAGTACTTGCTGGAGAGGCAAGTTTCTCTGGACTTCCCAGATATGTAAGCCAGTAAATTTAAACTTTTTGCTTATGTTTATTTGAATTAGATGTCTATTACTTGAAAGACTGATACAGAAATTGGTACCAGGATATAGTATATTGCAGGTAATAAGCAGAAAAATATTGACTTTCCTGAGGTAAAGTAAAGCTTCTTCATTCCCAGCAAGGATGCTGTCAATCCTTGCTATGGGCACTAAAGGAGTGAATTAAGCTATTCCCTACTGTATTTTAGAACTCAGATTATGAGTGGACTGGAGGATAGAGCTTTAGCTCCAGAAGTAGAAAAATAGCAAGGTGTTGTAGTGTGTTAACTAAATCCTGAGTCATTCCTTACACTGCAAGGAAGCAAAACAGCTTCCATTCAAGCCTGACTCTTTGAGAGAGCTAAGTGCACAGCACACGATTTTCTTAAAAGAGGATACATCTTCCTATGACCAGCAATTCATGAGCTTTGAGATTCAGATTACGATGCATCTTGTGAGATCACAATAATTGAATTCTCTGTCCCACATTGAAGCTAAATTTAGTAATTTAAAGGAAGTGCAAAACAAAAGATGAGACATTGTTAAGAAAGAATCCCAAGAAATAAAAAACATGCAGCCTCAGACTTTTCCCAAACCCCTCCTATTTTGTATTCTCTACCTGATATGGTAATGAACTATCGCATTTTAAAGCATCATGCACTGAGATAGAGCCAAGGTGCAGGAAGCAATTCAGTATGCTGTCCTACCCCAGCCAATTATTTCATGTAGCTCTCTGTGAGGTGGGGAATAAGGCAGAGCATTGTGGTTGCAGCACAGAGCCCCACACCAATTGCTATGAGACAACAATATCAACAACAGGAACTGGATGCATGGACCAAACATGTCTGGACAAGTTATCTAGTATCATTTTCTAGAGATAGCCTCCATGATAGGTGCTGTGATTCACACTGTCCAATAATTACCTTGTTCAATTCTTCTTTTATTTATACTTTTATCTCTGTGCCACATACATCATTATTGCTTTATGTCCTTTTGACTTGTAAATTCATCATCTCTCTTTTTCTGTTCATTAAAATTATCTTTTATTGCAAAAAAATTCGCCAGGCATAGTGGCAGGCTCCTGTAGTCCCAGCTACTTGGGAGACTGAGGCAGGAGAATGGCATGAACCCGGGAGGCGGAGCTTGCAGTGAGCCAAGATCGCACCACTGCACTCCAGCCTGGGTGACAGTGCGAAACTCCATCTCAAAAAAAAAAAAAATCTATATCTATATCTATATCTTTTATTGCAATATTTCATTTATACATATGCTCCACAGTGTTCTATTTATAAAATACAAGATATATTTTATTGTTTGTTCTAGGATTATTGTATGTGTTATTACTTAAGGGCTGAAGCCATTTCTTTTGTTCCTATTCCTTTATTTTTGCTTTCTCCTTTTTATTATTAGAAACATACTTTCCTATGAATCATTGCTCTAAGTTCAACTCTATCTTCTACAATATGTATTAATGTACAATATTATACACATTTCTATTACATGTCTATGTGTATATTTCCTTTTTTAAACTACCACATTGCAGGAAATTAGGCAATTGGCATTACTAGTTTGGGGTTCATGTCTATTCTGTAGATTGTCATATTCTACAGTATAATTTGCCAGAAATAGGTGGTGTTTTTCAGAGCTGAACAAGTCAAAGAAATATCTAATAGTCCATATTCTGATAATCACCATGGATATTGAAATGATTATTAAAATGTGCAATCAAGTATACAGATAATGTTCAGAACTTCCCAATTTTCTAAGATGTTCTCTTCTGATAGTCAAAAGATAATCCCTTTGTTTACGTCGTCTCCATTTCTAAACTTGTCAAAGCACAAAAAGTGAATTTAAAAAGTTAAAAGCACAAAATAGATAAAAATATTATCATTAAATATTACTTTTTTAGGTCAACCCCATACCTCCATAATTATGAGTAAGTAACACACTAGTAAATAATTTGTGTATTTTTTCATGCCTACATTGTTATTGTATAATTATTTTTTATAACTTAATTTCAGTACCATAACCAACTATCCAAAGGCATGATCATCAAAACCCAGATATACCACTGTATAAGATTATTAAAAGCGAATGATAGTATAACTGAAAACTATAGTCAGATCAGTACTGAAATGATCTGATATTTAAAATAAAGGTACATTATGAGTCAGATCTCTGCATATGAATTCCCTATTCTGTATCTTTGAATATTTGTTTCCAATAGATGCAAACAGATGTTTCTATAGATTTTCAAACATTATGCAATTTAGTCTAAGCATAATTGCTAATTGGTGTTTCTAAACATGACTTTTTGTACTACTCATGGTTTTGCAACTATGAAAACTGGTATTTATAACAGTAAATATCTATTGAAAATGTTCCTCTGTATACATAGTACAACTGTACTATGGCACAGTTTAATAGATTATTTCGATATTAGATAGACAGTATGTGCATCAATATACAAGACGGTTCTTTTGATTATCAATATCTGCCATTATATATTTTCTATTTAACTATTTCTTTTTTTCTTCTAGTTCAGATAAAAAAATAGATTCAACAAAGTTTTTCTAATTGTGTTACTTGGAAAACTAAATTGATAGAATAGCGATAAGTATTACTCACAGAAGAGACTGTTATCAAAGAAGTTTAGGAAATTCTGAATTTAAAACTACATTAAAGAGAAGGATAGAACATTCTAATTGGTCTCATTTGTTTTAGCATAGAATCTTTTCTCATACAGTGATTGAACAACCTGGTGAGAACAATGTATTAGTCAGGGTTCTCTGGATAAGCGGAACACATAGGATATGTGAAGATATACACAAGGAGATTTATTATGGGAATTGACTTGTGTGATTATGGAAGAGGAGCCAGGAAAACTGATGGTGTAATTCTCCAAGGTTGAAGGCCTGGGAACCAGTGGAGCTAATTTCTGAGAGCAGGAGATGAATGTCCCAGCCCAAGTAGAGAGACAATTTGCTCTTCTTTTTTGCTCTATTTGGCCCTCAGTTGATTGGATGGTACCTGCCCATTTTGGCAAGGGTGAACTTCTCTTTAATCAGTCTGATGAGCCAATGATAATCTCCTGAACACACCCTCACAGACACAGCCCAAATTTTTGTTTGATCTACTATGTGGGTATCCTTTAACCCAGAGAAGTTGAAACATAAAATTAACCACCATAGCCAATGTTCTGAACAACAAACATTTTAAAGGTAGCATTGATTTTTATTCCAAAATTGTTCTAAAATGATTTCATTATATTAATAGATGAATAATTTTATTTAAAATTTTAAAATGTTTATTTTAAAATGTAAACTAAAATATGTTATAGTTATCTATATCTAGTAAGCAAAAACTAGAAGAGCACTGAGTTACATTTTATAGAAAATTCCAAAACAGCCATTCCTTTCAAGAGATTATATTCTAGAAATATACTGCTATATATGATATATATAAACATAGTCTATATACATAGACTATGTTTTAATTTTTTAAAGTTATCTATCTGTATTGGAAAAAATAATTTGAGGAAAAAATGATTACTTCTGGAGAGAGCACTTTGGAAAACATTAGTACATAGAGTAGGATTTTGCTTGGTTAAAAAGGAGGATATATTTTCATTAAATTGTATTTTTTCTAGAGTAAGACAACAATTCCTTTTACAGACAAATAATTTTAAAATAAATAAAATTTAGATTGCCTATTTTTTTGCCTACTAGATAAAGCCACTTTTAACATCTCAGTGTAATTTACTGTTAATATAGCTTGGTTCCAAATAAAACTGCATAACATATAATTTCTATTTTTCCCATTTAATTTTACAATTTAATTATAGGATGCATTATCATAAGTATTTACCAATATTCTTAATGCTATAATGACGTTATTTGTAGAAACAATGAATAACTATGGATATATCATGTTTTGTATTTTTTTTAACAGAGTTGTTGTAAAGACCATTTTTCCTCAATTAAGTTGTACAGATATTTAATGAGTTTATTAATTTCCTAGGGCAGCTGTGACAAAGTACCATGAACTGGGATTAACCACCTGAAATGTATTCTGTCTTAGCTCTGGAGGCTGAACGTCTGCTCTCCAGGTGTCATTAGGGTTGGCTCCCTCCAAGTGCTGTGGGGGTTATCTGTTCCATGCCTCTCCCAACTTCCAGTGGTTTCCTCAGCAACTTTGGAGTTCCTTGGCTTGTAGAAGCATCACTCTGCTCTTTGCCTTTATCTTCATGTGCTGCTGCCCTCCTCTGCGTGTTCTGTGTCTAAATGTCTCTTTTTTATACGAACGCCAGTTAGATTGGTTTAGAGCCCACCCTAATGATCTCATTTTAACGTGATTATTTCTGCCAACAGCCTATTTCCAACGAAATAAGGCTACATTCTGAGGTCCTGAGGGACTGTAACGTATATTTTTTGGGAGATAACATAACTCAGCCTTTGATAATGAATGCTTACATAATGCTAAAGAGTAAGCGAGGAAAGGAACTGTCTTCAAAGATCAAGAGGAGACAGAAGTAGGGGTCACAGTCTAGTTTGGGTGCAGGGAACCGCCCTCCCAGAGGCACGGAAGTTGGAAATATCCTAATACAACACACAAGCATCCAGCACATCATTTGCCTCATACATTTTCTCAATAAAAATCCATTTGTTTCTTTTTGTTTTTATTTCTTTACTTCCCTTCTCTTATTTTTCTATGGATCACACATATTCCATTCCTAGAATATAAAATCAAGGTGGAAAATAAGCTAGTTTTTCTTATATTTTCTAAGCCACTTATCTATTAATATTACTGCTGTTCCTCCAATATGTCTTTGTTCTGCCTCAATACAAAAATTGAAACTATATCTTACTATTTTGCTTTGAATTATTTCAGAATATTTTATATTTAATAGATTTTGATTTCAGAATATAAAACGTATAAAATGTCAATTATAAGTTTTATCATTCATAAAATTCATTCATGCCTTTAGTATGAAGAGTATAAAATCATTCCGTTGCTTTCTAACTTGAAATACTTTGTCATCTGTAGTACAACACACGTCTTAACATCAGAGCATTTCAGCCCTACTAAGCCACTCAAACCTGTACTGTACACAGCAATGCAGTTGTCTAAAGCTGTAATTCAACTTCATCACACTGCCACTATATAGCACATTTGTTCTAAATCATCTGCAGAAAAGTAGGTTTTAGGGAGGCATTTGGGAAAGAAAGTTCTTTTTAGAAAATTAGAAAAGTCTTCTAAATACTGTGATATTTGTGTAAATATTATCCGTCTATCTCAACCATTTTTAGAGGACAATTTTGAAATAAAATTTATTAAAATAACTTGCACCTATTTCTAAAAGCTTTATTTCTAAAAGCTTAAAAAGCCCCAATTTCTAAAAGCACCAATGTCTAAAAGCTTAAAACCTGGAGAATTTTAAGTAACTTGTAGTGAAAGGTTTTAAAAGTTATAAAATATAGCCACATACTAATTGATTTTGTTAGTTGTATTAGATAAGAAAAAAGGTTTTGTCCTCTATCTTTTCTAGCAAGTGTGCTTCTATTAGAATTATGTTGAGCAATCACTGAAAATTCCAGCTTTGCTGTCTTTCAGATATGCACCTAAGGTGGAATGTTAAAAATTAGTTTTAAAGGTTGAATAGAGGAAGGAATTAAATCAGACAATAACGTTTTGCTATTAGTGGCTATTTGGCTTTCAACAAATCAAAATGGATCATATAATATACAACAATTTACTGTGCACTTATGATGCTACTGAAGGGATCAAATAGTAGAACACAAGTGACTCTGGGAACAGGAATATACAACTAAAGGCTGTTTTGATGATAAAACATCACCACTGCCCAAAGAAACCTTGTTCTCTTGGATTCTGTTGAATAATCAGAGTTAATAACATAATGGTAGCCACAGCTGACTGGAAGTACTATTCAGGCTGATTACCTGTGAATGCTCAGGTGGCTTTAGTTTTCATCTATTGCCTCTTTTGGAATAGATGGTATGGGCAGGGTCTGGGTGGAGGGTGGGTACAAATGAAGTCCTTTTGTTACAAGTCTGACGATAAAAATAAAACTGATTCCTCTTAGGGAATGGTGGGGCGCTGACTAGGTGGAGTTTCCACCTTGTTACCATATCTGTGTGGGTTTTTTCTAGTTTCCTTCCACATTGCAAAGATGTGCACGTTAGGTTTGTAGGTTTGTCTGAATGGTCCCAGTGTGAGTGTGTGTGTGAGTCACCCTGCGAAGAGATGACGTCCTGTCCAGGGCAGGTTTCTACCTTGTGTCCTGAGCTGCCAGAATAGGCTCTGGCCACCCAAGACCCTGAACTGGAATAACTGGGTAAATAATTATCTTACTTGTGCATGTTTATTTCAGTGTTTAATATTAGAAGTGTTTTGGTCCTTTATTTAGAAGTTTGGTGACACTTTTATAGCCAGAAATATGCAATAGGAACTTAACTCCTGTTTATATTAATTAGCTGATGGTGAAATTGGTTTGATATATGTCATTTTGCTAAAAGTTGCAGTTTTTAAGAAGCTATTCATGACATTAAGTGAGGACTTAACTGTACACTGAGAATGGTACATGCTTGACCCTCTCACCTTCCAAAAATAGAACAGCCTCCCTAAAATAAAGCAACTTAGATAGACTGCATGATGATCAGAAATGAGCTATCCCAAATGATATGTCTCTGATGCAAACATGAGGCTATCTTGTTACAAGGAAATCATGCTTAAATACTCCATGTGGTCCTCCTGTTCAGAGAGCAAGAGACCAGAGAAGAAGCTATAACCTACTGCTTTTTCAGCTACTGTAGATAAACTTGAATTATGGGCACAATCTCTGAGCTGTTAAAAAAATAATAATAAACAGGGAAGATCCAATAGCATAAGGAATGACTGCTGAGTAGAATAGCTCAGGTTGTAGGTAAAAATGGGGTCAGAAAATAATGGTGCTGCTACGAACGGCATGGTATGACAATATTGCACTCTAGAAAGAAAGGAGTATACCCTAACTCAGGAGATTGCTTCATAAAGGGTTCTCTGTATTCTCTGTATTTATATCCATTTTGGATGAATTGAAGTGCAATGGTGCTGAAGGATACTAAAAAAAAAAAGATTTTTTTTTGCAAGATGCTGAAGGTGGTGAAAATTTGAAAATGCAGAGCTTAGTGCAATGACTGGCACATGGTCATGCTTAACTGATTGTTGTTAACAGTACCAATACAATGATACATGATTGTATTTACAGGGCAAAGTTGTTGCATGGCTGAATTCATCATTAAAGTTAGAAATAGATCAATTCATTGAAAATGCAAGTAAACCAAACCATCCTCTCATTCATATGTCCTAGTTTGCTGTGAAATAGTCAAAGTACTTGTATACAAATTGTTTAATCTCACTGTGTAAAATGCTCCCTAGTTTTTACCTGAAATACATGAGTATAGTAATATATATTATTTCTATAGGATGTGTATAGTCTTTATAAATTATGCAAAATTTGTAGCTAGCTAGCTATAGCTAGTATGTCAAATATAGATTTTCTTCAATTTCAGGTAATAAAAATAAATTCTATCAAACCTGTTACAGTAGGCTATGAAACATTAATTTTAATTCTCATCTTAGGTTGCAATATCTATTTTTAATGTTTATAATTAAAGAGATAAAAGGTAACTTTTAAAATGCAGAGTGATCGTCATTATTGCCATTTTCTCCATTTAAAATGATAATCATTTGTTTAATCAACATTAATCTTTAGAATTTCCCTGATTAGTAATTGTTTTAAAAAAAAGATTCTAAAGATGCATGCTTCGTCTCTAACCAGATGGCAAGAGAGGGGAATAAAATCTAATTATTATGTAACTTTATTTTAATATGCCTCTATTTTATTAAAGTAATAACACATTTTATTTATATGAATTATGCTCCTCTGCAAAGTTTATATATTCAAGGTTTTCTTAGGCATTAAGAGGTAAATGCCCATGTTAATATTATTTATTCATAATGGTTTTCCGTTATGTAAGCACAATTAAAAAGATTTGTCACTGATATGAACATTCCACAAACACTTATAAGAAAAATATGTATTCATTATTAAACATATTCTTTACTGTAGTCTTCATAATTACAATACTTACAATGAATTCAAAGAAAAGAATTGATCTTGTCTTCCATCACTCATTTCCAATCACTGGCCAAATTTACTTTCTCTCCTGGCCAGCATCCAGTTCTTTCCTAAGTCTGCTCATATGTTGTCCTTGAGTTGCAATATCTAAAATTGCTATAGTCACTTCAGATGCCTGAACTCTAATAACGTTTACTCTACTCTTTATCTCTGTATTTTGACCATAAGCCTTCTTAGTGATTTCAATCTTTTAAACTTTCTAAGCCAAAGTAATTCTTTTTCCCTTTTTTAAACCTTCATATGGGAGCAATAATTTCCTATTTCATAATTTTATGCTAGTTTTATATTATTATGTATTTATTCTTCTCTAATATACTTTGAAGCACTGATTTTGGATGAAATTAAATTTGATCTTTATGTATTGTCATTTGAATAGTGAAAGTTGGTATCATTTGTTGCTCTCTTTCTATTTTTTTTGAGACGGAGTCTCGCTCTGTCGCCCAGGCTGGAGTGCAGTGGCGCGATCTCGGCTCACTGCAAGCTCCGCCTCCCGGGTTCACACCATTCTCCTGCCTCAGCCTCCTGAGTAGCTGGGACTGCAGGCGCCCGCCACGACGCCCGGCTAATTTTTTGTATTTTTAGTAGAGACGGGGTTTCACTGTGTTAGCCAGGATGGTCTCGATCTCCTGACCTCGTGATCCGCCCACCTCGGCCTCCCAAAGTGTTGGGATTACAGGCGTGAGCCTCCATGCCCGGCCGGTGCTCTCTTTCAAGACTTAATTTCTTTCAACTACAAATATTGTTTTTCTCCACTCTAGTTCCATTTAAAATATTCTACATGGAATATGTTTATGCTCCTCTTTGTAGGTGAATATATTTTGTTTGCTTTTAAATGCAGCCCCCTGAAATCCATAAGACTGCCTGCAATTCTTTCTAAAAAGGCATCACTAAAAATCCAATATCTTCTAATGAAAAACATTTCCTACACCTTTGTTTTCACGGAACTTGTATCACCAATTATATCACAGTTTTTTCAGCCAATACTATTGTTTTGTTTTACATGAACTGTATACCAGAAATATGAGATATAGAAAAATAATAATTTTGAAAGACATGCCGTTGAATTGTGGTTGGACACTTCATCTAGTTCAAATACAAAGCATCCATTATTTGAACACAATGCTTAAAAATATTTTACTGAGAACTAGGAGACTGTTCCTTATAGAAAGAGGTTATTATTAATATCCTTTTTTCTCTAAAGAATATAATATAATGAATGAATATGAGTAAGTACTAAAGTGCAAAATGAAAAGACACTGCCTAAGAGAACATCTTGTAATCACTCAATCTATGATATTTTTGTTATCTTTCCTACATTACACAGGGTGTGTGTGTGTGTGTGTGTGTGTGTCTGTATAAAATGTCATGGATTCATATTAAATTAATCTGGCAGACTAATTTGTTGGGGGACTATTTTCTTGACCAGGTTTTCAATATATTTGTAGAACATAAAATATACCTATGTATATACACACATTTCTATATATTTGATATATTTTGCTAAATAGATTTTAGGTAAATCCTAAAAGAAGATAGAAATGTATTTTCCTCCACATTCTGTCCAGTCCTGGCTGGTTGGACAGTTCTCGAGTCTGTTAACATTCAAGCCCTTCCATCCGTTGAGTCTTCATCCTCAGGTTCTTGTGGTCTCTGTGTGTTCAAAGCTGGGTTGCTCTGAGACCTGAAACCCTGAAATTCTGTGTTGTAAACACTGAGGCCACATTTGGATGAAGGAACTCCCATTAGAGGAGGAGAAGTCAATGAAAATCTAGCCCCATTCCACATTAACCTGAATGGGAACAAAACCTTATCTTTGAAATTTATTTTTTCCCAAAGCTTTTATTTTAAAAGTAATATTCTGCTTTAAAACAGTTTCCAAACAAGTATAATAGATTATTATCTAGTTCAAATACAAAGCATCCATTATTTGAACACAATGAATGAGTCTTCAGAAGAGGAGTGTTTTGATTGGACTGAGAGGAACAAGAGAGGCTTTTATGATGGGAGGTAAAGTCCTGATCTAGGAGGTGCCGCTCTCTGCTAGATGTGGTCCAGGAGGGCAGGGAAAGAAGTTGAGTTTGAGGATTTGTACGCCAGAGGTATCAGCAGGATTTTGTTGAAAAGTCATATTTCTCCATGTCTTCCCCATTCAGACGGGAGTCTTGAGTCACGTGGGGAGCCCGGATGACAACTCAGTGCCTGGGTGAACCAGACCTGGCAACAGAGCGGTGCAGAGACCGAGGCATGTTGGAGTTGAACATGAAGGTCCAAAAAACACCTTTTTGATTTATACCATATGATAATATCAGATTCTTTGAAAGTTGTGGCTCTCGAACATTGACTTCTCAGTATGAAAGCACAAAGTAATTTGGATGCTTTCAAATGTTTGAAGGTTTCAAGGAATCTGGAAATTTTCAGATTCTTCCAATTCAGTATTTATAACATATCCTTCTGTTTCCTAGTTTGGAAACAGAATTCCTAATTCTTCCCCACTGAAAATTTAAGGAAGGTAGGAAAAGAGAAAAGAGGAAGAGGCAAAACATACTTGCTTCTACCAAAAGTCAAAAACATGTATTATTTAAGTAATTTCTAAATTATTAGATATTTTGATCCCGTATTCTCTCTTACATTACTTGTTACTCTCAAGAAAATGAACTATTATATATAAAAATGTGCAGTTAACATTTCACCGGGTAATACATTTCTCTTCAACAGCTGTTCCTTTAAGTATCTGACGTTAAGGATGGGATTGGGGATGGGCAACATACAGGAACGTTCTCAGGCAAATAGTGATCAAAACGACACCTTGATTATGGATAGAGCTTTTACAGAACTTGTCTTTGGTGGGCACGATAACAAATTTAGCCACCAAGCACTGGTATTGCTGAAATCTTGCTGTCTGGCCCCTATAGGCAGAGCTGCCTTATACAGGCAGCTAGCTCCTAGAAAGAAAAAAAAAAAAAAAAAAAAAAAAGAGGGACTGAAATGAGCATGTTCAATTTCTTTACTCAAATTCTTCAATCTCATCAGCCGAACTAGTCGCTTTTTGTATCCTATGCAGGAATGAGATGCCAGAGAGGGACTGGGACTCTTAATTTAGCCAAAGATTCCTCCACATCGAAGGAAACATCAGGAATATGAAGTATATATTCTTCTGCTATGGTTTATGGTCTAAATTATTTAATCAACAGAAATTTCATGTGATTGCCATTGTTTCATGAGGAAACGTCAGTTTCATTAATGAAAGGAAAGTCTTTTTCAGCTATTTGAGTTCATTTTGTAAAATCTTTCTTTTGGGAAAACATTCAGGGCTTGTAAAGTTGTTATATCTTATAGTTATGTATGGAATTTCTTTTTTTATGGAAAAATGAATAATATTTTTTCAGTGCAACTGTATTTTAGAAATATGAAAAAAATTTGCTTTTTTCTAAAAGTTTTAGGTTTTAAAATTATGCCATTAATTTTGAGGGAATTTCTTTTTTGCTTTAAATAATTGATCTCTAATGAATTATTTTTTAAATGAAATGATATTTTAAATCAAAAATGGAATAGATCTTTTACAAAACATGAAACAATATAAAAAGGTTTTAAAAAACAAAATGAGTAGAAATATAACCATTTGGAGGTAACAGCTAACATTTTGCTTATATTAATATTTAAAAAAAGAGAAAAGTTTCTTACCATCATCTTTTTTTAAAGCATCAACTTTTTTTTTTTAGAAAAAGCACATGGTATGGAGTTATTGGTTATAGTAGCAAAAAACTAATGACACCTGATTTAACCATTTCTAGATCCTTGATGAAAAACGTGGAAATAATTAACAAATTAAAATTATGCAAAGTTTTGCCAGGCCTAAAAACCCAAAGAAGTGTTCCTGGTTTAGAGTTACATGATAATAGCTTATAGGATATGTTGGAAGCAAATTACAAGGTACTAGATATATAGTTACTAATTTAATTATATGCATGGCATTGAAATAAATGTAAATACTTTAGAATACACAAACGTCAAGACTGTTTATTGAAGGGTGAACCTAAAGAAGCAATATATAAAGTTAACTTGAGGTCCTTCAGTAAGTAATTCCATTTTCTGGAATGGCACTGCTGACTAAAGATGTTCATATATTCGAGATTATAATGGTTTAAAAATAAAGTATTTTTTTCTACAATACGTCATGCTTATGATTTTAAGTAAGTGAGGTTATATTTATTATTTATGATCCTTTATAGTATGTTAAAATGCTGCATATATTATTTCTATATGCATCTTTGGAAAGTTTATATATACAATTTTCCAGTAAAAAAATAAATACCGCCCTATTAAGTTAAGCCCACAATAATCTAAAACATCTGCCATTAGTGGTGCCTTGATTACTGTTTTTAATCAAAGATTCCCAAGCAGTATCATCAAGAGACGTAAACAAAGATACTGAATATAATCTCTCCACTCTTTTCTTTATGGTATGCATTAAAAACAAGTGAGACAGCAGCTGATAGAAAATAATTTGAAACATTTCTCTGAATTGTCCTAGAAATATCACAACAGTTATTCTCATTGGTTTCTTCTCTAATTTGCAAATTATTCATAAATTTTATGGGGGGTGGTGTGCAGGCTTATTTTGCAAGCTAGCCATTAATGATTCGTCCTCATTCTGCTTACTCTTCCTTTCTCTGCGGCGCTTAATGATTATAGTCTGTTTCATCACATTGTAGCCTGACATTTTCCTTCCTTATGTTGCTGCTTTTGAAAACTGTAACTCCTCGCATTTATTTTACTTATTTTTCAAGATAATTTCAGCAATATGGTTAGAAATCTATTAAATATTTATACAGAATATTAATTATTAATTTATGTTAAGCAAAATCAACTTAACATTTCCTCTCTCCTCTGGCCTGAAATGTTGGTTTTCCTCCTGGACAGTTCCATCCACTCTATATTTCCCCAGCTGGGCATGCTATCCACAATGATAACTCCCCCTGAAGTGATCACTGCGCCTCCTTAGCTTTTCGTCAAACCTACCTCGAGAACTTCAGAACTATATTTAAAGCTCCCCCTAGATCCCACAGGGACCTCAAACTCAGCATAGCCACAAAGCATTGTCTTCAAGCCTGCACCCTCTAATTCTTTGTCTTGCCTTATATCTGTAACACCCTCATGCCCTTCTCTGATGGTGTCATTTTAGGTGGATGACCATTTCCTTCTTAGTAAAAGATAAAAACATAGATGCTAGAAGCAGTTGTGATTGGAGGACATTTCTGGAGATTTTACTTTCTGTGGCTGTTATTGAGGTGCCAGCCTGGTTGCAGGGGTTGCTACTGAACTCAAGAGCTTGTATTCTAATGCCCCATAGGTCTCATTCTCTACCAGTAGCAGACGTCACACTGATGTGTAGCCCCTTCACTCTGCTCTCCAAAAGAAGCAACATTTCCTGCTTGGAGAAAGATCGTTTTTAAGGAACATACAGCTTCTGAAAAATTATCCCCGACATTTTGTGCCATTTTATTGTGTACCAGTCTTCTGATTTTTGTATTTTAGCATTTACTGGAGAGAGATTGTAATAAACAGCTGGTTTCAAACAAAGCCCAAATGGCTACGTAGGCTTTGCCACATGGAAGGATTAGAAAAAAATCTTAGAAGAGTTCATAGGGAACAGGGTTTGAAGAAAGTATTTGCAAAGTAACACGACCTCACCCATTTCTCTCTTCACTGTCAGTAAGAAGGGAGGTTGCTATTAATCCTTATTCACTCTAAAGATCATATTGTCTGTGAGAAGCAGAGTCTGGCATCATTATTTGCTGACTGCCAATACCTGTAAATGCACATACTCACCATGAGTGCAAAGTAAAACAGCACTGGGACATTGAGAGATTACATGGTGAGTAGGAAAAGGCAAATAACATTCCTTGCAGGTATTGATAGGCAGGTGAGGTCGCCATTTATATGCTGGACTCTAGAAAAATAAAGGCAAGTATGGGCTGGATGATCATCTCATGATATATTTAATCTGATCAAGGCAACCACTGATTCGGACTATGATAGGCAAATCGGTACATCTCTCAGGGATGACTTTGAAAAGGCACATGCTGAAGACCTGAAGTCTGCATCTAAGGTATGGTATGAGGAAGCCACTGCTGTGTAGTGGCAGTACAGTGGAATTCAACAACTGCCTAGCGTTAGGGAGGTAAACAGCAACAGAGAAGGACATCACAAGCTGACCACTGAAGTGTGGTACCTAAAAGGGGGCATTAGTGAAAGTAAAGAGAAAGAGTAGAACAGAAGAAGGAAAGGAAGCACACCAGACTCCCCGAAACTCTGTAAATACTTTTGAGGAGAGCGTTTTTTAACTTTTCACTCTTTAGCCCTTACTGGAGTTACTACTTATGGTGGTTCTTATAATCCCTGGTCTTCAGAATACAAAGACAATGGATATTGGTAAGTAAGGCATTCAATGTCCTTCAAAGAATATCTCATAAAAGTTATTTACAGGGGAGATTTCTCCAGACAAAGCATCAGGTCTCACTTTGTAGGTGAAATTTTATTAGGTAAAATAGAATTTTCCAAAAAGTATGGCAGGCAAGGGAACAAAAGAAAGAGAAACTAGTGATTTTAAATTCCTCTCTACTTAATAACAGATTGTTTACTTCTTTTGGGGGCAGGTTCAGCTCATATGATGGCACTGCTCTCAGTTTGGCTGCTGCCAGCCTCCTTTCCTAATCATGATAACTAAAAAGTTAGCTGTGACTGGCCACCAATATCTCCCTTGCAGGGTTTTTTTTTTTTTAACTGTGAGATATTAACCCAACAATTCAGAAATGCATTGCAGAAAGACGTGTAAGTGATAAAGAGGGCCTGCTTATTTTCTGATTATGATCTGCATGTCATCTGTTTCTGGAGAGGAACAAGATACAATACTGAGAAATGAAAGGTATTAAAATCTAAGTGAATCAAACTCTACACCCTTAGGTAATGTTGATGAGAATAGTGACTTTATTTTCTGAGTTTATTTAGAGAGCTCTTACTAAGGGAGATATCCCTCTTCTTGTAGCAGTCAGTCCGACTATCAAAAATTAATTTTCATGCAACTCATTTCTTATTTGGATGTATAATTTCCTCTTGTTCTGCTTGTAGTGGAAGAACAAACCCATTGGTCACCCTGTTTCCTTTGACGGCCTCTCTTGTCATATGACTTTGCTGGATTCCCTCCACTAACAGCCTTGAGTACTCACTGCCCTACCCCTCAATGTCCTGTTCCCCTCCTCAACCCTGCCTTGAAGCTAGTTGCAAGTTCATTATTTTCTTCTATCTTATGGACTCTTGCATTGGTTGCTAAGTAACTTAGACATAAAACTGCTGCATATTTAGGTTCGGTGTATAGATTATTATAGTAAGAATTTATAGCTATAGTCCTGCGACTACATTCTGACCTCGGGTTTGTTTTTCATACAGTCACACTTTTAACTTATACTATCCATCACAGCTTACATACTTTTGCCGTTCTACCTGAAATTTTATCTGGTAGAATAACAAGAAATCCAAATAAAGTACACTTTTTACCCAAAATGCGATGCATTATTTTTCCTGCCTTTGAATTAAACTAATTGTTTAACACGACCACTTCTGTGAATAGTGAAAAGGGCTGTTTCATCACTCTCCAAGCAAAGCCCAAGTAGTAAAAACTAAAGGTACCGTCTAAGATATCATCAAATCTCGTCTTCAGAGCTTGTCCTTAAGTGTTACCAATATTAACATTACAGGATTTACATTTTAATTTGAATTTTTAATATTGGGCCATTTAAAAGCACAGAATGACTACCAGCTTAAGCATCCCAACATATTTCCTGCTTTTAAGTAACCTTGATAGCTGGAATAACTCCTGGAATTTAGAGAGGTGGACACTCTGAGTTCTGTTATTTTCTCATGGGAGTATTTTTCTTTTAATTTATCCTTTTAAAAATCAGCAAGATATGGCCGGGCGCGGTGGCTCACGCCTGTAATCCCAGCACTTTGGGAGGCCGAGGCGGGCGAATCACGATGTCAGGAGATCGAGACCATCCTGGCTAACACGGTGAAACCCCGTCTCTACTAAAAACACAAAAAATTAGCCAGACGTGGTGTTGGGCGCTTGTAGTCTCAGCTACTCGGGAGGCCGAGGCAGGAGAATGGCGTGAACCCAGGGGGCGGAGCTTGAAGTGAGCCGAGATCGCGCACCGCACTCCAGCCTGGGCAACAGAGCGTGACTCCGTCTCAAAAAAAAAAAAAAAATCTGCAAGATATGATGGTGTCTTAAAGCCAACAATCAACTGAAATAAATTTAATTTGTTTTAGTTCCTTTGCCAGAAATAAGTTGATTCCTTAAGTCATTATTTACATGCATTGATTATAAGATAATAGCAAAACCATTTCTTACTTTGAACACTTTGTTGTCAGTAATTGTTATGTGTCGTATCTGAATAGTCTGAAAATAATTAGTTCTGTCAGAAGGGGCTCCTTCATACAGTCTTGCTTCCCACACCTGATGTATGAGAGGAGACAGGGGTTAAAGGAGACAACCAGCTTGGGTCTCTCTCACATATTTTTGCTTCAGTTCTTCTTGGAGGCAGTAATCCATGCCCGCCTCCAGGTAACCAACCCCCAAAGAATGTATGTTATGCCTGGGATAACAGCAGGACAAAATAACTCACTTTACTTCTTTTTCTATTAACTTATTTTGGGATTTTCCTATACCCTCCACACATATGGATAATATATTTCACTGGACATGTGTAATTTACTGAGCTTTGTTATTACTATGAAACCCAATTATTATAGAAAAAGAAAGATTGCTCCCATAAATACTCTCATGCTAACCTTATTTCAGACTAGCACTGCAGGTACTGTGCCAGGTATAATACGTGCTTGGTAGGTGCAAGGTAGGAGGAAATTTTTTCTGATGCGAGATGCTTACACGGCCAAAGAAATACAGGAAGCAGGTTGTGGCATTTTTGTGTTTGCTATTTCTTTTGATTTGTCTTACTAATGGTAGAGTAGTGAATATATAATGAAAAGTTCGAGTAACAAGAATAGTTGCATATTTATTAAATAGAAGAGTGGGTGTGGTGATTTAAAAATACATGTTAAATATTGGGTTTTTGAAATCAGTAGTTTGAAGAGTCGTGCAACTAAGAAGAGCTGAAATGTGTAGTTACATTTATAAACAGAGATTGAAATACATTGTATGTTTAGAAGTATCTTAATCGATATTTTAAAATATGCTTTCTAAGTTTTTTATTTGCTTGACTATGTTGTCCCACAGTCACACAGCATGTGTGGTTGTATAGATTGTTGTATCTTCCTGGAAATGTTTGAGTACTTTGTTCTTTATACTTTTAATTGCAGCAATTTAAGTATGTATATTTTATACATAGCTGCTTTTTAATCGTATGTATTAATTGCAACAACTCAAGAATTAAATGTTCTGTAGGATTTAGAATGTACACATATGTTCAAGAGGAACCAAAGGAACATAGAATCCTGCACGTATTTCCTCCAGCTTTTTATAAAGCAAAGCTTCAATTTTAGCAGTACTCATTGCCCTCTGGTTGCCCGTATGAAATTTCCTATAGTAGATAGTAGTGTTTTTTTCTTTCTTTTTTTCTTTTTGACGGAGTCTTGCTCTATTGCCCAGGCTGGGGTGCAGTGGCGTGATCTCGGCTCACTACAACCTCGGCTCACTGCAACCTCTACCTCCTGGGTTCAAGCAATTCTCCTGCCTCAACCTCTCGAGTAGCTGGGATTACAGGCGCCACCATGCTGGCTAATTTTTGTATTTTTAGTAGAGATGGGTTTCACCATCTTGGGCAGGCTGGTGTCGAACTCCTGACCTTGTGATCCACCCACCTCAGCCTCCCAAAGCTCTGGGATGACAGCCTCCCAAAGTTCTGGGATTACAGGTGGCATAAGCCACCACCCTGGCCAGTGGGTTTCATATATATATATATATATATATATATATATATATATATATATACATATATATGTATATATTACAGGAAGAAATTAATTCTACTTTATATTGTTTACTGTATTCTCCATTGTCCCAAAGCAGAAAGTGTGAGCTTTACATACATTGTAATTATGGATGCTTTTGTGTTTTTATTACTTCCAAAATTTTTCTAGGGAAACAGGTGAATATTTCTTCAATGTTAACTCAAGCAAAATTGGGAGCAAGTGATACACACCCATTTAAAAACCAAGCTGAGAAGGGAGTTTTACCTCTTCCCAAAATATCAAACAGAGGAAATTAGAAAGGAGACTCTTCTGACAGAACTTACCCCTGAGAGTAAGAAAACACCTTTATTTATAGCCAACTACTTACCAATTTATGCAGAATAAGATACTGAGTTTAAACTTGCCTAAATCGTAGAATAATCTTAAATAATGAGAGACATTTTTCTAGACCTCCATTGCTAAATTATCAACTTTGGCTTTGATACAACATTTCTTGTTACAAAGGCAGTATTAAGAGGATTTTGTCTTGGAAAATATATATATATGGACATCAGTGGCCCAAACTGGGACTTTGTTTTTTTTTTTTAAAAAAAAAAAGAAAAAAGAAGAAATAATTGGTTGTGAAGGGACTGCTAGAAGTGAAGGAGAACAAAGCTCTGCTTCCAGTTTGTTTTCTGAGAGCTGGTACATCCATTATTCTTTGGAATAACGGAAGATGATCCATTCTAATGGAAGAGTAGAGTTTGAGTTCTTCAGAGCCATGCCTGAGGAAACCCAAGACAGACTGCATTGAAATGGCCCACACTGGGCTGGATGAGGGGCCTCTTGTACAGAGATCACGATGTGCTGAAGACTAGTTTTTCCACCCATTTCTGAGACACATAGTTCTCTTTCCCCAGACTTCTAGTGGATTTGGTGCTCATACACAACTGAGATTGTGAGACCTTATGATCAGAAATAATATGACTTAGAAAAGTAAAATAATGTGGTATTTCTAATAATGTGATATTTCTATCTCCTTAGTGTTTGGCAGAGTAAAATAAATACTAATTATAACTTCTATTAGGGTTTGATCAGAGAGCTGTGACTCTATGAATGACACACAATAAGCAATTTATTATAGGAATTAAATGTTATGTGATTGTGCGCTGGTGAAGAAGTCTATGCAAAGCAATTGACCTAGTATCTGACTGCAAGGCTGTTACAGGTAACAGGTGACAGGTTGCAGGTAAGCCAGGTTGGCAGCTGAGACATGCAGTGAGTCCTAAAAATCACACACACTGAAACCTATTAAGATGAATTAAAATCGATAAGAACAAACTGAAACTTACATTAGTTTCTCACCATCTTCAACCCAGGTGATGTCGATGAGCTACAGGAGAAGCTGGCAGCTTTCCCCACAGAGTTGGACACACACAGGCTCAGGACTCAGAAGTGAAGAAAGATTCCGTGGGGTTGGAAGAGCTGCAGGCCTGGATGAAGTCCCCAGAAACAAGGTGAGTGGGCAGAATGTATGTGAGCTGTTCTAGGGTCCAACCCCCTACACTGAACTTTAGTGTGTGAAACTAACATTAGGTGACAAGCAGAGCCCCAGGCAAAAATGTTGCTAGTGGATTACCAGAAGTAATAGAGAGAAGGACCACTCTTTGTTTCTACCCCTTAATATCTAGATCCTCAGACTATGGCTATGGGAGAAACATTGTATAGCTTTTGCTGACTTAGAGCATGCTCCACTTCCTGGACAACATTATTCCAAGCTCACAAACTGTTTCCACTAGCTAGCATGGTAACCAAGTCTTTAGAAGTCCATTCCACTAATATATCAGGTCAGCTACATGAAGGTGATTTATTGGAGACATAAGACCAATGAATTTCGTGCGCTGGGCCCCATTTTTTTTTTTTTTTTTACTTCATTTGCTGAAAATCTAGTTCCTTGGTCAGAAGCAATACTATGAGTAATATCAAGATAAAGACATTCTGTAATTTCAAGGATGACGGTTTTAGCAGAATCATAGTGGATAGATAGAGAAGGAAAATCACATCCAGAGAAAGTGTCTATGTTAGTGAAAGCAAAGATTTGCCCCTTTCATGAGGGAAATGGTCCAATATAATCAGCCTGCTGCCAGAGGCTGGCTGAACCCCTCCCCCAACCCCTTCCCATGGGAAATGTTGTTTTATTGAAACTTAGTGGTGTCTTATTGGCAAATTAGGTTTCAACATTGGCTGCAACTAGATTGGCTGGGTGCGCGGAAGTCCATGTTTCTGAATCCATATGTTATTTCCCTACCCATCACACAATGGCCACTTTTATAACAATCCTATTGGGCAAAGATAGGATGTTTCCAGAAACAATGAAAACTGGCATCAAAAAATATGTCATCTGGCCAGGCATGGTGGGTAGCTCATGCCTGTAATTCCAGCACGTTGGGAGGCTGAGGCGGGCAAATCACCTGAGGTCAGGAGTTCAAGACCAGCCTGGCCAACATGGTGAAACCCTGTCTGTACTAAAAACACAAAAATTAGCCAGGCTTGGTGGTAGGCGCCTGTAATCCCAGCTACATGGGAGGCTGAGGCATGAGAATCGCTTGAACTCAGGAGGAAGAGGTTGCAATGAGCCGAGATCGTGGCACTGCACTGCAGCCTTGGTGACAGAACGAGACTTCGTTAGAAAAAAAAAAAAGTCATCTGGTCCTTTTGATTATTATGCTGATCCTCTGTTCAAATTTCTCCTTGGTAAGAATTTGCACAGGGCACAAATGTATTCAGGTTTCCTTTCAATTCAGAGAGTTCTATTCTCATCCTTCTTTCTGGGGCCTTCTTGTTAACAGTTTTCTGATGGTAATTTTCAATTCCCTTTTCACTCATTACCAAACCGTTAGCTACTGCATGAGCATCCATGTAGATGGTTCCTCTGCCCATGCCTCCTTGAAGGCAAAGTGAATGACCAGGTACGCACCAGGTTCTGTCCACCAGGAAGTGCCGTGTATTGAGCACTGCCTGGAGTGGGGCTGTAGCACTTCAACTTTCTACCTGGAGGTACTGTAAGCATATCATGTTGCATTTTCTGCAAATAGGCTCAATTTTGCTTCACCTGTAAACTGTTTATATAGTTCTTTACTTACAGGTTGGTAACAGGTATACAGGTCATGGGCATATGAACAATTTAGTCATGCAACTTATTGTATCTTTAGGACAAGCTAGAGCTGAATTAGCATATTATACTTTCATTTGATAAGGAGTCTGGGTTATTTCTCTATGGAGCTAAAAAACACTTGGTCCAAGATTCAGAGAATATGTGTAGTGAGACAGAATGGGAGTTGGAGAAGCTATGGCCCATGCCAACAAGGTGAAATAGCAGATCTGTGACAATGACATGAGCTACCACAATGCATGGCATTCTGTGCAGACCTTCACAACATTAACAAATTGCTTTTCATGTTTACTATGTTTTATTTCTTTGGTATATTACATGTAAGTTGCTGCTGCATTTGTTTCTTTCTAAATATTTTCTTTCTCAATTTTCTTTATAAAACCATTTCCACTTTCCAAGAAGAGGCCAATGTTATATGCATCAGATATTCCACTGCCGTGCCATTATCGTGGTAGATTGCAAGACCCAGTGCTGTATAGAATGTTATTGACAGCAAAATACCACACAGTGTCTCCCAAAAGATGAATGCTAGTTTTCCTTTAGCCGAAAGCAAAGTGGAGGGATTCGATTTCCAGAAATAACATCTGAAGTCCTCAACAGAATAAATTTCTCCAAGGCAATACATATTGCAGTAAGTTTCTGCCATACTGAATGCCAAAATAGGTTATCTTCCAGGGACTTAAACCATACGAGTCTGCCTGTCAGACTGTTGTCAGCAATAAATAGGTCCTCACTGCCCTTTAATACATATTCAATATGGTATTGAATGGTATTGAATGGCAAGGAGGATGGTAAACCAAACTCCTGCTTACCCTACCCAAGAATTTCAGCACTGAAAGGAACAATAGGAATTTTCAACCTCAAGCCTCTCATTTTCAGTTGGAAAACTGAGACTCATCAAAGTGAAACGGTTTGCTCAGCATTAGCTAGGAAGGAATCACACCTGGAAGTGAAATGCTGCACCCCGTAGGCTGAATTCAGGGTAACTTTTATATTTCACAGAATGAGTTGTGCCCTATTATGCTGATTCTATGGGCACAATTAGAAATCAAAGAAAAACCAGTTTTGGAAAGTGGAGAGGATAGAAATGACTAATCATCTTTCTTCGTTTTGGAGGGCAATAACAGCATTTTCTAGGCCTTTGATGGTTGAGCAGGGTCACTGGATTTGTCCTGGCTGATAGATTGTGAAAGGAAGGGACCCGCAGCACATTCAGACTGAGCAGTAAAGGGCTTCTCTAGCTTCTTTCTTCTCCTGCCACAGTGACCGTGGAAACATCCTGCTGAGATGAAGAAACTGTGACTCACTCTGTCTGCATCCCTGAGCTTTCACCTGGAAAAGGCACTGACCTTGTGTGTGAGTAAAAAATAAATGTCTGTTTTATTATACCACCAAGATTTGAGGGTTTGGTTATTTGTTATAGCACTGTACACTATTTTACCCTGACTAATATATCTTAAAGTATGCTTATATTAAAAACGAAGTGATATATAGAGACTTGGCAGAATGACTAATGAAGAGTTGCCAGTTGTTCTAATTTTGTCAACGATCAGCTTACTTTCAATGCATTAAGTGCTCTAAGCACAGGAAATATATCCCTGATTATAGTATATGTTGGATATAGCGTATTTACTTATTGAATATTTATTTAGAATATGCTGGAGATTTTATAGAAAAGTGAACATGAAATAATGATACTTCAGATTTTGTAAATGCTGAAGAGTGTAATTTTAATTCTACTCATTCAAGTTACCTCTCTTGTAAGTGTGGCTAAATTATATACCTTCTGCTTCTGGACATCACTTGGCCCAAATATCCCATCTTTTTTTCCAGATTTCAGCATAATATAACTCTGATGATTCTCTTTAGAATTGTACATTTGGGGATAGGCCTGCTATGAATGTCACAAGTAAATTCTCTAATAAAATAATAAGCACTTACACTATAGGAATAATCTGCTTGGTTGAGAATCATTAGAGCCTACCAATCTGCAATTATTATTTTCACTTAATTAGAGGACCTTAATGAATGCAAAATGTGTACTTTCCAAAGTATAAATGTAAAAACCTTTTTCTTATGCTTCAGGTCGAAGTCTGCACACTTTCATTTTGGAGATATATTTCACTCTGAATAGTGAATCAGAGTGAGGTGAAACATCTGGCTTATAAAATGTTTCAAACCTCAAACCACTTTAGATACTTGGAAATCATCTTCTCCACACATTTATTATAAAACAGGAAGAGACCCAGAAAAAAATGCCACTCTATTTTGAAGATGGAAAGTAAGTGTCATTGATGTAAAATTCTTGGATTTCTTTTGTGTAGTTGTAGACTGTGATTGCCAGTATATGGTCCACAAAGTTGTTGGTCATTTTGTAAATTTAAAATTTGCCAGTTAGACCTAAAAATCATCTCCTACACGTGATGGCAAGCCTAGAGGTGGTCGGCCCATCCTTGCCCCTTTTGTCTCTCTGCTCAGTCAGCTTAGTCTGTGCTGTCCACCCCCATGCTGATCACCAAATGGTCACTCTGTGGTGCTCCAGTTCCACCTCTCAGCTGTGTTCCAGGCAGGAAGAAAGACAAAAGCAAAACTGCATTCAGTAGAGCATGCCCACTTTGAGAGAGAGCTCGTCCAGAAGCTGGCCAGGGCAGCGTCTTGCCTCTTCTTTACATTAGATCACTGGCTCCCAGCAGCAGCACCAGCTACAGAGCCTCTTGCTCCCTTCCTTCCTTGTTCTCCTCTGTCTCTATGTGTATGTGTGTGCATACATATTTATAGACACACACACACATACACACAAAATACTATATTATGTCATATAGTTTTCTGAATGTGTTGGTACCCTGAATGATATATGTTGGTAGGAAAAGAGGAAAGTGTGGACATTTATGGGCAGCCAACTTTACCAGTTGGGCCTAGACTACCTAAAGATTATCAGTACAATTTATGCTCCAAGAAAGTAGTGTGCATATCTTCGTTACTGTAGTTCAAACACCTAGGAGAATACCTGGCTTATAGTTGGTACTAAGGACATATTTTTGAAGAAAGAAAGAGTCAGGGAATGCATACTTGTTTTAGGAAAGAGTGCTTTCAGCTTCTAACAAAGCCTAATTCCCTTTTCCTTCATTGTTCTTCTATTTCTTCGAAACAAACATATTGTATTGATGGATGATGGATGGTGACTATGAGTTTCTGCTTTCACTGGAGGTGGGGTGGGAGGTACACATCCAAACATGCTTAGCCTCCCTGGGTGTGTGGATCTGCGGATGAATGTTTCCATATCAAAATCTGAACTGACTACGTTCCCTTTGTAGTTTAAATTATTTCAACCACAGAGAGGAGCTGAATATTAAGTTAACTGTGTTCATCTGCCAGAAAAATTAAATATCAGTGTAGAAAATAATCTTAGCGTTCACTTAAACTGCCTTAACAGTTTTAAAAAGGCACTTAAATCTAGCAATCATATGTTTTGGTTTACCTGGAAGTTTCTGTTTGTTGCTTTTGAAGTAGCTTAATTATTCCTGTCTGAAGAGTCCTGGTTGGTGTGGTATTCAATGCTCATGGTACTCCAAGAGGGCCTGCTGATATTTACAGAGTCACAAAAGTCACCCATGATCTTTGACACTTGGTTTAATGATCTTCCCTCTATATTGTACTGACGGTCTGCGTGCTTCCCTAAATGACTGTGCATGAAAATCATATTCAATTTTTTAAATTTTAATTGCTTGGGGGACACTTCCATAAAAATCTGGCTCAGTGTCTGGCTGGGGCATTTCCAGCAAGAACCCTGAGTGATTCTGGTGCAGGTGATACTGAGATCACAAACTGAATAACACTAAAATAAATGAAACGGGGCTTAAATTTTACAGCTCATGGAAGAGCTCATGAAAATTCTTAACAAATAGAAACCTAGATGAAAATTTACTGCATGAAGCTAAAGACAAGTGTTTTCCTGATTAAAAAATCAAAAGCACAACATTTAAGTAAGAATTATCCTGCTAATTCTCACCATGATAGTGCACATGCCTAATCTACTACATTGAAACATACAGTTTATAAACTCTATGCCACTTGCATGGATAATTGATGTAGTCGAATTGCACTGGAATTGGAATTTTCACTGCAGAATACCAGCTGTGGCTGCTGTCCAGGGGAGAACCCTGCTCCAAGTGCTCAACATTGGCTGCTGTAGTTCATGGAATATTTAATTGTCTGCTGAAAAATAAATTGCAATTAGCATTAACCAGCTTTTAAATATTTGCCTTGCATTACAGTTTTTCCTTTTTATTTTGATGCAAAAGAAAAAAAAATTAGAATGCTAAAGAATACAGAAGGCTTGGTTTATTTGAGAGTAATACAGACATGTTGTCCAGAATCATGCTAGTTGCTTTAAATATATTTTCTCTAATTTTCAGACTAATGCCATGGGAGATACCCTCTCCATTATATTAAATAGAAAACTGAAACTCAGGCAGATAAAATAATAAATCCGAGTCCCCATTGAAAGTAAGAATTGAAAACCAAGACTATCTATGGCAAAATGTGATCTTCTCAACACTTACAGTGTCTTTCTATCTTTGACTTCTCTTTCTCTGTCTCTCTTTATAGATTTATAACCTATTTCTCCATCCATCCATCCATCCATCCATCCATCCATCCATCCATCCATTTATCCATCCATCCATTTTTCCATCCATCCATCCATCCATCCATCCATCCATCCATCCATCCATCCATCTATCCATCTATCCATCCATCCATCCATCCATCCAACTATCCATCCATCCCATTGCATGTTGTTTCCTATCTACATTCCTAACTCTGCCTATCATACAATTATTTGGCATTATCCTTTAATTTGCAATAGGGTTGCCAGCAGGTGTCCTGAAATTTTCCTATGCCAAAAGTTCTATTCTGTAAAGAGTAATAGACTTTTAAGGTGAGAAGGTTATTTTGAAGACTGATAAATATCTTTTCTGTTGTATGTGAGGAAATTTAGGCCCAGGGAAATTAAGCAACTTATTTACACTGGCATATTAAGTTATTGGCAGAGATTAAATATAATTAAGTCTTTTGACTCATAATTTATTTTTCCACCTGGAACTTTAGGTTAAAGGCTACTAGTTAAATATTGAATAAGCTCAAGTATAACATTTCCAGGTAACCAAAAAAGGGAGAAAAAATCTATTCATAGAGTTGATTTGTTTTATAAGTTAATGCAAAGACTGATTTTAAAAATCACATAGACTTACAAATTCCAGGATAAATACCTTCCTTTCTAGAGACTGACACTGCTGTGTAGAACACAAGGCAGCATTTCTGAATGAAATTGGCCTATTTATAAGGTTTGCCTCCAGTAGATTCTGCTAAACCTATGGTGTCAGCCAGATGCAGTGGCTCATGCCTGTAATCCTAGTACTTCAGGAGGCCGAGGAGGGAGGATCACTTGAACCCAGGAGTTGAAGATCAGCCTGGACAACATAAAGACACTTCTTCTCTATAAAATAACAATAAAATAATAATTTTAAAAGTAAGTAAAATAAAACCATGGTTTCTCTAGTGTTAGATTTGGATAAACCAACCCAAATAATATCTAGCAGTTCTTAGAGCTGTAACAATAGACTAACCATTGGTGTATCATAGACCATTCTTAAAATTTTCAAATGTCAGTACTGAATGGCATGGAACAGGAATAATATTTATCAGAGTATCTACTAGTGCCAGTCAACATGAAAATGCTTACATGTAATATTAATGCCAATCCTTACAACCATTTTCTAATTAAATAGATATCTTAGTAATTATAAAAATATTTTGTTACTTATTTTAAATTAGTGTTGTCATTTTATCAATTTTTAAACTAAGATTGAGAAGTGTTAACTTCCTTAAGCTCACATAAAGAGGATTACATGAAATACATTACCTGAAGAAAAATGTATTTCATTCTTGTATGAATCACAATATAGTAGAATATGGTAGAAAACATACTTATCACACAAAACAGCATGTTTGAAAAAAATTAATGTAATGGTTCAGGTTGCAGTTAATAATTGACTTAGACTAGTTTCACAGATAGTAAAATAGTTACATTAACAATTTTAAAAGGATGGGTATGTTTTCGTTTCTTCCAGAAAATACTTCTCTGTGATTAAAATATTCAACTATATTCAAAATTCAAATATTTACCAAACTTCTAAAATATCCCACTGTGTTTAGCAATATAATAACTGCTGTGGGTTTTAGAAAAGAATCATGACTTAGGACTTTAATTAAGTTTGAAAAATCAGTGGAATCATCCATACTAATTTTTTTTACTCTTACAAATGTTCAGAAAACTGACTTTATATCACCATATTTTAAACAACATCTTTTAGTGAAAGCATGTCTCACTCAGTGATCTAAAGCAAAGCAGCATATAGATGAGGTGTGGAAGCAGATTGCCTGGGTTCAGATCCCAGTTCCGCCACTATTAGTACCTACCTTTGGGGTTTGTTGACATTAAGTGAGTTTAATCATGAAAAGCACTTAACATTTTGCATAAGAAATTGGCTAGCGTGTAAATATGAAACAAGTAGTAGTAATTATTAGTCAACAAAAACTTTATAATTGCAAGTTCTGAGGACTTTTTTTGGTGGAAAAGGGAGATTTTAATAAGTAAGGATGGTAAGGAAAATGTCCCGTTTATTCTTGTGGTAATGTGTAATCTTTTCCTAATTAAAATGAGTGTTTATCATCAGACACCCACTTGACAGACAAACCACAGAGTAACAGGAAAACAGCTGAGTGATGTAGGAAAGTTAACTTGCCCCTCTGCCTGGAAACAAATACAACATCGGACATCAGAGAGTGCCAGAGAGACCATCTTCCCATCTCAGGATAGGCACCTAACCCAAGAAATAGTTTACTATTCTAGACAGAGAATCCATCACCTCCCCCGACAACTTACTCCAACGTTTAATCCCCTGAATGTGGGAGTCAAAAATTCAGTTTAGAAACAAAAATTTAATTTAACTCTAGAAAGAGAATTTCACATTTTTGCCTGAAACACTTAGCAATTGTGAGATCAATGTTTTATGAATGCAGGATTGTAATTTCTAATTTCATAATTATAATTTATAATTTCAACAAAGTAGGATTAAAGTAGGGTGGTATTATCAATATTTAACGTAGTTTTTAAAAATTTACCACACTTATCACTCATTTATTCAAACAATATCTTTTTTTTTTTTTTTTTTTTGAGGCAGAGTCTCCTTCTGTTGCCCAGGCTGGAGTGCAGTGGCTCAATCTCAGCTCACTGCAAGCTCTGCCTCCCAGGTTCACACCATTCTCATGCCTCAGCCTCCCGAGTAGCTGGGACTACAGGTGCCCACCACCACGCCTGGCTGATTTTTTTGTATTTTTAGTAGAGACGGGGTTTCACTGTGTTAGCCAGGATGGTCTCGATCTCCTTACCTCGTGATCCACCCACCTTGGCCTCCCAAAATGCTGGGATTACAGGCGTGAGCCACCCCGCCCCGCCACAATATTTATCTTGTATCTACTATACATCAAGAGCTATGGTGCCCTGTTTATACCTTGTCTAATTATCTGGAGGCTATAAATGTTGTCATTTCTTTATTTTTAACTCTCCTAGTGATTAACTCCATAATTAGTAATATACCAGTGTTTGTTAAATTATGAAATTTAGATGTCATATAATGTTTACCAGCATAAAATATAAAAATTTAACTCAGTTTACTGATGAAAAGATGCAGTCCTCACTTCTCAGATGACAAGGCACTGGGTATTATTCGATATTTACACATTTTACATTTTAATTGACTTTATAGTTATAAATTTATTTTATAATTTGAATATAAAATTTTATCCACTTTTTTTAAAGAATTAAAGTGATTTGTAATATGTCTCCCTGTCCTATGAAAATAAACAATATTCTGTGGACTCAAAAGCCATTTGTAAGTATCTGAACAATTTTGTTTCCTGTCTCAATGCATTTGTAATTTCACAAGTACATATTTGCACTGTCCACATCACTTCTGCTTTTTTTGTTGTTGGATTATAGTCAATACTTTCTTCGCACAGCTCTGCGAATTCCTATAAACTTTTCCTTTTTTTTTTTTTTTTTGCGGGGGCGGGTGGAACGATGAAGAGGTATTGCAACTCTATTGTCTGATTTGCTCAATGTAAAAATAAACTATCCATCTCACAGTAAAATTATAGTATTGGTCTTTTTTGCCTTAGTTTTTTGTTTTAAAGTTATAGATGCCTACAATCTCTTTTTCACTATTTTTGAGCAATTTTCTTAAAAAATTCAACAACATTTGTTAGCTCCCTAAGTTTGACAATGTGCTCCGGGTCAGTGGCTGCAAAATGCTGGTCTCTAAATCAGTACTAGCCTGGGTTTGCAGGGTTATGGGGTACTGTAACAAAAATGTACATTTCCTATCACCACACATAACGTTGATATTCAGCATGTCTACAGTGGGGACATGGTGCAGTATTGCTACTATAGATTTAATGAGGGTAATAACTGCAATTTATAAAAGTAAAAATCAAGAAGGGTTTCTGGTAGAAGGCAGCCATCTTCCTTCCTCAGTCCTATGCACACCTTACCTTAATCACTAGGGACCACAATTATTACAGTTATTTCAGTTTTTTTTCCCCTCTCCTAGTAATTAATTTCATGATTATTAATAATATATTTATATCACTCTACTAAAATTGCTAACTTAAAATTTCACCCTTTGACTTGCAATCATGAAATACTTATGAGATATTATTTGATAGGAGAATGACTTTACCTCCTGGTAATAATGCTCCTTATTTATTATGGAAATCCACTTGTAACCATTTTTTTTTTCCACATGGTTGGAATCGTATTTCCTCTAACCCGAGCTCCAGGAAACTACAACTATTAATACATTTTTGTGGCATGATTCAAGACTCCAGCCTGAGAATGGAGTGATCTCTGGAAAGCAGAGGAGTAGTATAGAAAGAAAATAGCCTGTTGTGATACAATTTGAGCCAAAAAATCATCTCTCAGTAACCTGAAATTCCACTTCAGACTTTGTTTATGAGCCCTTAAGTTGAAACAGACCCAAGAATCCCATTGACTGTTCTTTTGGATAAACATAGAAATTGATCTTTCTGATCTTAAAGCTTGAAGCCTACATTTGTTTTATCTGAGTTTCTTCCTCAGGAAAGGACCTTCAGCCCTCTCAAAAATGTATCAAATAACTGAAACTCATCAGATTACCACAACCAGACAATGAGATGTGGACCCCTCCTCCATCATGATTGCTTCCATGCCCCTCCCTTGTTCCTTTTTTCTTATACATTGTTACATGTCTTCACTGCTATATAAACCCCTGGTTTTAGTCAGAGAGATGGATTTGAGACTCAGTTCCCGTCTCCTCAGCTGCAGCACCCGATTTTAAAGCCTTCCTTGGCAATACTTGTCATCTCAGTAATTGGCTTTCTGTCCAGCGAGCAGCAGGACCTAGACCCTGGTGTTTCAGTAACAACGTTATATTTATTTTTCAGTTTGAATTGGCTTTCTGAATTAGTTATAAGGTGGTTGAATTGAATGACTTAATATTGAACTTTATTCCTTTTTTTTTTTTTTTTTTGACTGAGTCTTGCTGTCTCACCAGGCTGGAGTGCAGTGGCGCGATCTCGACTTACTGCAACCTCCGCCTCCCGGGTTCAAGTGATTCCCCTGCCTCAGCCTCCTGAGTAACTGGAATCACAGGTGCACACCACCATGCCTGGCTAATTTTTTGTATTGCAGATCAATGGAAACCTAGGAATGTGGTTAGGGGGGATATGCTGGGGGGTAGGATAGATTATAAAGAGTTTAGGAAGAAACTTTTGGTAGTGATTTAAATCTTCATTAACTTGATTGTGCTTATGGATTGATGTCTGCATACATGTATCAAAATGCACCTGAAATATGTGCTTTATTGTATGTTAATCATATCAATAAAGCAGTTAAATAACACACTAATTTGAAATTTTCCCATTTCTACCTTAACTTGAAAAGTAATTTGGAAATATTATACCTCCAAAGTGATAGAGACATGTTTAGTAAGTCACATTTAAGTTAGAGTTTTACATTTTTATTAGAAAATATTAATAACTTTTTAAATTTAATTCTTTGCAACTGATAGGATTTTTAAATTTGACATCTCATGTCAAAGGATTTGGCCTTCTATACTCATGATGTAATGAAATAAGATTATGTGGACTTTCACACTGTAAATGGGATTTGGGCAACTGGTAATCTAAACTACATGAATTTTATTTCTCTCTTTGGTGTTAATTTAATATTGAGTCTTGTTGAAACTTTAAGAAAGAATTGTGTACGGAATTGGGTGGGTTCTTGGTCTCACTGACTTCAAGAATGAAGCCGTGGACCCTCGCGGTGAGTGTTATAGTTCTTAAAGGCGACGTATCCGGGGTTTGTTTCTTCTGACATTCGGATGTATTTGGAGTTTCTTCCTTCTGGCGGGTTCGTGGTCTCGCTGGCTCAGGAGTGAAGCTGCAGATCTTCGCGGTGAGTGTTACAGCTCTTAAGGGGGCGCGTCTAGAGTTGTTCGTTCCTCCCGGTGGGTTCATGGTCTCGCTGGCTTCAGGAGGGAAGCTGCAGACTTTTATGAGAGTGTTACAGCTCATAAAGGCAGTAGGGACCCCAAGAGTGAGCAGCAATAAGATTTATTGCAAAGAGTTAAAGAACAAAGCTTCCCCTCTGTGGAAGGGGACCAGGGTTGCCAGTGCTAGTTGGGGCAGCCTGCTTTTATTGTCTTATCGGCCCCACCCACATCCTGCTGATTGGTCCATTTTACAGAGAGCCCATTGGTCTGTTTTACAGAAAGCTGATTGGTCTGTTTTGACAGGCAGCTGATTGGTGTGTTTACAATCCCTGAGCTAGACACAAAAGTTCTCCACCTCCCCACTAGATTAGCTAGATACTGAGTGTGGATTGGTGTATTTACAAACCCTGAGCTAGACACAGAGTGCTGATGGGTGCATTTACAAACCTTGAGCTAGATACAGAGTGCCAATTGGTGTATTCACAATCCTTTAGCTAGACACAAAGATTCTCCAACTCCCCACCAGACTCAGGAGCCCAGCTGGCTTCACCAAGTAGATCCTGCACCGGGGCTGCAGGTGGAGCTGCCTGGCAGTCCTGCGCCCTGCGCCCGCACTCCTCAGCCCTTGGGATGTCAATGGTACTGCGTGCGGTGGAGCAGGGAGCGGCGCTCCTCGGGGGAGGCTCGGGCCGCGCAGGAGCCCATGGTGGCGAGGGGGAGGGGCGGCGGCGGAGGGCGGGGCGGGGCGGGGCGCGGCGCGCGGGAAGACTCAGGCATGGCGGGCTGCAGGTTCTAAGTCCTGCCCCGAGGGGAGGCAGCTAAGGCCCTGCAAGAAATCCAGTACAGCAGCTGCTGGCCCAGGTGCTAAGCCCCTCACTGCCTGGGGCTTGTCCGCCCGCCGGCCGCTCTGAGTGCGGGCCCACGGAGCCCACGCCCACCCAGAACTCGGGTTGGCCCGCAAGCGCCGCGCGCAGCCCTGGTTGGCCCGCCAGCGCCTCTCCCTCCACACCTCCCCGCAAGCTGAGGGAGCCAGCTCCGGCCTTGGCCACCCCAGAAAGGGGCTCCCACGGTGCAGCGGCGGGCTGAAGGGCTCCTCAAGTGTGGCCAGAGTGGGCTCCAAGGCCGAGGAGGCGCCCAGAGCGAGCGAGGGCTGGAGGGCTGCCAGCAGGCTGTCACCTCTCAGAATGAACTTTTATTAAGAGACTTGGCCATCAACCTGGCTTCCATACTGTAAGTAATCATTGATACAATCTTCTGCCTGCATGTCATTCTTAAGGCTTTTATAACTCTCACCCAGTTAATGTTGAAAAAAGTAGGCTACACATTGACATCAATGTGAGTCGCACACTCAAGACTAAATCCTTAGTTTTTATTTTTATTTTAATGCCCCTAGTTCTATTGCCTAAAACCAATAGAAAATATAAATCTTGCCCTGTGCTACTCTTATTAGTCCTTTATTCTCCTTAAACGGTAACATTTATTCCTTCATTTCCTGATGTATTTGTTCTTTGAAATTCATGTTAATTTTTCTGATCCACGTCGAGATGCCTTATATTCATAAACTTGAATTTTACTCCTCACTTATTCAAACACTAAGAACAAGTTGTCATCATAAAAATATTATTTTGCCTTTTTTCTGAGTTATTTTTGTTTACCATTTTTAATTTATGCATCTTTATTTTTCTAAGCCCCTGTTTTTATTGCTGGCTCATCCCATTCAATACCACCACCTTACAATGTCTCTTTATTTTCACAGTGTGATATGCAAAACATGAATGCATGACAGATGTTGTAAATTTGCCTAATTTGATTTGGGGAAAGAAATTGGGTCATTTATCTTAGTAAATTCAAAACATGGTTTCAGTTAAATTTTTTTTTTTTTCTGTAAACATTAAACACTGAGACAAGCCCTGATGCCCTAGCTTTTTAAAATTTTCCCTGTGACTCCACTACTGCATGATTAGAGGGTTTCTCTGTGTTCAACAGTGCTGTTCACATTATTAGTATAGATGTTTATAAATTATAAAGTCTTCATGATATCTAACAATCACAGGGACTGTTGGCAGTAACTTATGAGGTGCACTCATTTTCTTTTACAAGATGGCACTGTTTCCATTTATTACTTGATGAATTGCTTAAAATCCATCATAGTTTATAATTATTCATTTGTTCATTAATTTCTTTTTCTTAATTCAATATTGATTTGAGTGAGGAGGATGTTGATGTGGCATTAAACAAGCAGCTAT
Organism: Pan paniscus; assembly: GCF_029289425.2. Taxonomy (NCBI): domain Eukaryota; kingdom Metazoa; phylum Chordata; class Mammalia; order Primates; family Hominidae; genus Pan; species Pan paniscus. Next base: position 88,738,574 of record NC_073266.2, read on the forward strand.
GTTCAAATCTTCTGAAAGACCATCCGTACCTAGAGAATACCTATTTGGAACTAAATCCCTCACCAAAAGCCTATTAAAGCCTTCATACATTTTTATAAATTTCACAAATAGTAGCCAAGATCAGAAATAAATGTCATAAATGATTGGAAGATACAGGTCTGAGTGTGAAGTCTTTATAATTTGTCATGGTTTTAGATGCATGATGACCCCAAGGAGATATCATAACCTTGGGTGAGACTGCTTCCCAATTAATTCCCATAAAAGGGGCGATGTGTAAGAGGTCAGATCCAATGCTCCAGGATAATGGGTGTCAACAAATAGGAGGCAACTCTGTAAAATATTTGAAGAGATTTATTCTGAGCCAAATGTGAGGACCATAACCCATGACGCAGCCCCAGGAAGTCTTGAGAACATGTACTCAAGGTGGTTGGGTTATATTTAGGAGGGCAGAAGTTATAGGTAGAGAAATAAATCAATAAATGTGTGGTATACATTGATTCAGCCTGGAAAGGCAGGGCTTTTTAAAGTGGAAGGTGGCAGGTGAGGGGAGAGGGTTGGGGAGACATCCAGGTTACAGGTGGATTCAAAAATTTCCTGATAATTGGTTGAAGGGGTTAAGCTCTTCCTGAAGAGCTGAAGTCAGCAGAAAGAAATGTTTGTAGTTAAGTGGGAGGGAGAGGGGATTTAGAGGCCAAGGTTCTTATGTAGATGAAGCCTCCAGGTAGCAGGCTTCAGAAGAATAGATGGTAGATGGCAAAGGTCTTTTATCAGACTCTAAAGGGTGCCAGACTTTTAGTTAAATCTCTCCTGGAATGGGAAGAGACCTGGAAGGGGAAGGGGATTTTCTACAGAAGAAAGATTTTCCTCAAGAGACAACTTTGCAGGTGCCATTTCAAATTTTGTTCAAAGAAATATATTTCAGGGTAAAATACTTTGATTAATTTCAGGGACTTCTATCTGTCATGTGATGGTATACCAGAGTCAGGTTGGACTGTGATGTCTTATTGCTGTAAAAAGCCTGTTCTCTCAATGTGAAGGTTTCTGTTTTAATGCTAATGCTGATCGGTTGTGTCTGAATTCCAAAGGGAGGAGAGTATAATGAGGCATGTCTGACCACCCCCTTTTCCATCATAGCCTGACTAGTTTTTCAAGTTTTCTTTGAAATGATCTTGGCCAAGAGAAGGGGCCCGTTCAGTCAGTTGGTGGGGGACTTAGAACTTTATTTTTGTTGTACGTGGAGAAATAAGGTTCTAAGTTCTGGTTGGGGGAATCTGGGTAGTGTATGAATGATAGTTGTCAACCAGTGTGGCCTCTCTTAGCCTTGGTGCTTACCTGGAATATTTTGTCTTTGTTGCACATACATAATTTGGAGGATTTATAACTGGTCCTGTGTAATTCTTGAACTGTTCACTAGTTGAGGGTTAGTGAAAAACAATCTTATGCTTTGTGTATTAATGCCATTAGAATATTTAGTAGACAGTTATCTCATAATGAACGTGAAAGGCAAGAAACTAATCAAAAGATATTAGCTAAAGCCTTTATTAAAACATTGCAACATGAAACACATTTCAAGATGACTATATTGTGGGGACCAGGTAGATAAATATTTCATAAGATAGAATTGGGAAAGGCCACATGTAACCCAGTGGGTTAATCTTGCCCACTGCCTAGACAGAGCTGATTTATCTAGACAGGGGAATGGCAATAGAGAAAGAGTTTAATTCATGCAAAGCTGACTGTACAGGGGACCAGAGTTTTACTTAAATCAGTCTCTCCCAAAACTTGGAGACTGAGGTTTTCAAGAATAATTTGGTGTATAGGGGGTCAGAAAGTTGGCAGTGCTGATTGATCAGGTCAGAGATAAAATAATAGGGCGTCAAAGCTGTCCTCTTATGCTGAATCAGTTCCTAGGCAGAGGCCACAAGTCCAACTGAGCCAGTTTATCAAGACCTGGGTAGTGCCAGCTGATCCTTTAAGCACAGGGTCTGCAAAATATCTGAAGCACTGATCTTAGATTTTACATTAGTGATGTTATCCTCAGGAGCAAGTTGGAGAGGTTCAGATTCTTGTACCCTCCAGCTGCATGACTCCTAAGCCATAATTTCTAATTTTGTGGCTATTTTGTTAATCCCGCAAAGGCAGTCTAGGCTCTAGGCAGGAAGGGGGTTTGTTTAGGGAAAGGGCTGCTATTATCTTGGTTTCAAAGTTAAATCATAAACTAAGTTTCTTCCAAAATTAGTTTAGCCTACACCAGCAATGAATAAGACAGCTTGGAGGTTAAAAGAAAGATGAAGGCAGTTAGGACACATCTCTTTTACTGTCTTTTCTCAGTTATGATTTTTGCAAAGGCAGTTTCACAGTCATAGTTCAGTTTTATTCCGAGAATTATTCACTGGCAAGTTCTTGGAAATTATGGGGAAACTGAAATCGTGTTGCTCATGGGATAAGATGCAGAAAGAGCAAGGTGTGGTCCTAGTTAAGCAGCTATTGGTTGGTCAATTTGAATTTAGCAAAAGTAGTGGAAAGAAACAGTGGAAACTAAGTTCTTGTAAGGATCAGTACAACGTTTTAAGTCCTTCTCTTTGGCCAGCATTGGCGTAAAAGATAACATGCTAAGGACAGTTGTCAGAGTCCAGATTTCCATTCGTGCCTTCCAGTATCTTTGGAGATTGTTGAGTCTTGAGTGCATTCAGCAGCTCCTTATGTGACTTATATTTCTGTTGTCACTGTAATAATCTGTCCAGGGGGTGGCAGTTAACAGGTATTTAGGGCTGTAAGTAGGATACGATGTAGAACTCTGAAGCCTAGAAACACAAGAACTAGAATCATTAACAGTCTTTGAAAGGCTGTCTATCCAGCCCACCGTTTTACCTGGTTTTAATCATAAAACCAAGTCCCACCCTCCATCTGGATTCCTTGATCCAGACGACCCAGAATGTGGCAGAAGAGCCAGGTTGTCAAGGTTTGTTTCCTTTGTGTCTCATTTTGTATCTGATTAGTGAGGTATTTTCAAAATAACAGAGTCGCTTGTATAAATCAAAGCATTAGTATTAAAGGAGGACATTTCTTGAAGTTTTTAAATCCTCGTTAATTAAAAATCTTGAATTTAAACTCAAAAGACAGGAATAAGACAGCTAGGAAAAGAAGAAGAAGAAGAAGTGTTTGGTGGTCACAAGGATGCAGGAATCAAACTGCTAGCAGCAGTGAATTCGATGGGTCTGCAGCAACTCAATTCTTGCCTCCTTGGAGGAGAGAATTCAACCAAGGGACATAAGGCAGAGGGAGAGACTGAGGCAAGTTTTAGCGCAGGAGTGAACGTTTATTAAAAAGCTTTAGAACAGGAATGAAAGGAAGTAAAGTACACTTGGAAGAGGGTCACATGGGCAGCTTGAGAAATCCAAGTGCCCTGGCCAATGGTTGACTTGAGATTTTTACACACTGGATGGTTCTGAGGTTTGTGTTTCTTCTGCCTTGATTTTTCCTTGGGGCAGCCTCTCTGCATGTGCAGCAGACTGCCAGCACTTGAGAGGGGCCTCATGCAGAATGTGTTTACTCAAGTTGTGTGCATGCTCCTTTGAGGCATTTTTCCCTTACCGGTTGAACATTCCCAGAGAATGGTCATATGCCAGTTAAACTCTGCCATTTTGCCTCTTAGTGCACATGCTGGAGCGCGCTTGTCCAACTCCAGAGATCTTACCAGAAAGCTAATCACCAGCTTCAGGTGTTTTATATTTATTGGGAGACTACTTTTCCCTGGCACTGGCTGTGACCAATTATTATTTTAGAGAGACAGTTTAACAACCACCTGAGCATCACCTGATGGCTGCCTGACATTCCTGCAGGGCGGGGCCTCTCCTGTCCATGTCTGCCGAGCTACCTGCTCTAACAAAACAAGAAATCTTCGGTAGAGGTTTTCCACCTGTTGCTTCATCAAGATTCTTTGAAAAACAATCCCCTTTGTGATGTGCCTGCTTCTGAAGAATCCTGAGAGATTCTGTGTGATAGCTCCCATTGGTATGGAGATGCTGGAGATGCATAATGACTTTTAACTGAGAGATGTGACTCCAAAGTTCCATTCTGTGAAGTTTTACTGTAGTATTTATGATTGATAGTGCCTGGTCAAGTCTCTTTCTGTGGCCCAAGAGCATTCCGAGGTTGATGTCATTTTTAGCAAACCAGTAATCTTGGCAGATCATGCAGGATTCTCTTATTTGTCTTTGGAAAAAGCCGAGTGCAACTGGCTTTGTTGATTATATACTTGGATATACAGCATAAAATCTCTACAGCAATTGTCAATTTTGCAAACTTTAATTTTGGGGTAATATTTATTCTTTTAATTTCCATTGATGACTTAAGATGATAAGAACAGTTGAGTTCTGGAAGATGAACTGTCTTTTGCAAACTCCTTGGTTATAGTCCCTATAAAGCTGGTACCTCTGTAACTGGATAAGTAAGTTGGTGTGTCCCAAGTTAAGAATATATAGTCTAGAAAAAAAATTAAGCTAGTGGCAAGGTGGTTGTTTTTTGACAGGGAAAAGCTGCCATCCAGAAAACAGACAATAGTTGGAAGATATTTATATTCACTGGAATGTGACCATGTATAAAATGCATCTTCAAATGTTCAAAGCCTTCATTGAAGCCGTTATTCCTGTTAATGCTTCACCTTTACAGCTTTGCTAGTGTCATTCATTTGGCAGGAAAAACACATGCCAGAAACATCCTCAACAATGTAGAGTAAAACGGCCAGTGTTTTAAGCTTACAGCCAATTTTTCTCTTAACCTTCTAGGCAATAATCTATGTTATCCAGCATTATCAAGGTGAAAGAGTGAAATCCTCTCTTACAAGATAGCCTGGAGAATTAAGTTACAGTTGGTGATTATTCTGGAAATAGCAGCACAGTGTTCATGATTACCTGGGAATAACAGTTTGTAAAGCACCAATCCCCAACCTTTTTGGCACCAGGCACTGGTTTTGTGGAAGATCATTTTTCCATGGACAGGGTCGGGGTTGGGGGGATGGTTTCAAGATGATTCAAGTGCATTATTAGATTTATTATGCACTTGATTTCTATTATTATTACATACTCGTCATAAGGTAGGATCAGTGGGAGCCCTGAACTTGTTTTCCTGCAACGAGATGCTCCCATCTGGGGGTGATGGGAGACACTGACAGATCATCAGGCATTAGATTCTCATAAGGAACATGCAACCTAGATCCCTCGCAAGCGCAGTTCACAATAGGGTTTGCACTACTATGAGAATCTAATGCTGCCACTGATCACTCACCTGGCACTCACCTCCTGCTGTGTGACTTAGTCCCTAACAGGCCATGGACTAGTACTGGTCTGTGGCTTGGGGATTGGGTACCCCTGTTGTAAAGGGTAAGAACAGACATGGGGACAAAGCTGCCTGGACTTTCCATTTACATCACAAAGCCACTGTATTTGCCACTTATTGTCCCTGACTGAGATGTGCATTAACATCGCACAATAAATGTTAATAGGGAGAACCATTCACCAGTTTTGATGCTTGAACATGAATATGTTTCTTTAACTTGAGAGATAAATATTGAAGTGATTTATACAGATACATTTTATGTGCATATAGTGAAACTATGAAAACTGAGCTTCTCTTAACTGAGATTCTTTTTCCCACTGCATGTTAAATTATATAAACAACAAGTTCCCGTTATAGTTACATTTATTAAAAATTGAAGAATGGAGAATGCCAAAGCATTTTATTATCCTTCTATTTTGAAGGTAAGGGAGCAAATTATTTTGTTATTCATTGGAATTTCAAAGATATTCAAAGATATCTGGGAGAAGTAGGAACGATCCACATGAGTCCACTGTGAGGACAACTGGAAATGCATATCTGGTGACTCCTGGACCCACTCGATTTGCCTCTTGGTTGAATTTAATCTGATCCTTTTGCCACAAAGAAAAAAAAATAACGCTAAATATAATGCCTTTTCTGAATTCTGTGAGTTCTTCCAGTGAATTATTTGAATCTGAGGGTGGTCTTAGGAATCCAAACTTACAGCTAGTATCAAAAGTTAGGGCTGTCTCGGGGACTGCCAAACTTCATAATATGTAAAACCTAAAATATCTGTGACTTTCTTGAGTTTCAAAACCAATGTAGAGTATTTAGAAAATTTAAAGCATGAAAAGCTTGACCTTGGTATTGAATAAAATTAGACTTAGTGTTGACATTAATTTTATATAATAAAATGTGGAAGGAGATAAACAATATTCTAGAGAATACCCTTATTATATACTAATTCTAATTTGTCAAAGGATTCATGTATTTGTTCAGGACTATTATGAACCTACGTAATTCTCGAATATAATTTATAAACCTCTGAATTCATTAAAAATGTTAAAGATGGCTGGGAGTGGTGGCTCATGCCTGTAATCCCATCACTTTGGGAAGCTGAGGTGGGCAGATCATGAGGTCAGGAGTTCGAGACCAGCCTGGCCAACATAGCGAAACACCGCCTCTACTAAAAATACAAAAAATTATCCAGGCGTGGTTGTGGGTGCCTGTAATCCCAGCTACTTGGGAGGCTGAGGCAGGAGAATCCCTTGAACCCAGGAGGCGGAAGTTGCAGTGAGCCAAGATTGCACCACTGCACTCCAGCCCAGCCGACAGTGTGAAACTCCATCTCAAAAAAGCAAAAACAAACAAACAAACAAAAAATTTTAAAGACTTTCAAAATCATCAGTTCCATCCTTTCTATTGCAACTACAGATCTTATAAATAGCAAGAAAGTCTGTAATTAGATTATATTTTGTTGTTGTTCTTACTGTTGCCTTTTTTTACATGGCCCGTATGTTTTTAAGCAAAACAAATGCAGTTTAATAATTTTTAGCTCTTTTTTCAATCTTTGTCTGAGCTAGATATTATTAGGATACATACATAAAGACAAAAAACAAAACTTTGATCACTGAGTCTCCAAAATTCCCCCAGAGAGAAGAAAAGAGTGGGAGAAGAAAAAAGGAAAAAAGTAACAGGAGAAGAAAGTGGGAGCTAGCTTCATACAAATATTAAGTTTTCATCAGTAAAATGTAATTATCTTTCCTCTTCAAGGACGAAAGGTTAGAGGCAGGAAACCCATTTTGACACAGACATACACACTCACACACACACACACGTGGACACAAACATGAGATTTATTACAATTGGTTAAAATAAGATGACCTCACTTAAATAATCTCTTTTAGACAAGAAAGAAAATTTCATGAAGGCTTCTCCCTTTTATGCCTCTGAAAGAACAATTTTCTTTATGTCAAAAATTCTTCAAATTGATCATTGGAATTATAAATTCTCCTTGGTGAGATTCATATATTCTATGTTTGGTGTTGTTCACATCAACGTAAATATTAATAAGCAGTCCTAGGGCCACTGGCTTCATTGTCTACCACAATTCTAGTGGTGAGAAGCAAACACGTGCTACCGCCCCTCTGTTACAAACAAACAATACATCTTTATCTCACACATAAAAGCCCCTATCAGTGACAATAGTAACAATGTAAAATGTGAGTGTCACTCAACACAAAACGAAAGATTTCCATGCAGAATCAGAGCTCATCTGGTATCTAGCCACACCGGCCCCAGTGGGGGGAGAGAGCAATGTTGCTTCAGTGCCGTTGTGCTTCTTCACTAAAGTATCCGGTCCAGGTAATGGGAATCTTGTCCTGATCCAGTTCTTCTCAAAGGAGAAGGAATAGTGAATGCCATTACCTCAAATTAAATAAACCCACTGCAGCATGGCAACAGCTCAAGGTGAATGGCTTTCAGAGCTGACAGCATGGATTGGGAAAGGACAGTTTTTCTCTGAGAGCTGTTCTCTGAATCCTTGGAAGGTATGAAAACCTGGATTTATCAATCAGGTTGTAGTATTCAGGGGTAGCAAGTTTTGGGGCATCATTTAACAGCTATTGTTGGTCACTTTGGATTTAGCAAGTGATGGGAAATACAGTAAACGTCTTGCAAGGGTTAGTGATGATTGGTGTGTGTGTGTGTATGTGTGTTTCTGTTTTTTTTTTTTTTTTTTTGAGATGGAGTCTCGCCCTGTCCCGCAGGCTGGAGTGCAGTGGCGCGATCTTGGCTCACTGCAAGCTCCGCCTCCCGGGTTCATGCCATTCTCCTGCCTCAGCCTCCCGAGTAGCTGGGACTACAGGCGCCTGCCACCACGCCTGGATAATTTTTTGTATTTTTAGTAGAGACAGGGTTTCACCGTGTTAGCCAGGATGATCTCGATCTCCTGACCTCGTGATCTGCCCATCTCAGCCTCCCAAAGTGCTGGGATTACAGGCGTGAGCCACTGTGCCCAGCCGTGTATGCGTGTTTCTTAATCCATCTATAAGCATCTTTCACAAACACATATCTAAAAATGAACCCTTGATTTTCCACTTCAAAATGTAGTCCTCAGATTTCCTCACCTCTGTTAATGGTAATTGTATTAGCCCATTTTAATACTGCTATGAAGAAATAACTGAAACTAGATTATAAAGAAAAAGTGGCTTAATAGACTCGCAGTTCCACATGCCTGGGGAGGCCTCACAATCATGGAGGAAGGTGAAGGAGGAGCAGGGGCATGGCTTACGTGGCAGCAGGCAACAGAGAATGTGCCAGGGAACTGCCCTTTATAAAACTGTCAGATCTCATGAGAGTCACTCACTATTATGAGAACAGCAGCATAACCACTCCTTATGATTCAATTACCTACAACTGGGTCCCTTCCATCACACATGGGGATTATGGGAACTACAATTCAAGATGAGATTTTGGTGGGGACACACCAAACTATATAAATAATCCAATGTTTTAATAGTATATGACTGTAATCTTAGTGTGATCTTTGCTTCTGCTGTTTGTCTTGCTTCCTTAATCCAACATATAAGCAAATTTTGTCAGCTCTACTTTCAAAAATGTGCATACAATCTGACCAGCATTCAGCATATTCACTTACCTTTTAATCCAACACTCTATCATTTCTTATTTGGACAATTTTAGTAGTTCCCTAACGGGCCAGCCTCAGGATTTTATTACCATAAAGTAGCCAGAAAAGTCCTGTTAAAATATGGGTTAGATCATATCATTTCTGCATTCAAAATTGCCTTGTTGTTTCCCGTCTCATGAAGAATTAATTCAAAATCCTCATCTTTTCCTCTAACATATGATTTGGCTCTTGGCTACTTCTCTAATTTCAAAAACTATGAATTTTATCCTTTTCTCATGTGATCTAACATATTGTCATTCTTTGAACAGCCCAAAGACATCCCTGCTTTCTGCTTGTTTTTTTTTTTGAATATTTGAATATCTAGCATTAAACAATAATAGATTAAGTCCTAAAATCTAATGTCATCATCAAATAATTACCTAGTATAATAATAATGATAGACACATAATATACTTCTAGCACTTCAATATAGACAGTAATTAATATTTAATAAACATACAAAAAGTATTAACATTTTACAAAGGAGAAAACATGTTTGGAGGATTTAAGTAATGTGCACAGTATTATCTGACTTATAATTGGGTACTCAAGATTCCATAATATCTGATTGTTTCTGAACCATGTTGCACAATAACTAAATATTGTGCAATGCTACAACTGAGAAAATTGCAAAGGCTATTTGCAACTATCAGAAATGTAAGACAATTTTAGAAAAGTGCATAATCACTTTTATGACATATGTGTTTTCAGTACCTGCTTTGTCAGATTTTCTATGCATTAAGTCAGTGTCCTCATGAAATTTCATTGAAACTAGAAAGTTATCTTTAATCATATGTATATATCTATACCATTAAGTTATGCAAATGAGCATATTACCACATTTTCCAACTTACATCCATTAGCACTTCATGGATATATAGATACTACACGATTTAAGCTCAATTCCCACTCATACTTCTTGTTGAAATTAGTCTTCTTAAACTCTTAGCACATTTTTTGTAGGATTTTTCTAAAATCAGGGAGGATGGATGCTGTGGCAGTGGACACGAAGAAGAAATGCCCTTGCACATAACCTCCTCCAACTACCTGAGGTGACTTGCCGACAACTTGACCTTTCTTTCCTTGGGTCTCGCCATCTTGAAGAATCCAGGCATCTCACAGGCACAGGAAACGTGCTTGGTTTTTTACTTTGTTTCCTGTTTCCTTGGCTTACTTTTTGGTGCAAGCATATTTTGCAGCTCCCAGAAGATAGGGTTCCTCCCTGTTAAACATTCTGGAGGACACAGAAAAGTTGAGAAATTAAATCACCCAGAGGTAACTACACTGATAAACTAATTTCCCTTTATTCACTACAAATGTTTTGCAGCTGCTCCCAACCTGGTTCTGGCACTGAACTCGCCAATGGATCTTCATGAATCGGGGTATCCTAGATCTCTTTATATCTTTAGTTTTATATTTCCAGGATATTGTCACAATTTCATCTCTCCAACTCTTAAATTTATTTATTTAGCAACCATATTTTCAGTTCTTCTTAATTTATTATGGCAATTTTATTTTTAATATCCAAGAGCTCCTTTCCACAGCCTATTGTCTCGTGATGTAATACATCCTAAAGTCCCTGGGAGGTACTATTATACTTAGAGGTTTTTTTGTTTCATTTTTAAGAAACTGCTTCTTCTAAAAAATCGTTAGTGTTTCCTTTGAGTTTTAATCTCCTTTCTGCAGAGAGGTAGGTTCCTTTCATGTCGCAGTGTTTCCTCAAAGGGCCAGAGAGTCTTCTTTGCTCATTCATATTTAAGAACAAGGCAATGCAAAGGCGATTGCTGAGGTAAGTACAGAAGTCAAACTTAGTGACTCATGAGCTTTAAACGGTGAAGATCTGGAGAAATGTCTAAATACTAGCCTTCATTTATTTAAAAAAGAGTTTCATCTTTCTTCCTGAGTATTATTTCTTGAAAGAATAATTCTCCAATTCTTGCCCAGGGTGGTATGTCCCCGGGCACTCAGCTTTTGTGAAGGTATGCGATGTGCTGTTGGGTGAGTTTTCGATTATTTCTTCCTGAACACATCCACTTGGAGCCATGTATTTTCTGGCTTCTCAGTCTCTGAGTTGCAGTTCTGTGAATTCTCTGGGGTACACTTCCTCCAACTTGTTTCATCCATTGTCCTCCTCCATTTGTTTTTTGAATTACAGATGTGTGTAAAACTATCTTATAGCCTGATGGTCTTCCATGTCTATGTATCATTATGAGTTTACAATCAGCATACCTCATAATTTCACGTAATTTCATGGTATCTTGGAGGCAAGAAGAGATGCTCATATGTGGTCAGTCTGGCATCCTAAACTGGAAGTTTTATTTCTTAAATATGTCATTTGAAGATTAATTAAATTTGTATTTATTTACTGTTCTTAATGATTAGAAATATATGTAGTTAACTTTATTACCAAGTAATGATTTTGCTTTAGATATATGTTTATCAAATTCATCCAGAAAATATATGAGCTTTGGTTTAATACTAAAATAACAATTTGTACAGATTTCAGATTAAATACCCTTGAAAAAGGTTATATATCTCTATGTTGCAGATTTCAACCTCCGATTCTCAACAGACTGGTGTGTAGAAAAGACAGAAAGACAAGAGAGTACACAGAAAGACAATAATAGTTCTTCTGGGTCTTTCAATGGCAACAGCACCAATAATAGCATCAAATAATTGAATCTACCCAGGCTCCATTCCTTCCGATTGGAGCATCTGTCTCTCTTTTATTGTTGTTTTGCTTCTTTGACTGAGCTCAAGTAGTTTTCACAATATGTACAGCAGTTCTTACAATGATAACTTTTGCTTTTCTTCTTCTCCTGATGTGCCAGTATTTAACGAGACTCTATTCACCTCAGAACAAGATTTCCCTGGGTTTCCCTGGATGTTTCACTGCTGCTGAGTTGTTGTTATTATCTCTGTCTGTCGTGCTCATCCTCACCTGGGTTCTCACTGGCCATTGACTTCTCATGGATGCATTGGCTGTGGGTCTCCATCTCACTGTAATTTTCTTTGTCTGCCTGTTGGGCCTCAAAGTCCCCTGCCTGCTTCTCTCAGGGCTTTTAATCTATGATGTCTTTTAGGTAGTTTTCTCAGCCTACATCTTTAATAGCAGTGTCATGGTGAATGTGGCCATGGCAGCTGGCTGAAAATCCCCTTTACGTTCTATCCCAGAAGCTCAACCTGGGGCCCGGTGTTGGGCATGATGTTCCTCGCCTGTCTCTGCCTGGAAAACTGGTCTTCCCACGTTCCACTGGGAGCCACTTCCTCATGTTGGGCATTGGAGACATTGTTATGCCTGGTCATCTGCTATGCTTTGACCTTCACTATGACAATTACAAAATCAAGCCCGTGGGGACTCCTGTGGTGGCCCTGGACCTGCCAACATCTCTGGGCGCATGCAGAAGGTCTTCTACTTTCACTGCACCCTCATGGGATACTTTGTAGATCTGCTCACGGCTACTGTGGCCTCTCACATTCACCAGGCCGCCCAGCCTGCCCTTCTCTGTTTGGTGCCATTTACCTTATTGCCACTCCTCATGATGGCCTATTTAAAGGGTGACTTCCGGTGGATGTGGTCTATGCTATTCCACTCCAAGACCAGTAGCTCCCAATTCCTGGAAGTATGATGGATCACGTAGAAAGTGACCAGATGCCCATGATAGTCCTTTTCTCTCAACTTGTGGTTTTGTTTCCTCTCAGAACTGGCCTGGTATTCAGAGATGTACCTATGTAAGGAACTGCTGGGTGACTGGGTTTCACATTTAAAAGGAGCTTGTTTGCAGGAGAGAAGTGCTGGAGCCCTGTTTGGTTCCTTCTCTTCCTGCAGATGTAGAGGTGGAGCCCCTTCCAGAGGGACAGGCCTCTCCCTGGTGCGCCTTCCTCCCTGTTTTTTATGGATCTGCACTACATGGTTACTTTGTGGGTAGAGAGAGATGTGACTGTTTCAAAACTGAAAACAAGGAGTTGTTCAGATCTTTTGACCACTAAAAGGATAAAAAAAAATTTAGTAAACTAAAATTTCTTCAATGAGCCCTTGAAAACTTTGGGACCAGTTTCCCATGGGGATTCTTCTTTCCTATTTTTTGATTTATTAAATATTTTCTGTGGTGTGACGCTTTCTTTCTTTTCTTTCTTTTTTTTTTTATCTAAATCTGGACAAACTAGAAATAGAAAGTTTGGGTGATCGCAATACACTCTATAGACACATTCTAGCATCATTTCCACTTACCAGGTATCAGAGGATCGTGGTCCCTGCAAATGCGTGCTCCTATATGCAAATGCATCATTACCCGAGACTGGGTAATTGATAAAGGGAAGAGGTTTAATTCACTCACAGTTCCACATGGCTGGGGAGGCCTCACAATCATGGCGGAAGGTGAATAAGGAGCAAAGTCACATCTTATATGATGGCAGGCAAGAGAGCTTGTGCAGGGGAACTTCTGTTTATAAAACGGTCAGATCTTGAGAGACTTATTCACTACCATGAGAACAGTATGGGGGAAACTGCCCCCATGATTCAGTTATCGCCACCAGGCCCCACCCTTGACATGTGGGGAATATTAAAATTCAAGGTGAGATTTGGTGGGGACACAGTAAATAATACTTTACTGAGGCCCCACTCCATGGAGAATAGGGTTCAAAGTCTTAGCCTACCCCTAAAGGTCTATGAGCCACAGCTTCAGTGCAGCATGTCATAGAGCACCACACACTGAGGGCAGACTTCCCAGATCATTTCCAGCCTTTCACTTAATAGCTTTGTTACCTGTGGCCAGGTTTTTACACACATCTCATAGGGTTGTCATAGGATTTAATAAGGTAATTTTTATCACATGGCTTTAAGTTGTTTTTTCAAAGTAATATCAAATATGACATCATTTGATTATCCAGGGAACTCAATTATTGATACAACTTAGCTTTTTCTCTGAAACAAAAAAAGGTCACTCAATGACACAACAATAAAATTAAAATAAAAACTATATAAAAATAAAAATGCACCATGAATTATTTATATTTAAAAGTAGCTCAATCCCATGACATACGATGGAAGGTAAATATAAATCAAATCATGATCTTCTTAATTAAATAGAGAAGTGAAAACACTCATTATTTGCTTATAAAAGTTGAAGTTAGATGAGGGAACCATTTACCTGAGGCTCCAGAAAAGTCGTTGCTAGGTGCTTAAAATAGGAATGTAAGAAAGATGTGAGAGAGACAGAGAGAAAGACTGTATAATAGAATCTCAAATATACGCATACTATTCCTTTCAAAATTTTGTGCTGCAATGTTATTTTTAGACAGAATTACCATATACAATTTTCTAATTCCTGTTTATAATGTTTCTCAAATGATTATATAAATAAGTTTAAAGTATAATTATTTTAGAAAATTGGGGTAAATCACTCTCAGAACAATCTTCAGTATTTATGTAACTGCTAACTCTAGAGTATTCCAGTATTCCCAATTAAAAATCCATTTAAGTAGGGAGCCATTGGAAAATAATATATAACAATGGGAAAACCAAAGGATATATTTTGGGGGATTAGTGGCAACTAACAAAATAGTGACAAAAGATGTAGTAATAAACAATAATGTCAATAATACAACCTTATTTACAAGAGTCTGATATGATTGTAAATGCAATTCTGAAAATTTTAGACAGGAATAACTAAAAACATTACAATCTCTCTTTGAAAAACAAGAAAAACAATTGAGAAAGGGAAAGGAAAAAATGTCCAAATGTAGATTATAGTGTGAATAAAAATTTGTAAATGCTATATAGCTCTACTGGATTTTGAAAATAGAATAATAACTCATTAATTTCTCATTGTCCTAACTTAGTGTGTGTAAAATATTATCAATTCTCCAACTTTTTTTCAGACAGATTTTGAATAATGGCCTAAATGTACCTAATTGTGCTATCTTCTATTTTATGTCATTGTAGGGGAAGGAACAGTATATTCTTCTGCAGTATATTGCTGCAGAACAAATTATAAGAAATGTAGCAGCTTAACACAGGTTTATCATCTCACAGTTTCCATAGGTCAGGAGCCTTGCTTGTTTTGGATAGGCCTGCTCAGTGTCTCATAAGGCAGAAGCAGGTCTCAGCTGGATATATCCTCATCTGGAGGCTCTATTAAGGAAGAATCCACTTCTGAGATGTCTCAAACTGTTGGCAGAATGCATTGGCTACTATATGACTGAAGTCCCTGTTTTCTTGGTAGCTGGGAATGCTCTTAGCTCCTAGAGACTCAGGTTCTTGGCCTGTGCTCTCTCCATAAGCCCCACCCACAATATGGCAGCCTTCTTCAGTGCCAGCAGCAGAATCTCTCTCATGCTGTAAATCTCCTCCTTCAGATTAGGCCAGGCTCACTCAGGATAATTTTTGATGAACAGAAAGCAAACATATCTGGTGTCTTAATTTCACAAATATTCTATTATTTGAATATTTCAAGATTTGTATATTTGAATTATTCAAAAAAGAATATTGGGGTCTATCTCAAAATTTTGCTGCCACAGCCTGAGTAGGGGGTAATTTTAACCTTGAAAAGATCTGGATATATACCCAAAACAAATAAAAATAGTTTTGTGATATTCAAGAGTGACACCTTCATCAAAATAATTGACCAAAAAATTAAAGTATAATTTAAAACCCCAAATATATTTTTTAAAGAATATAGTAGAGCTTAGAAGTATAGCTTTAAATTTAGTATTTAAAATATGTTTCAAACAAATAATGGGAATTGATAAATTCATATCTCAATGAGGTAAAATCATTAGAGAAATAAATTTCCTAGAGGGAAAATTTTTATAATTCATATCTTGATAAATTGTTTATCTTCTTGCATCACTCTTGTAACCAGTGTTCAAAATAGTAATAGGAAAACTAAGGACTGTAGAACCTAGTCCTCCAGCATATTTATCTATTTAAGAAAACAAAATGTTATATTTTATTCTAAAATAGTACATGATTATAATGGCTCTTTAACTTAGGTAATTGAATATTTAATTTATTGATATTCTTAAAATGTTTCTTTCCAAACAGACTACTTTTTTTTCAGTTTGATCTTCTTTCAAATGTAAACATACAGTTTTTTTGTTTCTGAATTTTTATATTAATTGCAGTTTATTAATCAATATTGATAAGCATTTCATGGGTATCAAGACCATTTGATTTGAGAAGCATTAAATCACCCCTTTATTAAGAAGGGTTTCTCTTATAATATACAATGTATCTTACTTTAAATAATTTGTTGGGTTTTTTAACATGCTACATAAAAAGAATAGCACAAAAACATGAACTTGAGTAACCCATGAGAGCTTAATCTCATTTTCTCTATTCCTTGGAGAAATGCTGCCTTCCATCCATATTCTGTGTCTGTCTCATGTTCAATAAAATCAAATGTGGTATTGCTTGGTGTCACTGAGCCATGTACATGCCTGGGTAGATGCCTGATCATAAAGCTACTGGGAACCTGCAATAAGGAAGTGGGCTGGGAAGATTTGGAGAACATGCTAGAATGTTTATAATAAAAAAGAACCTAAAGTTAAACAGATAAGGCTTAATGAATGTATCCAGATATCTCCAAAAGCATAACTTTGTTTTGGAGAAAAGTACATTTAGTCAACTTAAAATTTCAAAAAGTTTCATTCATTTCATCCAATCATTGATGGCCATGGTTCTACTGCTTGTTTATTTTGCTACTTTACAGATGGACATGACTTTTCTTGCCACCGTTCTGTTTCACCCCATTCAAATGTTTATTTTAATAATAATTATTATTACTGTGGTCCATCTGACTCATCTTGTAACTTTCTGTGATCATTATTTTGCACAGAAACAGATTAAATAAGAAAAAATGATGAATGTACTGTAATGGTGAAAGAATAATGATAAGAATGTATAAACCCTTTAAAGAAAGTAAATAAGTTTTATACACAAACATTAATTGTTCTTTCTGCAGTATCCAAATTTTAAGGGAAAGGAATAATGCATATGCACATGATTAAACCTTTATTTCTTTATCAGGTTAAGTAGAATAACAACAACAACAAAAGCATTTATATTTTGGTTTGTTTAATTCCTCCCACTTGAGGTAAGGTAATGTATTAGAAGGGAATGGGAATGGGCTCAGAAGTTAATTTTGGTCCTACCATCCAAAGTTTCTGGGTTTTGACATTGAAAATGTTATTTATTTAATTTCAGTATTTCTGTTATTTTCAATGGGAAAGTAGAGATGCATATGTATCTTGGGAAGTTGAGATGATTAAGTTAGGTAATAAATTAGGAATAGCTGTCCTGATGCCTGCCTTGCAGGAAGGCACTCCATGAGTGATTGCTATCCCTTAAATTGCTCTACAGGTAATTTTATGATGTCCTCATTGCTATAATAGTTGAGTAATCCAACTCTAGAGTCCACTAGTTAATGTATATTCTAAGTACAAATCTTTATTCTCAATTTATGAAAGAGTTAGTATAGGAAAGAGTTATATTCTTTCCTTTTTATTAACTGACTTCTATAAAGTATTAATGACTAACCTTGTGAAAGTGTTAAAGTACTTCTGAAGATGTCTATTCCCAAGGAGCAATCTGTTTGCTTAAAGAATCTGCTTAAACAAATGACTTTATTAAATAACCAGGTATTTCTAAAAAGAATGGTATTAAAGAGGCAATACAAAGAATATTAATTACAAAATTTTCATTTTAGCCCACAAGGGGGAAAAATAAAATGGAACAAGAAAATGGACATAGAAAATGCTCAGTCTGTTTGGATTTTTACCTTCCAAACATTGCAGAAAAGCTTAACACATAAGAACTAATAACATTTAAATTATAATATCCCCCATTCCAAAGATGTAAGTGAGAACAGTAGGCCGTTAAAAGATACGTGCTTTTTATGTGACATTATTTATGATAAAATTAAGGTAAACATCTAGGCATGCATTAGATAAACAGCAAAGTCTAGGATCTTATTATTTACATTATTTGGTTCAGGTACTTTTCTCTGAAATAAGCCTTAGATTTGTTCAGAAAAGGTAAACATAGAGGATAAATGCTTTCTATTCTTCTATACCATACTCTTCTGTAGCTTAATACATTGCATGTAGTCATGATATGTCATAGTATAAAATAGTGGCAACATATGTTTCCTTCTAGCAGCATATGTTTAGAACAGTCTCATGCCTGTAATCCAGCACTTTGGGAAGCTGAGGTAGGTAGATCATGAGGTCAGGAGTTTGAGACCAGCCTGACCAACATAGTGAAACCCTGTCTCTACTAAAAATACAAAACTAAGCTGGGCATGGTGGTATGCACCTGTAATCCCAGCTACTCAGAAGACTGAGGCAGGAGAATTGCTTGAACGCAGCCGGCAGAGGTTGCAGTGAGCTGAGATCGTACCACTGCACTCCAGCCTGGGTAATAGAACAAGAGCCCCATCTCAAAAAAAAAAAAAAAAAAAGTCTATCAATTTTGTCTTTTTTATTTTAGTTTCTATTTTTAAATTAAATTAAATTAAATTAAATTAAATTTTTTATAAAGACAGGGTCATGCTACGTTTCCCAGGCTGGTCTTGAACTCCAAGGCAAGGAATCATCATGCCTTGGCCTCCCAAAGTGCTGGGATTACAGGTATGAGCCACCATACCTGGCCTTCTATCCATTTTAGAATCATATATTTTAAAGCTTTTTTGGAATTCAAAGTATTTTTAATGGAATATAATAACTGGTGGATTTATATGTGGATGCATTAAAATAATAGAATATATGCAAATGTGATTATCTAACTCTATGTGTGTGCATATATAACATTTTTTCTCCCTTTGCCATTCTTTTAAATATGTTTTTCTGTGGGGAATATTAACTTACATGTATTAGAAAATAAGATCATTATCACCATCAAGAACGTTGGTGGGAAAGCTATGTTGTAAGGGCAGGAGGATTTTTTAAAGTCTCACACACATGGCAGTTACTGAATGACACATGGCACAACGTCCTTGCCCTCTATATGCTTACTAGTATTTGGCTTATAGTATGTCCAGCTTCTTTCATTCATTGCCATTTTTTCTTCAAAATGTCACTTTACTGATATTTTTAATTATAATTCAGTGTGCTGCTTAAACTACTAAACAAGAGAAATTGTAAAATAGGGCAATATTTTTGTTTTGCCATGTACACTTACTTATTTACATAAATATACTGTGATGTAAGGCACAGGTAGAGAAAGATGTGAATATAGTAATTTGAATATGAAGTGTATATATGCATTAATAAACATGTTTTCATGCAATTAAAATAATACATATGCTTCTTATCTTGACATCTAGACATTATCTAGGCATATACATTTTATGTTACAATGTCAGTTATTTGTATTTATTATAAAATTATCTCCATTTAATGCAGTATTCAATATATTTTAAAGTATATGTATTACAGATGTATATTTGTACATGAGTATGTGTGTGTGTATATATATATATTTTGTTTGTTTGTTTTTTTCCGAGATGTAAATGTAGTCTTAGTTTAAATCTGGAATATCTTGCTAGGCTGGTTCTTTTCTTTCCTACATATACGAACATGATATAATAAAACAGATCATCTTGTTAACATACCTTTTATTTTATTCAGAAATAAAAAATCGTTTATTTACATTGCTCTGAAGACATTTATGAGTATTTCTATGTGATGTTATTTTAAACAGAGAACTTTTCTCATTGATTGTGATGAAAGCTATTGTCGATAACCTTTCATGGACTTGATTTAGTGTTATTGGCAATCGCAGAAATGTCAAGAAACACTGTGGTTCTGGAGACTTAACAAGGTGGTGACGGTATTTAATAACTGTGTGGTGTACACTTGAAATTTACTGAAAGAGAAGTATTTACTGAATTTACTAATTTACTAAAAGAGAAGTATTTTCATCACCAAAAAATTAAGTGAGGTGATATGTTAATTAGCTTGATTGCAGTAATCATTTAACAAAATATATGCATATCAAAACATGTTGTACACCTTAAATATCTATCATTTTTATTTGTCAATTATATGTCAGTAAAGCGAGAAGCCACTTTGGTCACTTCCTTCACTTTTTATGCCAGATTGAGACAGTTTCTTCTATTTGGGTAATGAGTGCAAGGGAGGTCTTCTATAATTTCGTGAAGTAGAATTAGTTTGTAATGTTGGAAGATGAATTTCCTGCAGCTTCTTCAGTCACTTTTCTTCAAATCAAGGAGTAATTTTATTGAAGAAAGTCCAGGGTACCCAGAGACAATAGATTACTGAAGAGTTCAAGTAGTGAACTCTTTTTCAGTCTGTCTTTTCTGAACAACTTATTTGAAATCTAAATATTTTATATATATGTAGAAGTTTTTTCCAGTTATAAGATCAATATGTTTCTGTTACATAATACAATATGCAGTTGTCTCTCACCATCCATGGAGGACTGGTTCTAGGATTCCCTACAGAGACCAAAATATACCGTTGTTACAGTCCTTTCTATAAAATAGTGGCAGCATATGTTTCCTTCTAGCGGCATATGTTTAGAACAGTCTCATGCCTGTAATCCAGCACTTGGGGAAGCCGAGGTAGGTGGATCACAAGGTCAGGAGTTGGAGACCAGCCTGACCAACATGGTGAAACTGTGTGTCTACTAAGAATACAAAACTAAGCCGGGTGTGGTCGCATGCACCTGTAATCCCAGCTACTCAGGAAACTGAGGCAGGAGAATTGCTTGAACCCAGCAGGCGGAGGTTGCAGTGAGCTGAGATCGCACCACTGCACTCCAGCCTGGGTGACAGAGCAAGAGCCCCCCATCTCAAAAACAAAAAACTAAAAACAGTCTATCCATTTTGTCTTTTTTATTTTAGTTTATATTTTTAAATTTAATTTAATTTTTCATAAAGACAGGGTCATGCTATGTTGCCCAGGCTGGTAGAAATTGCATATAACCAATGCACCTTCTCCTTTTAAATCATCTCTGGATAATTTATAATACTAAAGTGTTATTTAGTTTTTATAGAGAACTTTTAAGTCTGTATTTATTGTTCTTTTTTTTTTAAATATTTTCTATCCACAGCTAGTTGAATCCATAGAAGCAGAAGCTGTGGATACAGAGGGCTGACTTTAATACATATAAGCCAAAAAAAAAAAAAAGAAAGAAAAAAGGAAGATAAAAGAAGGAAAAATCATAAAACGTACAGAGAAAAGGAGAGAAATCAAAAAGTTGAAACAAAAAAAAAGAGAAAGGAATAAGGAAATAGAGAAAACTGGACAGAGGAGGTGAGGATAGAAGGAAGATGGAAGTTCGGAAAGATGGAAAATGGAAAGAAGTGAGGAAGAAAAATGAGGAAGAGGGAAGGAAGGAAGAAAGGCAGGAAGAAAGGGAGGAAGGGAGGGATGGAAAAAGGAAGAAAGGAAGGGAGGGAGGGAGGGAAGGAAGGAAGTCTTTATATGTGTTATGCATTCAATAATACCATAACCTGTGCATCTTTTTCTAAGTTCAATTTGTTTCCAGTCCAGTATGTGTTTCCTTACTCACGGATATTGAGCACAGAATGGGTTTTCTAATTTGCAAATTTCTTTTATTTAACCCCAATCATTTCCCCCAGTTTTTATTTTTGCTTGTTTATGTTTACAATTTTTTTTTAACAAACTAGGATTTGTCTTCCTTTAGAAAAATGGAGATTGTCAGTAAAGAGAAACAGAATAAGAGGCATAGATTAGAGGTTGAGGAATCGCTATTACCTGTCTTGATGCATCACCCGATGGATTTAAAGGGACACATGACTGAAACAGACCCCAGGTATTTGAGCCAGGAAGATGGACAGAAAGGATATAATCATATGCTTGTGTTTTTGTCTTTTAAAAAAATATTCTTTAGTTACTTTGAGGTGAAGACTCACTGGATAAGTTCCCTTGTAGCTGTCAGGCAGAGATGTCATTTTCAACAATTTTGGAACTTGTGAGCGTACTTTGCAATAATTCTGACTTGCACTTCTGGCTATAGAAATTTCTAGGTTTAACATAAATATTCAATACCCATTTCTGCCTCCTTCAGCTGTCAGCTTCAACTCATCTTTAAAAGTTTAACAACTTAGATTTGTATAGCACTTAACTGTTTCTAAGTCAATTTCAGGAATAAAATTTCATTTTGTTCTCAAACCTTCAGATGTCAAGATTAATATCCTAATTTTAGAGAGAAAGGAACTCAAGTACACAGGGATGAACTGTTCTTTCCTGGGTTACCTGGACATCCCCAGAAAGAAATAAGGTTACAACTCAACGTTTCTGATGCCTACGTTAGTGAAATGAAGATGATTCTGTTTCGCTTTGCTTCTCATTTTATAAGACAAGCATCTGTAGGAGGAAATGGACGATCTGGCTAACCTCTCCTTTCCCTAATCAATGCACTGGGTCTTCCTGTGTTTATCAGTCCCACTCTAATTATGCCTCTAAGTGCCTTGAGTGGGAAGATATATTTTTTTTTCCCTCTGTCCTTCCACACAGAAGTGCTCAACTTCTAATAGCAACTTAGGTTGTCAAGTGACTCTGGCCATAAAAGGAAGCTGGTAGCGATCCCTTTGACATGCATTAATACCTGAGTGTTATGGTTTGGCCGCGTCTCCACCCAAATCTCATCTCGAATTGTAATCCCCATGTGTCAAGGGAGAGGGCTTGGTGGGGGGTGATTGGATCATGGGGGGCGGTTTCTCCCATGCTGTTCTTGTGATAGTGAGTGAGTTCTCACGAGATCTGATGGTTTTATAAGGGGCTCTTCCCCTTTTGCAATCTCTTTCCTGTCGCCTTGGGAGGAGGGTACTTGCATCACCTTTGCCTTCCGCCCAGCCATGCTGAACTGTGAGTCAGTTAAACTTCTTCCTTTATAAATAACCTAGTCCCAGGTGTTTCTTCATAGCAGTGTGAGAACAGACTTATATGCTAAGATATCTAAGTGGTCAGAGAGATTTAGAAAGTCCCGTCGCACTGAAATCAGCACCCATTTCATTTGATACTTTTCCATTTTTCACTCACTCATGCATTCATTTCCTCATTCAAATGTGTTTGCTGAGCTGCTATTTCTTGCTATGTATAAACCACTGTTCCCAATCCAGCTAATGCATAGCGAAGTAGCACCCCAGATTTCAGGAACATTTGCCACCAACGGACAGGATATTTTTTTTCCGAGATAAAACTAAGACTGAAGAAAATAATGTTTAAAGATTCAAAGATAAGGGGGAAAATATATTATGTAACCCTTAACAATACTTGGAGGGTGGGAGACTCAGCTTGCAAGAAATGGTTGAATTCTCATTCCAATTTGTAAGACATCCCTGTATCATCCCTGTGGTTAAGGCTTTTGGGTGATGAATGAATCAGACTTTTATATGCCTGGGTAGTTAGGCTGTTTTTGTTAAATGATTCATTAAACTGTGTAAATCCAGAAAGAAGAGCAAGTTAGAGGCAGTACAGTATTTCATGCATGCTTGTTAAGCTCTTTCTTCACATAATGAGCAGAGTTTTAAAACTTTTGACTACACTGCCGCTAGCAATGAAATACTTTCCTGAGATAAGTGTGGAGCATCTTCCTATTTTGAGAAGATATTTGCTGTGGATAGAGAAAATAGGCGAGAGCCAAGTTACCACACGTGCTCCATTGTCTCCAATGAATTTGTGTTGAGCATCAAAAATTATTTCTTATCCTATTTTGACAACTTTACTGTTTCCTTTAACTCATCAAGGTGTAATTCATTATGACAAAAAGTTCAGCTCTTTAAAACATGTTTGCAAGAAACCTTAATGAAGTATGATTTCTACTTATTAAAAAGAGAAAGTGCAAACACAGTTCTTAAATGTGCATGTATATTTGTGTGTGCTTCTGCTTTACATTAATCCCTGTGAAGTATAGGATTAAGTTTACCATAGAAGTTACATTTTGAAAATAATGTTTTTATGTCATACTTTAACATACATTTAGATAATACTGACAGTAAAATGCAGGAACTAACAAATCATAGCATTACAAAATATAATTGAATTTGACTGGCTGTTGGTAAATTGGAATTTCATAGATGACTTTACCACTAATTTAATCTATTATCTTAGCAATATTAAGTAAAAATATGTCTGAATTTTTCTGTTAACAAGAAAGGCAAATTATACACTAACATATTATAGGGATATTTCCATAGGTAATTTATTTCTTTTTATCAATTCACTGCAGTCTTCATTAAATCTTTAATAAAATTACATCTTCATGTATGTTTTTCATATTTATTACAATGGCCCCACTTTATTCTTTAAAGAGATGTACATTATCTGCTACTATGGCCTATGAAATTAAAGCACATCAGAGAATAGAAAATATGTTCTTACATTGGAAGACTTTATGTTAGTTGCTGTAGTGAATTTCTATGATTTTTGTATCGCCTTGTCCTTTATTTTGAATATAGTTCTAACCTTTTCAGACCAGAAGCAGGTCTCAGTTACCTGTGACACAGTTTCCAGTTCTCTGCCACACCCAAATGGCTCAAGCTGGTGGCCAGAGTTAAGAACTTAGGGCATCTCTCCTGCCTAGCAGGCGGGGGCTCCCACTTTCCCACTGCCTCCTTAAAGGGACCATTCAGGCATTTCCCCATGAACTTAAAGTGACCCACACCCTATTGCTTTACATATACACTGCTGGTTGCCACGCGTATTCTTTCTCTCTGCCTGCCTCTTCATTCTTGCATGAATGACTCGTTACTGCTCTCCTAACTCATTACACTCTCCTTTCCCAGAATCTGAAAGTAATAAATCCTTGAGCTCATTTTCTGCTGTGGTGGTGGGTTGATTTTGCACCTTCCATCCGAAGAAAAAGGGACTTCCCTAGCTGTGGAGAACACAAGGTCAGGCTCCTGGCACCAGAGGGAGAGCCAGGCAGGCATAAACTGCACACGGGTCAGACAAGAGCGATAAGGGCATCTGCTGGTATAATCACGTTTCCCTTGTGAGTCACCTTCTGGTCGTGGGTGAGACAACCAGACATTAGGCCATCCACCAGGTAATAGAAAGAGCTGTGAAAGGCACGCTGTGAACACGTGGATCCACCTCCCCTTCATTTCCTAGTGGGTCAGGGCTGCTGGTGGATGTGGTACTGAAACCCCAGTTTAGCTTGGGGCTCTCAAAATAGTTGCATTACTGGGAACTCCTCCTTACAATATGAACATTTAAGCTTTCTGTATTAGGTCTTAAATAGAAGTGAAAATATTTGATTTATATATAATTATTTAATTTCCATAATTCACCTTCTGAATTGAGATATTCTGCACTGATGCAGGAACTTGTGGCTAATGTTAGAAAACCTGTTAATATTGTAATGATGTAGGAATAAAAAAACTATAATTGATTCTAAATTTAAAATATGAAATTTAAAGAAGGCTTTATGCCTTTTGCTTCCCATTTACAGAAATAAAATTTTAAAATATCTGAATGAGAGATGTAATCGTTAGTCAAATTTTAGTATATTATTCTATGTAAGCAACCTAGAAATATTTCTGATTTCTTTTATAGTAATACTATTTGAAGTTTCTTCAGTTGCCAAGTATTTTATAATTGAGATCTCTGTCTCTCCCCTCAACCCTAAAAACCTCTAACATTTTCTATGGGAAATTTCTATGTTTTACCTTTACAATGTCTGGGGAAGAAGTTGGGATTCTCTTCACCTTTTTGTTAATGGTTAAAGATGTCAACATAATTTTTACTTGTCATTTTTAAAGCATTTTTAAATACATATTGACACTACAGGTGATTGTCTAATTGCTGGCAGGCAGCTGGTCTGATGTCCAAAGCATTAGATTAGGGGTCGGGACACCTGATTCTCATTATGTGTAATACTATATACCTGTGTCCAGGACCAAATTGCTACTATTCTCTGGGGATTATTTACCTCATCTGTAAACAGAAGAGTTGGGAAATAATTGATTATATCCTTTCTACTCCAAGATTGCATAATTTCTTCTAAGGAATACTACTCATAAGTATGACTATTGCTTCTTATAAAGGAATTCTATTAGGAAAAAATTAGTGATTTTTTAAAAAGCACATGTTACTTGCCAGATGCCCATGGAATTTGCCACATATTTCATATGTTGAGGCAAATTCTCTTAAAAGTGTAAGCTCTGAGACTTAATTACAGAAGGACAAAAAGAATAACGTGGATCAATTTCACATAAAAATTCAAAAACCAAAAATTTGAGGTCATGAAAAATAGGAAGGTGAATATGAGCAAAGCCATTTCTACCCATTGAAACTGTAAAATCAATAATATATGAACCATGGAGGTTTCCATTAAACTGGTATGCAGATAAATCATATCCATCCACAAATGGTTTCAAAACATGGAATTCTGGCATCAAAAAACAATCTGATTATTTTAATCTCTCTCTAATGTTTTCTTTTATTACTTTTCCATGCTTATGTTTTAAATGCCAGCTTTTATCTGAACAATGAAATTAGGGCTAGATTCCTTATATTTGCTTATTTAGATAGTGAAAATGAGTCAAAAGTGTATTACTATTAGAGAACAAATATTACTCTATTATTATTTACAAAAGCAGGTGAATCTAAAATTACCTTAAATTAAAAAAAACATTAAAACAATAAACAAAGCAAGAGAAGCCTTTAATAGATTTCTGTGCAAAACACACTGATTCAGTTCTTAATACCATGTGGTTGCAAGCTATGTAGGGAAACTCAGACATGTATAAAGACTGATTCTAGCCTACTGCTTCCTCTCCTCCCACCCACACCACCCAAAAAGTAGAGGCGATCTAATTTTTAACAAATTCCATATGTAGTGTCTGCATATATAAATCAGAAGGCTTGAGGCTCTTGAGTATTAGGCAGCTGTTCTAATGGGTACACATTGATCTTCTAAATCCTTCCACATAACCTCTAATTCCTACAGGCCACAGACACTTCTCCTGCGTCTTCATTGAATGCTGGGCTTTCCCGTATCTCTTGACAGCACCGATGTTTTCGACAGTCTATTTTTTTCTCTGTTTTGTGATCATTTGTCTCTACTGGTCCCTGAAGGCTGCTTTCCTCCATCTTGACTTCTCAAGGCAGAGTCAACATGGATGAGTTTTTTGCGTATACACCAATGGATAACTCTTTGAGTAGAATGAGCCCACAGGATTACTAATCATAATGTAACCAACGCTCACTTTGCAGAATTGTTTTCAGGACCGAAAGTAAGCTTTACATGCTTCTGTGATGTGGAGGTATGTTCTCTGAGCTTGAGCTTTATCTTTCGGGATTTTGAAAAACTTGTTTAGAGAGGCAACATAGTTTGTGAAACGGTGCCCTTCTGTACTCCTTGAGTACCCTGGACCTGGGCCTCCACAAGTGTCATAATTCTTTTGTAACTCTTCTGCTTTAGGATACATTGTTTGACCTGGTGGCATAAAACAATGAAGTAAATGTAGCAATGGCAAGGCTGTGTCTTTCTTGTTTAGATTACTGAATGTACCATAGATGCTCATTAAATATGTGAATGAATGCATATGAGCATGTACGTATATGATGTACCGTCACTCGTCTCTCTTTCCACAACTCTAGCTATAATCCAATTTCTAAAGCCATACCTTTCTAGCTCCAGGATTGCCTTAGGAAATCTGTGGCCTAGGAGTTTTAGTGCTTTGCACTTAGATCAAGATGGAGTTAGAGTGCATATGTAGTAAAACCTTCTATCCACCTACATCTGATTACAGGCAACTTCTGATAGCAAGCATTGATTAATCATAGTTTGTAATTGAAACCACACACCAGGTCACTAAAATTCAAAATTATAATCAAAGCTTCTTAATAAACCAAAGCTAAATAAAAGTCATAAAAATTGTTAGAGGATAATTTTGTCTAGGTTTTATTCCCTACTTTTGTATATAGGGTCTTCTTTTTCAAATCTTCCTGAAAAGCGTGT
This sequence comes from Pan paniscus, assembly GCF_029289425.2. Lineage (NCBI taxonomy): Eukaryota > Metazoa > Chordata > Mammalia > Primates > Hominidae > Pan > Pan paniscus. Next base: position 88,766,536 of record NC_073266.2, read on the forward strand.
CTCTAATTATTAAGGAAGCATATAACCACCAGGACTTCCCATTTCATATATGAACAATCTGAACTTGTTAGGGAAAATTTTCTTTAATCACAAAGATAAAGGTTTTTAGGACAGAATCTTTATGACATTCTGAATTCTGCCCATCACCTGGAAATACATGCACATGCTCTTTATAAACACATGTGCCCATACACAAACACACTTATAAACCTATCACACCTTAACATGTGACCCAATGTAATACAACCTTAAGAAATTTTTATTTAAGTTCTATAAAGCTAGGTGGGATATTTAAGTAGAAGTAAAAAATAGTATTGAATTCTAGATGCTGTTATTCAGAATATGGTTCCAGATAACCATTTATCTTTAATGAGTCTCCTCTTATCAGAAAATAATGAGACTTTTTAGAGCATTATGAAAAATCTTCACCTGTAATTTTAGGATGGAAGGTCCTTCAAATACCAACAAAGTGCATTCAGAAAGGTGGGCTTAATTCTTCCCCTCTGCATTTTTTTTTCTAATAAAGTTAAAATACCCTTGAAATCTAGCAAAGTGTTGAGCCATGTTATGTAAGAAGGATCCAGGTACATCTAACAGGTAACATTGATGATGCTCTCTTACGCAGTGCTAAGAATTTCTGTTAGCATGTGTTATCTGCCTTCTGTCGTTCAGGCAACTCAGGCATGGTGAGTTTAAGTGACTTAAACTCACCACTTGCTTAAACTCACCACTAGTTAAGTGCAAGTTCAGGTCAAACCCAGGCAGCCTTACTGGAACGCTGATCTCATATGGCAGCAATCTGACTGGTGATTGCACTGAGAGACAATGCACATGGCATAAGTACAGCTCCTTTACGCTCCTCTTGATGAAGAAGAACAGGTGGAATACTTCATGTACTTTAGATATTGATGTCACCATAAGCAGCTTTGACTTTGTGTTCAGAAAGCAATTGATGGGAATGCAGGCTCCTAGAAGTATAGCTGTCACACAGATTTAGGGTCTGAAACCAGTTTTCTGGTTTACCTTTTGGCACACAAACCTTCTCTGGTAAGGGACTGAACTTAATTGGAGTCTAAGATCTGGTAGAGAGAGCCATATTGATACTTATATGAATTCTAGAGTTTTGGTGAAAAAAAATCAAAGGTAAGTAAGTGCAAAATAAATAGTTTTGCAGGCATAAATATTCAAACATATAAATATATGTCAGGTATAAATATACATATTAATATATGAATATATTATATATAAATATCATCAGATATAAATATTTAATCATCATAGATTTAGACCGAAGGAGGACAGCATAAAGAACATTACTCATTTCTTTGAGTTGCTGGGTATAGCTCAATGATGGTGGAATCTTGGGTACCAGAAAAAAATGTTGTTAAATGGGGGCACTTGAGTGGGGGCATGTCTGGGTCGTGCAGTCCAGGCTCTGTAACTGAACGAGGCTTATGAAAGTGTCCCATATGTCACTCTCTGATAATATGAGATTAGAGAAACCTAACTGGTATTCTTAAACTGATGAGGCTTTGACTACACTTTCCCAGTGGTCATGATTTGAGGCTGAAATTCAGTTCTAGAATAAAAGCAGTTCTCAATGTAAGATTTGCAGAGAGCTAGGGCTGCTTGAGACCTTTTTAAGGTATTCTGGAAGTAAAACCTATTTTCATAGTAATAATAATAATATTAAACTGTTAAGCTTTTCAGAAACTACATGACAAGTGATGTTGCAACAAATTGAATGCAGAGGCATATGTGAGAATCCAGCTGACGTTAAAGGATTTACCAAAATGTAAAATAATGACACACTCCACAATATGTATTTCTAAAAAATGTGGCTATGCATAAAAATGTTATTTATATTAACACATACTGATTTATTATTTTAAATTAATTAATCAATTTAAAGTGTCTTAATTTCTAATATGGTAAATATTGATAGTTATAACCCACATAAGAAAAAACTCTGTAGGGAGGGTTCTCAATAATTTTTAAGAGTACAAAGTGGCCCTGATGCCTAAAATCTTGAGAATACTGAAATTTGAGAAGAGATCAGACCAAGTGTTTTTGCAGTAGTTCTTTGCTGTTTTTGTTTTATTTGTCTTTAGCCCTTTGTTGTGTTATTACTTCAGTATGTGGAAGCAACTTAAAAGTTGAGTGGAAGAAAGGACAACAGGAGATAATAAGAGTAAATCCTTTTCAGTACTTTTTGATATTTAGCAAAGGATACCTTTGGCTGTAATGGCAATAAGAGTGAAGTGATAATTGAACTTAGCAATGAATTTTCCTTCCAGAGAAAGGAAAAGGTAAATAATTTATTTACATATAAATAAGGTATTTTAGAAAATTTCTCTCTATAACTGTTAGATGTAAATAAACAAAATGACAACTTATAAAACACATATAACTTTCAAATCATAGCACAGGTTGTTTTTCAAGGTCCCAGAAAAATGACTGTAGTAAAATGAAGCATATTGTTTGCAGGTAGGCATTAATGATATCATTAGTTAACCAAATACAGAATACAGGACACCCTACATACATATCAACTGAAGCTAATACTAGGTAAGAAAGACCTTTAATGAGATTTAAATGAAAATTAGTTTTGATGAAAGAATTACATATGTAAACATAGGTAAATATTAATAAAACTTTGAGATTAGCCAATGTCTTACAAATTTGAACAATATGGCTATTTGCAATTTTTCCTATTCCTGCATGTCTGAAATCTTAGAGTTTTTATTTTATGTATATAAAACTTATCCTAAAATTCTCCTGGTAGCGTGTTTGACACTTTACATTTTGTGTTTGAGCATAACACTGCCTCAACTTGTTAATACTTTTGTCATTTATTTTACCAGAAGCATTTCACTTTCTTGAACTCTCCTCTCCACAATATCACTGAATACTAAATTGATTATAGTTTTAGCAATAATTTAATATGTAATTGTTGTAAACAAGAAGCATGGCTTATACCATTTCGTGGTTGTATTTATGTGGTTGAGTATTTCATTTTCCAAATCATGGTGACTATTAAGATGATACCAGAAGTAAAAAATCACTATGGTTTGCAAGAGGTGGACAGTGGGGTTTATATCACCTGAATTGCAATGAATATATATACATATTTTATAGCTCAAATATTTAGTATGAATGATAAACTTTTCTGAAATTCTTTTTTGTTATGTTAAATCTTACCTTAGTTTAGAAATAAATAGCATTATCCAACTATTAATTAGAAAAAATATTTCCCAAACAAACATAACCATAGTTATCTCCAAAAATAATTTAGAAAATGTATGCAGCATTTTAAATAGAAAACTTTTACTTTGACATCTGGGAGTAATGCAAAAGAGCATATTGTCAAATCAGGCTTGAAAGAATGAGATACCATACTTAGAATTGAGCTCTACTAATAATTTCCACCATTCAGGTAATGAAAAGGGGCACAGTGAAGTTGAAAGAGGCCCAAATCTATCAGCACAGTTCTTCAACTACTCCTCATTTCAAATCTTTGCCCTACATATTGCATATAAGTTTTTTCATGTCTGAAGTCTCCAAATAATGCATGTAGTCACTTTGCTTACACAGAAAGCAAATATTATATTATGAATTAGCACCATTTATAGTTACATAGTCTAGTTGATATTTTTTGGATGGCTCATTTAATCTCATGAATGGGAGCTATCCTTCATAAATCCATAATTTTCAGGTTTCTTCACTATGAGCAGCTTAGACAGCCCAGGTACATCCTGTGAATCGTGTTCCATCAATAAGGACTCTCCCACAGCAAATACCATTGACTCACTGACCAATAGTCTGTTATTAGTATAGCTACAAGAGATTAAACTGTGATAACTTAATTTTTTTCTTTTCCAGAGTTACTATTTTGGTAAAATGAGAGTGTCTATTATTATTATTATTATTATTATTATTATTATTATTATTATTTGAGACAGCATCTTGCTCTGTCACACACGCTGGAGTGCAGTGGCATGATCATAGCCCATGGCAACCTTGACCTCCTGGGCTCAAGCAATCCTCTCACCTCAGCCTCTTAAGTAACTGGGACCAGAGGCACATGCCATTACGCCTGGCTAATTTTTAAATTATTTGTGTAGACACTCTCCCTATGTTTCCCAGACTGAGAGAGTATATTTTAACTTGTTACTAACCATCTCTTTCCTACTTCTTCTAATTCTTAAATTGCTTAAGTTTTGATCAAATAATATTTAAATAGTCATATAGTGTTATTGTGATTATTAGAAAGTCATACCCCAGATGTTTCCAAACTTCTCAAATGTGATACACATTTTTTATCTGAGTAATAAATATTTGAGGCTGGATGCGGTTGCTCACGCCTGTAATCCCAGCACTTTGGAAAGCCAAGGTGGATGGATCACCTGAGGTCAGGAGTTCGAGACCAGCCTGGCCAACATGGTGAAACCCTGTCTCTACTGCAAATACAAAAATTAGTTGGACATGGTGACACGCACCTGTAATTCCAGCTACTCGGGAGGCTGAGGTGGGAGAATCACTTGAACCAGGGAGGCAGAGGTTGCAGTGAGCCGAGCTCATACCATTGCTCTCCAGCCTGGGTGACAGAGCCAGACTCCGTCTTTAAAAAAAAAAAAAAAAAAAAAAAAAAACAACTTAGAAAAATGTTCTTATTTACTTGATTGTGACAAGATTTTGGAATTTTAGATGTAAAAGGTAAGAAAATTAAAGCTTAGAGACCTTAAGCAATTTTCCAAGGTTTCACATATATTTAGTACGAATGCTTCTTTCACATATAAATCACAAGTCAGTATTTTATTCTCTCTACTCTCATATACTTTGGTAAATCTTATTTGTAAAGTTAATTTTGACCTTATTTTCCATTATTTATTTCCTTCCATTGAGTTGTGATATTACTAGATATTTTATTTTTTTCACAGTGATGTACGTGCCATTTTGTATGAAAAGTAAATTCATTGGCACAGGAAATTAAAGAGAAAGCTGAACTTAAATGAGCATATAAGATCATCACAAAAAAATGATGCTATAAAACAACATTTTCGTAATTGCACTTTGCCTAAATTTAGATTCAGATAGCTGTAAAATCTAATCTGAAATAATTCTGATATCTTTAATATAATTTATCATAAAGTACTGAGTGTTATTTTGTAGAAAAAATATTTTTTATAGATGAATAAGAATTGTGTGAGAGGATATAAATGTTGAATTACCTTTATTGACATGACTGATGGCAAAATTTATCACTGAGTCCTTAGAAATATTTGCCAATCCACTTCTTTTATAATTGGGAATATTTATAGATTAGGACATTGACAAATTACATGAACATCCATTGGTAAGAATAAACAAACAAGATAAAAGAGATGAAAGTTTATATTTATAATTGAAATTTTTATGTTTATGTCTGTCACACCATTCCTATCAAAGTGGTTGCCCATTATACCAGAGAGAGAGAATAACTTTTATGCCTGAAATCCTGCTTATAAAGATTTTGAGCAAAGCATTTTGTGAAGATATCAAGAGCAATTATCAAAATAGATACTGAAATTATTGTGACTGCAATGTGCCACTCACAGATGCTGACCATTTATTGCTTTTTATAGTGGAATGCAGTTTTTTAGAGTGAAAATAGAGATTGAAGATTTTATTCATTCAACGTGAAACATTTTTAAATTAACATCATAAAATTTATTGTTATTTAACCAGATCAAGATGAAAACACATTCAAACATCTTTCTTTTTCATTCTCAAAAACATTCTTTCTTAACACTTACAATATCTTAAACGTTTAAAGGGGATTGGACATGATCTCTGAGAGCTCTCTGAGGTGAAAACTCTCTGAGAAAGACCTTTAAATTCTCACTGTATCTTTGCTTTTTAAACTATCATGGTAATATTTTAAAGAAAAGTTCCAGGCCAGCCATTTCTGCCTGGCTTTCCAAAATAGAGAAAAAATAGAGAAATCCAGGTAGAGATATAGGGCAGTATGTGTAAATTCATAGGCTTTGTCCATTGTGATAACATTGCTTCACAGTCCCATGAAGCCTGTACCATTTGTATCCAAAATCATACATGCAAATACTGCATGTGTTTCCATTGAAGAAGCTGACCTCAGTTTTCTGTTAGTCCTTTAACTATATACACTAAGCAATGGTTTGTCTGGCTGCCCATCTATATTGCCCTTAGGAATATCATAGTCTATTGGCCATCACCATATATTCCTGTAAGGACCTGATCATTCCAGACTGACTGCCATTACAAATGTGTCACCCTCTGTGGTAATTACACCCACCTTGTCTCTGCTTGTCTGGTATCTATTCATCCTACTGGCAATATAGAAACCATCAATTTTTTTCCATCAGCTTCAACCATTGGAAAAAGACAATCTACTGAGTTAGTAACAATGCCGGTTGCCTCTCACAAGCATATTTCTTAGACAAGCTCACAAGGGCCAGAGGAATTGAGACATTTAGGATTCTGTCCAGATATCTCTATTTCTAGCTTCGGTGTAGACATGGGACATTTGCTGAGCCTGAAAATGTTGCCTTCTCTGAAATGTGATCACTCGTATCATTGAGTTCTGTGCCTGCTTTCTGCTATATCAGTTCTGCAGCTGCAGGTGACGAGGGTCTCTTAAATGCAGTCATGGAACCCTTTAAGCTTGTTTCAAGGTAATAATAAACTGGCTTGAATCTACTCTTTATAATGCATTAGCGGCATTCAGCAACAACCACCACCCAGTTTCATAGTCCTTATAGTTACTAGTTACTCATACCTCTCAAATGTCAAAGATACCACACATGTGAGTGCATCACCTTCAACACATATTATGCCCCAATTCACCCAGTGTAGACCTTCTTCTGCAGGATGGAGCCAGGTAGGATGTGATACGCCAACGTTCAACTAAGCTGCCAAATCCATATAGAACAGCTGCACCACACCCCGAATCGAGGGAGATGAAAGCTGTCCCTCAGCCGTTGAGCCTGCTGAAGTGCCTCTTCCTCAACATAGAACTGTCCAGGGTGGGTGCAGTATCTAACTCAAATGCCATGGCCTCCGATTGTTCTCGTCTAGCTCTGCAGATTTTGTGGAACAAATGCCTCTCTGTTTGCCATAAGCTCTTTGGTCAATTTCCAGGAAGAATTGACCTGGAGGATTCTCTTTGCTAAGTTTGACCAATTAAATCGATTTCTCTGGAAGAGAGGTTTCCTTGAGCTCCTCATACCACCATTCTGCAAGTCCTGCCTGCCCAGGTCAGCGTTGATCCTTTTTTATGAACTTTGTGTGTCCATCATCCCTGCCAAGCTCCTGTGTGTTTTACTGCTACTTGCACCTGCAACCTTCTTCAGGGGATAATTTCTGGCCACCAGAGCCCCCTTACTCATATGGAGAAGTCACAAGTGCCTAGGACTTTATGTTGTTTCTCTACTCCTGAGGAAGCCTGTAGCCGATAATTACTTATTTGGAGTGCAAACACGGTGCTCATCTGTCTTAACATAGAGCAAACTCGGGGCATAATTTACATTCCAGAGCTCTCCAAGCATCAGGCAGATTTGGCTTCTCCTGCTTCCCTATCCTGTTTCTTATTCCCTTGCCACTACTTCCTGGGAGCATTTCCTTAATAAATCACTTGCACTTGAATTCCTGGCTCAAAATCTGCCACTGTGGGAACCTGAATTAAGACAAATATTTTTATAACATCCCCATGACTTTGCAAGAGCAGCACCTCACAGAAAGCAGTGAATCCATAAAAGAAATGGGCTGAGACAGAAAAAGGACAGGATTCAGTATTAGAGTCTTAATAAAAAATTTCTCTTCAGGAGGTAATAAACAGCAAGGTAACAGAAATTTATTAAATGAGTCAACTAACTGTATCAAGTTTGGGCAGCAGGAAATTCATTGTTGTGGAACAATGAAATGACATCTTGCATTGTACATGATTTAAAAAGAGAACGGAGATGGGGCAGGGCTACACATACTGTGTTCAGTTCATTCTGGTTTATGTTCCTGGTCAACAAGTGACAACAATGGAATTCAGACAAGCTGTATTTCATGAACCTTCCCTAGAACTTTAGGAGAGTTATCTCAGTTATAAAGACTTGTCAGTTCCAGGAACATGGTAGCAGAGTAAGTCTCTGGATATTTAACTAACAATAAAAAAGGGAGAACATTTTCCCTTCACTTCTATAAATGCTTATTTGTTTTTCTTGTTAGTGTACCAATTGAGTAGACTTTATCAATTAAAATTGATCCTTCTGTATGTATGTGTGTATATCATTCTAATGGAGGATTCTGCAAAAATACATATGACATTTATAACAAAAAAATTGTTATGAAAAAGGGCTTGATGTATACATATGTAATAAACCTGCACGTTGTGCACATGTACCCTAAAACTTAAAGTATAATATAAAATTAAAACAAACAAACAAAAAAAGAAAAAGGGCTTGAAAGGAATACTAACGTATTTTCAGGATTTAAGTGGGGAAGGGGCTTGGGCAGGACAATAGCCCATGGATAGAATACAAATAAATGGCATAACGGATATTTTTACCCATGGGGAGAAGGTGGGGGAGGAAGGTGAAGATAGGTCATCATAAGAAAGATTACAGGCCAGGCACAGTGGCTTATGCCTGTAATCCCAGCACTTTGGGAAGCTGAGCTGGGTGGATCACGAGGTCAGAAATTCAAGACCAGCCTGGACAACATGGTGAAATGCTGTCTCTACTAAAAATACAAAAAAAGTAGCCAGATGTGATGGTGCACGCCTGGAATCCCAGCTACCTGGGAAGCTGAGGCAGGAGAATCACTTGAACCTGGGAGGCGGAGGTTGCAGTGAGCAGTGAGCCAAGATTGTGCCATTGCACTCCAGCCTGGTGACACAGTGAGACTTTGTCAAAAAGAAAAAAAAAAAAAACAGAGCTTTTATCTTTTGTTGATTTTTTAAAAGTAATAAGCTTAGCAGAAGTTATCCTTTCATCCACAAAAGCCTGGGAAGTACATACAGCACTCACAATTGTAACACAGAAGAGAAATAATAAGCCAGTCCGGAATATTCATGACCAGTTGCAACAAGAGCATTTTTCCAGTTGGACAGTAGAAAAGGGACATAGTACTGTCTTATTTTAAAATGTTCACAAGTTGGATGTTAACTGTGAGTCTATCCTTGATGGCAAACTAATTTAAGAGCATAAATGTTGGGTAATTTTATATGAAGCAATATGTAAGTCTCTAACGCTAAAACACCATCTCAGATTCCAATAACAATGTTTCATTCTTGCCTTTCTCCAGGTTATTGAGTTTCCCCAGGTATTGAGAAGATAACTTATAAGACACCCCAGGATTAAATTAATAAATTTAATTAACATAATGCATCATTAACTCCCTTGTTAGTATGAGAAACTGGCATGTTTCTCTCCTGTTATTACCAAGTTCCGGAATTTGTGTGGGTTTGACCTAGTTTACAGTTGCTTAGTATTTGAGAATCATGGCATTTTTGCTTCCACGTTGCCCTGCTAACTTTTGCGGCACTCATGCTACAAAACCCTGGAGATTTCTCGCTTATCCCTGGACCACAATACCAGGCAGTGGCGGTCTCAGCAATTAGTTGGCTTGCCTTTCTCACTCAGAAAACTGTGGTTCATCCACCAATCAATCACTAGGGGAAGTAAACACATTTCTTATCACCTGCAGCCATATCCTTTTCTATCCTCTTTTCTTGAAGTCTTTTCTTTTTTCCCTAGTGTCTCATACCCTATTTTTTTTTCAATCCAAGCAGAGTATTCTTCCCACCTTCTGTGGAAACATTTTCTCTTCATCTAACCTATAGGATTGCCTCTGTTTACATCTTCCAGAATACATCATTAGTTCTTCATTCTTTACTCCAAGGTTATAGAGGAAAGTGACAACGTGGCTTTAATTAACATGTTGCACCAGTTAGCTGGAGCAACACTGGAAGAGCAGTAAATGATACGGATATGGTTTAGCTCTGTGTCCCCATCTAAATCTCATGTTGAATTATAATTCCTAGTGTTGGAGGAGGCGCCTGGTGGGAGGTGATTGAATCATGGGGGCGGACTTCCTCCTGGCTCATGATAACAATTCTCACGAGATCTGGCTGCTTGAAAAGTGTGTGGCACTTCCCCCTTCTTTCTCTCTGTCTCCTGCTCCCACTATGTAAGACATGCTGGCTTCCCCTTTGCCGTCTGCCATGATTGTAAATTTCCTGAGGCCTCCTCAGCCACGCTTCCTGCACAGCCTGCAGAACTGTGAGTCATTTAAGTCTCTTGTCTTTATTACTTACCCAGTCTCAGGTAGTTCTTTATAGCAGTGTGAGAATGGACTAATACAGATACCATGTTTGATGATGGCAAAAGGGAAGGCGCTATGCAAGCCAGACAAAGCCCTGCCCATGAGCTCACTCTGACTTAGTGTTATGTACATTTCCTAATAAACATAGTTTGTCATTAATCTGCCACATCACTATAACTATGAACAGTAGTAGTTATAGTGGTATTTTATGTTTAGAATATATGTATATATATGCTTGTATATGTATATTTATGATTCAAGTGACTGACTTGGAGTCTCTATACATTTTAATCAGAAATACATAATCAGTAATTTTCCGTTATCTTTATTTCATTGTAATGTATGAGTAAGTATTCTCATCACATCTTGATAAAAGTAGGTATATAACTGGATGGGCCCAAAAAGCAATTGTAATAAAGTTGCATGAAATTTCTTTATATGAAATTTAGTGGCCAGATTTTGGCAATCGTTTCTCTATTGTCACATTTAAAACTTTTTCAACAAATCTCATTATCCTTAAGCAGATGACACCATTGACGTTTTTATAAAAAAAATTCCAAAAAATGTGAATTTTGTAAAATCATTCCATCCTGGTTCTTCCCTGTCACTGGCCATTTTTAGTCCTTTCTCCCTCTATATCCTGTTACTCTGATTCGATGTTAAATTTTTATGTTCTTCAGCTTTCTCTATTCTTGGCTTTTTTTTCCAGATATTCTTTCAGTTGAAGTGCCTTTTCCACTGGTTGTGCAAAAAGAGAAATTACTGGCTGAAGTAACTGAAGAGTCCCTGGGTGGCTTAGCTTCACTGCGGTACCAAAATGTGTTACCAAGATCCGCTTCGGCTCTCTGCAGGGCTGACTCTGCTCTCCTGCTCTGCGTGGAGGCTTCATTTTTACACAAAATACGCCAGCAAGTGGGCAAGAGCAGAGCCAAACTGCAAGTTTCTGGATGCAAACCTTGGGGAAAACCCAAGGTTCCCTCTCTGTGAAGCTCCAGTGGTATTTGACTGATAAGAGTCATTCTAATTACTGTCTAGAGGATCCTAAGAATCAGTGGAGTGTGCTAACTAGCTTAGGTCAGCATTTGGCACTGACATTTTGGATAGGACAATTTCTTGTGCAATAATGTCTGGGCCTTTGGTGGTGCTTAACATCCCTCAATCTAGGGAAATAAATACCTGTAACATCCCCCTGAGAATGGAGAACTATTGGGTGAGACCCATCAGGGGCCCTTAAATTAATAATTCTGAATTGGGTAGAATCCATCTGAATCAATGCTGTGGGCTCTGAATACAGGAGGATAGATTTCTGTTAGGAAATGTATGTACTATTTAAGGAAAAAGGTGTGAATTGTGGCTGCAGTGAATGGATGTCCATTATAGTGTTTTTCAATTTCTATACCCTCTTCTCAGGTATTATCATCCTTAAGACTCTAACGCTCAATGGTCAGCTAACAGCAGGATTCATCTACTGAGATCTAAGCCAATGTGTGCAAATAACCTCGTCTGGTACTGGAGCCCCCTGGGGTCTAGTCTTGAGCTTATCATTTCCCCTTCATCCTAAGTTTGTTCTTCCACATTATCTCACTTTCCATTGCTTATTCCATCGTTCAGCACATACTGTATCCTCTGCCACGTCACATTGATTATGTCTCCTACATATTGTTATAACCCATCCTTTCCATTCAAATATTTTTGTAATGCCTTGAGTTATCAAAAGAGAGTAAGTGTATTATTGCATAAATGATTTATCTAACTCATTCTATCATCTCCCTACTTGTCCAATACATAACTGCCAGAATATTCTTTCAGATATTAAATATTCTTATTTCAGTGCATTGATATTATTCAGTGATTTCTGATCCTTTGTAAGAGAGATGGAACTATGACTGTTCAATTATAGTTGAACAATTCTATGGCCTGTGGATTAAGTCTGCCCTACTGTCTGTTTTTTGTAAATAAAGTTTTATTGGAAGGCACTCACACACATTCATTTACACATCGTCTATGACAGCTTTCATGCTGCAAGAGTTGAGTAGTTATCTTTTATAGATTAAATATTTTGACAGTTGCCCCATAGAATAAAATCCTGGTCTATTAGAGTGCCATGCCCTCTAACATTTTGCTTCTATTATCGCATCCTCAGCCATCCATATCTTGAAAACCATCTTACTATACTTTTAAATACCAGATGTGATTGGTTCATGGAACACAGCATGCTATTTCACTAGTTCTTTCCTTAATCCCTGCTGTCTTCTTCATTTGATCTAATTTCAGATCTTATCCAAATACAATTACACTTTATTCAAAACATTCATCTCAGATGTAGCTTCTTCAGAAAGTCTTCTGTGATTCCAGGTAGATAAAATATTAATAATTTCATTTTTGTTTTACTTCTCTACATTAAACTTTATTCGATTATTACAATTATGTTTTTTGTTTATAAATTCATTTTTTGCAATATCCTGTGAAACTTAAAAATAGATATTATGCATCATTAATATTGTTATCCCACATCTCCAAAACATTCTTCTTTATATGGTAGAATCATAATAAATATTTGGCAAGTGCATAACTGAATCATTTTTAATTCTCAATTGGGGATACCAGATAAACATTATCCATGCAATGGGCTTAACATAGCCTAATTTTGTTTGTGTACATCTCATTGTACACTGTGTTACCTGTGGAGTTTCTATGATGCATGATGTTAATAGAAACTAATGTAGTTCTAATATAAGTAAAGTTAGCTACCACTTAGTATGAAGAATTAAGTTTGATTTAGATATGTAACATGATGATGTTGAGGAGTTACTCTCATAGGTGGATACACATTCTCTTAGAAAGCCAGTACTGTTAGAGATAGGTTTGGTTGAAATGCTGTTAGGATTTTTCTAGCAGTTTCCTTAGCAATGCAAATACTGTCTATTGTAATTTACTAAAATAACAGCTAATGCTCATGGTTCATTATTACAATGCTGATAATACCACTCTCTAACATCGTGACATGTTTTTTCGAAGGATGATATGATAGAAATCATAGAATATGATTTCTATGATTGCTTTAATTATAAAATACAAATTCTATAGTGTTTGAGTAACTCTTTGGCAGTCCCTGCCTCTGACTCCCCAACTTCTCATCGCTACACCCTGGGATATACAAGGTTCAGTGTCACTCACTTTACTGAGCTTTTATTGATAAAGGCAGGAATGGTTTTGCTTTTATCTATGATCTAAAAAATCGACAAAGATTGATAATACTGATGTATTGTACCTCACCTCCACCATTTTGGTTAGATTATAATCAGTTTACTCATGCAGATAGCAGGAAGTTTTGTACTCTTGGAGATTGCACCTGGGAAGAATGACATCGTGGCTGCTTATGTTGCCCTTAACTCAGCTCTCCTCTTCCTCTGCCCACTCCCTTGGTCCAATGAATACAGATGCCTTTCTGACATGTCCGCTATCCCATGTTTGTTACTCTTGTGTAGTTTGGCTTGAAGACTAGAGACCTGGCCCAATTCCCATCCTGTTTCCTTGGGGCTCTGTCATCCTTCTTAGAACAGGAGCACTTCTGTTTTCCAGTCCTTGTTTGGCAGACTGACTCCTGTGCAGATATCTGTAGAATGTGTCAACATTAACATTCCACAAAAGTATGCCTTGTCCTGTCATTGAACCTTCATTTTTAAAATATTGCTTAAATCATCATGAAACTTGTTAGATCAGTTAACACCATACATATCTGAATAGCTTACCTCTCTTACTCTAATGGTATAGGCTAATCCATTCCCAAAATTGAGTTTGTGACATTTCAAGTTGGATCACAGTGTCTTCTGATTGAACTCTTCTGGAGTATGTTATGATACGCTTAAACCTAAGCTTGAGTATTGTCAAAAAATATGTGAGTACTGCATGGAAATGGAGGGAAATGGAAAAGATGAGTAATATCCAGTTTTTCTCAGAAAATATTTTCATCTTAATAGAAAAGGCAGTTTGGCCAGGCATGGTGGCTCATGCCTGTAATCCCAGCACTTTGGGAGGCCGAGGCAGGCTGGTCACCTGAGGTCAGGAGTTTGAGACCAGCCTGGCCAACATGATGAAACCCCATCTCTACTAATAATCCAAAAAAAAAAAAAAAAAGCCAGGCATGGTGGCACATGCCTGTAATCCCACCTACTAGGGAGGCTGAGGCAGGAGAATCTCTTGAACCGGGAGGCGGAGGTTGCAGTGAGCCAAGATAGTGCCATTTGCACTCCAGCCTGGGCGATAAGAGTGAAACTCTGTCTCAAAAACAAAACAAAACAGAAAAGGCAGTTAAAGGAAATGATTATATGCATTCTGTAGTGAACAGAATTGAGTGCTGAATAGAACTATATGTGAAATACAGCATGAGTTTATACAAAAAAGTAATTACTTGTTACTAATGGGATCTAGGGAAATTTATCCTAGGCATGTGACTTGAAATTTGGAGTGAAAATAATTATATATACACATAATTACATATTGAGAATTAATGGAGAGACTTTCTGCTCTGAATAAATATCTTGTAAAAATGTACAGATAAATGAACATAATGTCAAAATCGTATTACACATTTGCCATATAAGATGTGTATGTTGAAATGAACCAATTAAGAATGGGTTAAATGCAGAAAAATAGGTGTAGAGAAATGGTGATTCATGCTAAGGCAGTATATGGTAATAGAGGCTTTAAGCTGAAGAAGGATATATTTCCCAGAGTGAATTTTTATTTCACAGCAGAAAAGTAGATCAATAACATTTTTAATTTTAATGGCTCATGAATGTGGCAAAACGTTCAGATTTTGGGCGTTAGAGCATTCCTCTTTGGTGATCTTTGTAAAAGTAGTCTTAAAAAAGATCTCTGGAAAAAAAAGTAGCCTAAGGAGATAATTGAAAAAATATTTTTTTAAAATTAACAAACATTGTATATATCTATTTCTCCTTTCAAAATTAGGCTTAGATTCTGCTGAGCACTGAAACTGGCTTTCATCTCTAGACAAGCATGGCAAGTTTTCTCTTGTTTGTTACTTTCTCAACTTTCCCCAGATTCCACCGAATATACTATGTCAGTCCTTTCAAGAAACACACTAACATGATTTTGAAGAGATACTTATTGATTGGGGATATTTCAATTAGAAACCATTACTAGCAAATTTGTATTCAAGTATGATGCTAACTTAGGGGTTTGTAAGTGCTCAAGCATTCCTCTTTGAAGCCAATGATTTCCATATTTTTTATATTTCTTCAGTTTCATAGAAAGCAAAAAAATTAAAAAAGCATCTCTCATGTGCATTATGACGTGGTGGAGTGAGTTTCAAAACGTGTTAGTTTTACTCCCGTGGAAGACAGTGAATTCTGCCGTTGCTGCCTCTGGTTACACGGGCTTGACTCCAAAATCCTATTCTTCCTAAGCACCACTTTGCAATCCTAAGACATAAAAGATGTCCTACCGGAACAGAAGAGCTGGTCCCATCCTCACTCTCTCCCTTCACTTATGCTTTACTCTCCAAGTAAAGAGGTATTTCCCTCAGGTTTAATGCATGTAGCTGCTCAGGTTGAGTTTTATTAACATACAAAAACCAGTTAGTCAAATCCCTCAAATGAGAAGACTTTAATTTTCCCTAGGCATTTTTTTAGGAAGCAAGTGTTTTCATTTGAAATGAAATTTATCACGGATTCTAACACTGTATTGAGAGCATTGCAACTCCTAAGAGCCAAGTCGCTTTTAATCTGTTCTGTGGGCCCTTGGGATGTCATGTATTTTCTAGAAAATAGCTTTACCATGGCACAGGTACTCACTACTTCCACAAGTGTTTTAGATTTTAAATAATTGTGTGGTTTTTAAAAATATATATTAGTGGATTTGTATGTGCTGGAATACATCAAGGCTTTATTTCCCACTACTTGTGCCAATCCTTACTGAAGCCAATTAAAATGTTTGGCAGTTGGCTTGTTCGCTTAAATACTGATGAAACAGACTATACTGAGAAGGATATTGTTCACTATTCTTGGACCGTTTATAAGAATTTCTTTATGACAATTGTTCACCCACGATCTATAAAAATCGACAAAGATTGTTAATATTGATGTATTGTAGAAGCCTACTGAGTCTTCAGAGGGAGTATGAGAGTCTTAGACCAAACATTTTGAGAAAAGAATGAAAATTAGTCTCTCTGGAAACATTTTCATCACTAATTGTTTAGTGTCATCTTTCCTTTTTAATTTTTCTAAAATTTATTGAGCATCTACCATGTACCAGACAGTGTTCTGTACTTCAGGTTTAATAGTGAAAAAGCATACAAAATTTTTTACCCCATGCAGCTTATGGAACTCAAACACTCAGAGCCTGCTTGCAGCTTTAGAAAGAAATGCATATTTTTCTTTTAGTTACGACTTACAATTTCCAAACATTTAAAATGTAGTATCAAAATAACATAATGTATATCTGACTAGGTAATGCTACTAAAACAGAGACCAAAATGGTACCTAATTATAATGAGGAAATATGTCATCAATGATGGTGGCAACTAGTAATATAAAATTGAATAAATTTATTTTATCAAAATGCAACTTCAAAATTAAAAGCACAGTTTGATAAATTATTTCAGTTATAAATGTATTTTGAAAGTATTCAACAACAAATAGCAATTTGTTATTGAAAATTTTCTTATTCAGTATTAATAGGGACATACGATATGAGTAACCAAGCAAATTCAAGAGAGCATGATTAAAGTCCAAAAATAAATTTAATATAGTGAAAATTAAAGGGCACATTTAAATAGTTGATACTACCTGAAAAGGACAAAAGTTTTGCTTCCATGTCAGCTATAATATTGATGCAAGGGAGGCAGCTTAATTCATATAATGACTAATAAGCATATTGTGTTACAAAAATATATTTGTGCATTCCTTGGAAGCTGAAGAAAGCAGCACTGTGAATATTTTTCCCTATTGGAATAAGCAGTTTCTATTCTGGATCTCTCATGAAGTGGCTGTCTCCTGGAAAAAAAAATTAAAGATTTGTGGGAATTATTTATCATGTAAAAAACTCTACATGAAGCATTAAAGTTTGAAAGAAAAATAGGACAGATAATTTAGTTCTAATTTTTGCCTTACTTTTGCATGTGTTGCTAAGCAAATCACATAATCTCTTTGCATCCCAGTAGGTTACCAGGTTGGAGAAAAGAAAAAGAAAAACAGGGTAAGGGGGTTTTCAGGGGTAGGTTTGAGGCACAGTTAGATGCATTACAGAATATGTTAGAGAAACCTTAAAAGCAGTTGGGAATGGAGCAAAGAACCAAAGAAGGATGGTTTGCTGATGGATGAAGGCCAACAGTATTTTAGGCAATATTAAACCAGAAATAAGGGATTAGGGTCAAAATTTAGGCAAGATAGGTAAGGATTTGAAAAGGAAATAAGTGAGAAAATTAGAGATAAAGTATAGACAGTTTAATAATTGACTATCAGATGGTATGGAGTAAGCTCTGAAACCCAAATATTGTGGCAGGGTTAATGATACCAGTGAGCTATATTGAAGGAATGTCCATCGTAAATATTCAATAGAAAACATTTTGTCTCAAAATACCACAGAATTTGAAATTCCACCTTTTAACATTTACTATTTTGATTTCTGAAAGGTTTAGTTCTTCAAATTTCCCTAAATAAAACATAAGTAAACTAAGGACAATAAGCTCTTGCGGGGGTGAGATCCAAAAGGAAACACAGAGAAGTATCATACACTTAAAAAATAAATCCCTTATGTGATTCTCTGGCTATCTAGTTAGCAGTCTCTTCATCAGTGCCGCCTTGGGTGACTTTACTGAAGTTGCACTTGGTTCATGTTTCTTCATGTAACCTGCATTCTTTAACCCTTTGCGTCTTTTGGGCTCCTATTAGAGGTTCACTGAAAGTAACAATATGCATCACACATCTATGAAAGTAAAAGGCCGCAAAATCCGTAGTTGCCTTCTTTTTGTATCCACCTCTTTCTAGCCATTGCTAAGCTGGGACAGTGGTTTATCATTCCGAGTAACTAAAAAAATTAAGAGGCTAGTATTCCACTGGTGAGGCGCCATAGAGAACAAAGCACTCCGATTGAGATGGTTTGGCTCTGTGTCTCCACCCAAATCTCACCTCGAATTGTAATCCCCATATGTTGAGGGAGGGACCTGGTGGGAGGATTATGAGACAGTTTTCCCCATGCTGTTCTCCTGATAGTGAGGGAATTTTCACGAGATCTGATGGTTTGAAAGTGGCAGTTTACCCTGAGCTCACTGGCTCTCCTGCTGCCTTGAGAAGAAGGTGCCTGCTTCCCCTTCGCCTTCTGCCATGACTATAAGTGTCCAGAGGCCTCCCCAGCCTTGTGGAACTGAGTCAATTAAACCTCTTTCCTTCATAAATTACCCAGTCCCAGGCAGTTCTTTATCAGTGTGAGAACAGACTAAGACACTGATTATGATTATGCCAACACAGAATGTGTTGATTTCATTTTACCATTTCTGTTGAACTGTTTTAGATTTCTGGAGAGCTAAAAGTCTGCCATACAAAATGTACGATAATTAATTGGCCATCCCTAGAATTTGTTCAAAGGTACATCCAGGTTTTGTGAGGCCTATAACTTATATAATCTGGACAATAATCCATTTAAAATGCATGTAACATTGGTGAAACTAAATTAGGTGCAAGTCACTGGAAGGGGCCCATGCCACTGAAAGGCCCTGAAGCTTAATCTTCATTAGCTTCATGATAAGTCAGCCTCTATACATAATATAATTTGTCCTCACTTCTTAGTGAGCGAGGAAGGAATGGTAAAATCAGCAACTGGCTGGACTTGAAGCAGCAAAATAAGTCTAAGTTTGGCTCTGCCGTCAGGCTCACTGCTTTCACAGACTCTGAGGCTGAGGATGTTACCACTAAAATATCATCTAAAGAACAGATGAGGTCTAGAGAGAAGCAAATCCCAGCTCTTTTACTTTTTAATTTGACACTACCCAATGTCTTTGCATTGTAGTGTCTTTCATTTTTAAAGGTTCACTCCTACTGGCATACAACACAGGCTAGATCTGCTTTCCAGTGGTTCAAAAATGGAAAACTTTTTGTGTCTGCATCTATTCTTACACTAAATGTTTTAAACAGGCCCTTGTATCCTACTGTATCATTTATCCAACTATTAATTATTTAAGTGTCTATTTGGGGTTGAATTGTGAATCCCAAAGAGATATGTTGAAATCGTAACCCCTAGAACCTCAGAATGTGACCTGATTTGGAAATAGGTTGTTGCAGACATAATTAGTTTAGTTAAGATGAGGTCATACTTGACTAAGGTGAGTCCTTAATCCACTATGACTGGTGACCTTATGAGAAAAGGAGAAAAAACAGAGACATGGACACACAAGTGAGAATGCTATGTGACAACAGAGATTAGACAGCTGCAGCTACAAACCAAGGAATACCCAGAATTGCCACGGAACCACCAGGACATAGAAAGAGGGAAGGGAGGATTTTTTGCTACAGGTTTCAAAGGGAGCATGGCCCTGCCAACATGTTGATGTCAAACTTCAAGCCTCCAGAACTATGACAGAATACATTTCTGTTGTTTTAATCTACCCAGGTTGTAGAACTTTTTATGGTAGCCTCTGGAAACTAATATGGCATCTAATCCCAATTATGGGGCCTCAGTGCTGGGCATACAGCAAAAAATGTGATGATATAAACTCTGTGCTTATGTAGTTAATCTATTGAGAAATATTGACTCTAAACATTATTTCTATCTATCTATCAATCATCTATCTATCTATCATATCATCTATCATCTGTCTATCATCTCTCTATCCATCTATTTAACAAATGCAATAAGAGAGGGAATAATTCTTCAGATCCTACTTTATTTATCTCTAATGTGGGAAAATATCAAACATGCAGGTCTTGCTCTGATTATTAAAAAAGATAATGTATATATGAAACTCTCTTGGAAGCTAGAAAGAACACCAAATAATGGTTGGAAGGCAGTGCAGTGGCATTGAACGACTGGGGTAAGCACAATGTTTTTGGTCACAAATGACAGCAATCCAGCCAGTAATTCTTTAAAGTAAAAAGAAAACAAAACGAACCCAGGAAATTTAATCAGAGGCTTGAGTAGCTCCATGAAGAGGAGCTGGCTCAGAAAAGTCATTTGTGGACAGTTGGGAAAAAATCATATGTGAACATGTAACACACCAGTGGAATTATATGACTAAGAAATAGAAGTATATTTTGCCCGATGGGCAAAGAATGTTGCTCAGAAAAACAATATTCATGAAAGGCATGTCATTCTGGTCTCTCCACTTGCCCTTGAATCAAGCCTCTCCCACTTGCTGCTAGATCTTCGGCCAGTTAGTACTGTGAACCTCAGCCATTATTTTCCAAGCTGAGATAGATATCGCTATTCTGAAGAGTTTTTGTAAAGATTGATTTGGAAAATATCTATAAGACATATTTATTCATTAGAATAGGTAACCAAATTGGTATTGTTTATTATGGCCAGCAGAAAATTTGCAAATCCCATCCCTTACCTCTGTTCACTTCCTAATCCCATTATGTTAGCCTACATGGGAAAGGGGAATTATCGTATCAGATGAGATTAAAGTTGCTAACCAGCTGACCCAAAAATAAAAAATAGGGAGATTATTCTGAGTTATTCAGCTGGCCCCAAATAATCACGCTTAAATGTTTAAATGAGAAAAAGGGAAGTGGAAGAAACAGTGTCAGAGTGATTTGATGTAAGAAAGATGTGACTAGGCTTTGAAGATTGTGAAAGGACAGACCAAGAAATGAAAAAGGCAGGAAAAAGCAAGAAAACAGGTTCTCACCTGGAGCTTCCTGCAGTAAACGCATTCCAGCTAAGATGTGCAGTGAGCTGAGTGAGACCAATTTTGAATTTGTGACTTTTAGAACTGTAAGATAATAAATCTGTGCTCTTTTCAGCCACTATGTTTGAGGTAATTTGTTGTAGCAGCAATGGGAAACTAATATAGTTATTTTAATCTTACTGAGAAATATAGGACACTTAGTAGGATGAGCAAAGTAAGAGGCTATAGCAATGAAGAGGAAATACATGAAAATAAATTCATGAAACTTACAAAAAATCTAAGGAAAATGTGGGCATATCATAGGTGATTGCAATATGCTGTGATTAAGTGATTGAAAAAGATAAAATGTTTTCCTGATTGGGACATTAAACTTATGAGAGTTCCTGGAAGAGTATAGGTGCTGGGGAGTTTCATGCGTCTGAGATTGTGTGATTTTTCTTACCTTGAGAAAAATTAGGGGAAAAATAGAGAAACTGAAAGGAGTTCAGGTTGAATAGAGTTTAAATTCAAAGAGTTAAAAAAATGACAAGAGAGTAAGTCAGATAGGGAAGTACTATACTACAAGTATACTGTACTGCACATATAGTTTGACCCTATTTCCTCCTTTCCTGGCCTGTCTTATCCATTTTATATACTATACTATATGATACTATTATACCATACCATATCACACCATGCTAGCAGCTGTAGAATAGTGTAGAAAAGCATTAGAATACTTTTGTGAGTCTTGGAACTCATAACACTCTTGAGTCTAACAACAAATAACTATTGAGTCTTATAAATAAATAAATTTAATTATAATGATGAGTTAATCATTTGTGTTACTATGTGTAAGCTGGATAACTTCTAGACACTATTTTTCTTTAACTGATAGAAGAGATAAAATACAAAATTATTTCCTCATGGTTTGTTTTGAAGACTAAATGAAATAATACAGTTCCTAGCACATAGTAATGAATAAATATCACCATCATAATATAAATAATAATTATTATCACGTTACTGCAATTACTATTATTATGACTATGGTTAGTATCAACTCAGAAAGATTTTGAAAACCATTTTTAGAAGCTTGAGCTTTATCTTCAATGCAAAAAAGAACCAAAGAGGATTTTCCATGGAAAGAAAATGATCTGATTTGCATTCTACAATAATCACTTTGGAAATACCACAGAGGAAACATGAACACTGACCTATTCTCCCTCCCATTATACAATTAAACCACAGTGAATGAATAGAAGGTATAAGCCCCATAGATGGAAAACAAGGAGAAAACACCCTAAGAAAAACATAATTTTGGAAAACAGCAAAACCAGTGCATGAGTAAGAACTGATTTTTCAAGGCAAATTTGAAATCTGGATGTCTGTAATAAGGAAAACAAATAAGTCAGTCCGCATGTAATAAAACCTTTGAAATGCTCAGAACACTGAGGAATGTGCTTCTCTACAACCAGATGTTCAGGGAGGAGCTGAAATGAAGAGAAGTTTCTACTCTTTCAGCCACCACTGCTTTTCCCAAGTCCACCATAGCAAAAAGATGAGAGCCCTAAAGATTCCGGAAAAGTGGAAACAAGACCCGGCTGGGCTGGGAATGAAACACTGTACTGTAGAAGGAAGTTTGACTTATGCCTGCACTTAGACAGGAGGGCCTCTTTCCCCACTGGACATCTAGAATTGGGGCAGCCAAGCTAATTCTGTTCTGGTATGTGATTGGAGTGTTTCTCTCTGGGGAATATTTCTTTTTCTTTTTTTTTTTTTTTTTTTTTTTTTTTGAGACGGAGTCTTGCTTTTTCGCCAGGCTGGAGTGCAGTGGTGGGATCTCAGCCCCTGCAACCTCTGACTCCCTGGTTCAAACCTGATTCTCCTGCCCCAGTCTCCTGAGTAGCTGGGATTACAGGCATGTGCCACCACGCCCAGCTAATTTTTGGATTTTTAGCAGAAACAGGGTTTCACCATGTTGGCCAGGATGGTCTCAATCTCCTGACCTCGTGATCCACCCACCTCAGACGTCTAAAGTGCTGGGATTACAGGCATGAGCCACCACGCCCAGCCAGGGAGCATTTCTAATTAGGGGAAAAAAAAACAACAACTATCGTTGATTGTATTTTGTGCCCTTGGAAGAACCTGGAATTCTGCCATTGTTACCTTATTGTGGGGCTAACACATGAATGCCTTATAACTAATTACTTCTTACTGCCCTTTATTTTTTTTCTCATTAGAATTTCCCACTCTTTACAACATTGTTTATATACATATAGGCCCCTGAATGATTTTGTTTCCTAGTGTTTCCCCAGTTGCTAGAATATTGCCTGACCCTATGTATTAGTTAGGGTTCTCTAGACAGATACAGCTAATAGAGAGGTCTGAGTCTCAAAACCTCAAAAGTAGGGAAGCGAATCGTGCAGCCTTCAGTCTATGGCTGAAGGCCTGAGATGCCCTGGCAAATCAGTAGTGTAAGTTCAAGAGTCCAAAAGCTGAAGAACTTGGAGTCTGATGTTTGAGAGCAGGAAGCATCCAGCACGGGAGAAAGATGAAGGTGGGAAGACGCAGCAAGTCTGCTCTTTCCACGTTCCTCTGCCTGTTTTATTTTAGCCATGCTGGCAGCTGGTTAGATGATGCCCACCCAGATTGAGGGTGGGTCTGCCTCACCCAGTTCACTGACTCAAATTTTAATCTCCTTTGGCAACACCCTCACAGACACACCCAGTAACAGTACTTTGCATCCTTCAATCCAATGAAGTTGACACTCAATATTAACCATCACACCCTGTATACATATGTATGTAGGTATACACATATACATATATGTACGTACATGTATACTGTTTAAGTAAATATTGAAAAATAAACTTTTACTTTCCCATGTTGTATGTTCTTTACAGACAAGTAGGGAGATCAAATCAAACAGACAGATAAATGGATCTCATATGATCAGAGGCAATGAAGTGAACAGACAAGAACTTAAAAGGAAAACCAATGGTTGAACTAGTTTACAGTCCCACCAACAGTGTAAAAGTGTTCCTATTTCACTACATCCTCTCCAGCACCTGT
The DNA here is from genome assembly GCF_029289425.2 of Pan paniscus. Lineage (NCBI taxonomy): Eukaryota > Metazoa > Chordata > Mammalia > Primates > Hominidae > Pan > Pan paniscus. The sequence continues at coordinate 88,790,783 of NC_073266.2, forward strand.
TGTTTCCTGACTTTTTAATGATGGCCATTCTAACTGGTGTGAGATGATATCTCATAGTGGTTTTGATTTGCATTTCTCTGATGGCCAGTGATGATGAGCATTTTTTCATGTGTTTTTTGGCTGCATAAATGTCTTCTTTTGAGAAGTGTCTGTTCATGTCCCTCGCCCACTTTTTGATGGGGTTGTTTGTTTTTTTCTTGTAAATTTGTTTGAGTTCATTGTAGATTCTGGATATTAGCCCTTTGTCAGATGAGTAGGTTGCGAAAATTTTCTCCCATGTTGTAGGTTGCCTGTTCACTGTGATGGTAGTTTCTTTTGCTGTGCAGAAGCTCTTTAGTTTAATTAGATCCCATTTGTCAATTTTGGCTTTTGTTGCCATTGCTTTTGGTGTTTTGGACATGAAGTCCTTGCCCACGCCTATGTCCTGAATGGTAATGCCTAGGTTTTCTTCTAGGGTTTTTATGGTTTTAGGTCTAACGTTTAAATCTTTAATCCATCTTGAATTGATTTTTGTATAAGGTGTAAGGAAGGGATCCAGTTTCAGCTTTCTACATATGGCTAGCCAGTTTTCCCAGCACCATTTATTAAATAGGGAATCCTTTCCCCATTGCTTGTTTTTCTCAGGTTTGTCAAAGATCAGATAGTTGTATGTTTATTGCGGCATTATTCACAATAGCAAAGACTTGGAACCAACCCAAATGTCCAACAATGATAGACTGGATTAAGAAAATGTGGCACATATACACCATGAAATACTATGCAGCCATAAAAAATGATGAGTTCATGTCCTTTGTAGGGACATGGATGAAACTGGAAACCATCATTCTCAGTAAACTATCGCAAGAACAAAAAACCAAACACCGCATATTCTCACTCATAGGTGGGAATTGAACAATGAGATCACATGGACACAGGAAGGGGAATATCACACTCTGGGGACTGTGGTGGGGAGGGGGGAGGGGGGAGGGATAGCATTGGGAGATATACCTAATGCTAGATGACGAGTTAGTGGGTGCAGCGCACCAGCATGGCACATGTATACATATGTAACTAACCTGCACAATGTGCACATGTACCCTAAAACTTAAAGTATAATAATAAAAAAAAAAAGGAAAACCAAATAATGAGAGAAAAGATACTGCATGTTACAAGAACAGATGCTATGAAAAAATCAGCAAGTACTCCAAGAAAAGTTTTGGAAATTATAAAATAAATAATTTTTTTTAAAAAAATGAAAAGTACTGAATGACAGTCTTGACAATATAGCTTGGACATTAGAAATGATCATCAAATGATGGCGAATAATAAACAAAATAATGGAATTAGCTCTGGAAGCCCAGTGTCTGAGTAAGAGAAATTTCAGAATAAAACCCCCAAACATAATAAAAATAAAGGAGAAATTAATGAAGTGAAGGAAGCCAGTGGAGTGAGTGAAGGAAGGAGGGGAAGAAAGAAGGATTCAGAACTAAATAATTTATCCAGATTGCATAGTGCCCGTGGATAGCTCAACAAAATGAATGAAAATACTATACTTTCAGTAGACAACTTGATGATTATTCATTTCCCTTGCTAAGACAAGGTAGATAAATAGCATCCTAAATGGGTGTGATTTGGTGTTAAATAATGTCTTTCCTTGTTCATTTTTCTGACTGCTTATTTTTTGGTATGCTGTTTTGTTTTAATAATAGAAGAAAACTAAGCATGTTCTAATGTCAAATCAATGAATCAAGACAGGAAGAACGTGAATATACCAAGAGAGTATCCATCACAAATGATTACATCACCATTAGCAAAATGTCTGTTTTTAAATTTTATCTATATTTATTGTTACAATTCTGAAGGAGGTTTCATGACTCTAATATGAAAAGAGAATAAAATTTTCAAGGTCCTAAATTGAAATGTTTGCTTATACTCTTTTAATTTATCTTGCTTACATATATAAAACAATCAACAAATTTTAAGTAATTTGCCAATTTTTAATTGAAAATCAAATGTAATTAAAAATAAATAATTTGAAATTTGGATAGCTTGATTGTAATTGTAGAAGTTATACATACAACAAATATTAACTATGTTCTTATTATGTTCTTATTAACAAAAATTAATTAGTAATTAATTTTCAGTAGAGACTATTACAAACTTAATAAAACCAATACTAAATGTTATAATGAACTAAGTTATTAATATATCTATCTGGTATAGCATTTAAAAAAATTAATCTATCGAACCCAAACATGAAAATGGAGATGAATTTTTTTTCTGGTAGTGACTTACACTTGATATTTTATTTTGTTTAGTAATTGAATAGGGCTGAAAATGGAGAGTTCCCCTTCTTTACCGCAAATCAATGAACATCCTTCTTAAGTCATGTGGACTGATTAACACTCTAGACTGGAGATCCCAATTAGATATATAATTAAAAATGATTCATTTTGAAAGATGCATAAGTAATTTTAATACATCACTTTCAGTTTAAACAAATTGTAATGTTTAATTACAAACATAACACCTGCATTACCATATATATATTTTACCTTATCTCTTCACTAGTTACTCAAGAAAATGACACCTAATTTAAGAAAGGAATAATGGGCTATTATTTAAGATTGATGTGAAAGTTAGTCAATCACACACTTGTCTTATTTAACTTTTTTATTTAATTCACCGTCCTGGCTCTTACCAGAAACTGATGAGCTAATTTGTTTGCTTCTGCACTTATCAATGGGATTCCATTAAGTTAAATGGCTTTGCAAAGGAAAATCTATAAAGGAACAGCAAATCTACTGGACATGATAATGAAAGGGACTCTGAACATAATGTTTTACATGAAAGCTACTCTAAAACAGTTCAATACTGGATCAATTAAACTGGAGAAAATAATTCAGTTGGGATAATTGTGTTTTACTGAAAGTTTAAATGTTTGTTAAATACAATAATTTATTCTGATTTGTGAAACATCAAATGATAAATTATCATTAGTCCACTTTGTAAATCTGAGAATATTTACCCTAGAAGACTGTGATAGCCAGGTTAATAAGCTAAATATTTATAATGCGTGATTTAACATTTCTCTGTTACTTCATACATACTCTTTATTTTGCCATCCTTTCCTAATTAGGTTTGGTTTTGCTCCAATTAATTCTCATCACAGCCTTTTTCCCACTCAAATTAAAATTGAGTTTTGAGGACTTCTTTTCCAGCCATGGTGGTGTAACAAAGTCTGTGTTTACCTTCTTGTCTTAAACAGTTAGAAAGATTGACAAATTTTATGAATTAACACAACTTAAACATGAGACACCAGGCAATGCATGTCTGAGATGCCCAAGAAAAGATAAAACAAGTGAGATAAAAATTTTCATCATTCAAGATTATTTCAAAAACACTCATTCTGAATCATGGATCAGGGAGCAAAATCTAAACCAAAGACAATTTTCTTGCTGAGTCAAGGTGAGAGAGTATAGAACTTAGAGAATCTGAAGAGGCTGGAAGTTTCACAACAGAGTTTTTAAGAAGAGAGAACTACCCAGAACAATGGCCTTAGAATCTGCGTAAGGAAACCCTTTGAGTCTTTGCTAAATAATGAGAGCTATATACATAAACTGAAAAATCTAAGTGGTTGAACAAAGTATGCCCTCAAAACCCTAAACTGAGCAACTCTCAGAGTTCACATAGATATGGAAACTGTTCAAATTTCTAACAAGACCTTCAAAGATCCCTCAGCATTCAAGAAGGCCACAGGGAAAACAGTCTTTAGTAGTGGAGACAAACTCTATCTTACTAAAGGAGAAAACTAGGCTTGCACTAATAAAGTTTAAAAACAAGATATAAAAGTTTTTAGCTGAACCACAAGTAACAACCACAAAAAATCCATATACTCAATGTTGGAAAATGCATAATTTTCAAGATGTAATAAAAATTCCTAGGTGTATAACATGTCAAGAAAAAAATCACATTTATAACAGTATCTAAAAATTAAACAGGAATAAATTTAACCATGGAAAACTATAAAACATTGATAAAAAGTATTAAAGAATACATTAAAGAATTCATTCTTTAATGTATTCTTTAATACTTTTTATCAATGTTTTATAGTTTTCCATGGTTAAAATGAAAAGATATCCCATATCCATGGATTGGGAGAATCAATATTGTTAAAATGTCCACACTACCCAAAACAATATGCAGATTCAATGCAATTCCTATCAAAATTCCAATGGCATTCTTTTTTTTTTTTTTCCTTCCCCCCGAGACAGAGTTTCGCTCTGTCACCCAGGCTACAGTGCAGTGGCGCGATCTCCGCTCCCTGCATGCTCTGCCTCCTGGGTTCACGCCATTCTCCTGCCTCAGCCTCCTGAGTAGCTGGGACTACAGGCACCCCCCACCGCGCCTGGCTAATTTTTTTTGTATTTTTAATGGAGACGGGTTTTACCATGTTAGCCAGGGTGGTCTCGATTTCCTAACCTTGTGATCCACCTGCCTCGGCCTCCCAACCATTGGCATTCTTTACAGAAAAAGAAAATAAATCCTAAAGTTTGTATGAAACAAGAAAAGACTGAATAAAGCAATCTTGAGCAATAAGAACAAAACTGGAGGCATCACAATATCTGATTTCAAAATATACTACAAAGTTGTAGTAATGAAAGCTATAGTAAGAAAAGCTACAGTAATAAAGTAATAGAAGCAGCAGGGTAACAGACACATAGACCAATTGAATAGAATAAAGAGCCCAGAAATAAATCTATGCATCTACAGTCAATTGATTTTTGACAAAGTTTCCAAGAGCACACTTTGGGAAAGAATAGTCTCTTTAATAAATGGTTTTGGGACAAATGAATATCTAAATACAAAAAAAATGAAATTAGATTCTTATCTCATGCCATATACAAAAATCAACTCGAAATATAATAAACACTTAAATATAAGACATGTAAATGTAAAACTACTAGAAGAAAACATATAGGAAAGCTCCATTACATTTGTGTGGGCAGTGATTTTTTTTAAATATAAGCCTAAAAGCACAGGCAGCAAAAGCAAAGATAGACAAATTTAATTACATTAAACTTAAAAGCTTCTGCATAGCAAAGGAAACAGTCAACAGAATAAAGGGACAACCTATGGAATTGGTGAAAATATTTGTAAACAACACATCTAGGGCTTGATATCCAAAGTATATAAGAAACTCAACTTGATGGAAAGAAACCAAATAACCTAATTAAAATATGAGCAAAGGATATGCATAGGCAACAAATGGCCAACAGGTATATGAAAAAATGCTCAACATTGCTAGTTATCAGGAAATGCAAATAAAAACCATGGGATACCTGTTAGAATGGCTAACAACAAAAGGAAGAAAGATAAAAAATGTTGGTGAGGATATGGAGAAAAGTTTACTCTTGTGTACTGTTGGTGGGATTGTGAATTAGTATGGCCATTTTGGAAAACAGTATAAAGATTCCCAAAAAATAAAAAATAAAACTACCATATAATTGGTAACCTCACTACTATGTCTATATACAAAGCAAATAAAATCAACTATATAGATGAGATACCTGCGCTCCTGTGTTTATTGTAGCATTATTTACAATAGTGAAGATGTGGAATCGATCTATGGGTCCATCAATGGATGAATGAAGAAAATATAGCTACAACCCCCCCCAACACATATGCACATACTAAAATATTATTCAGACTTCAAGGAAATTTTGTCATTTGCGACAAGAAACCTAGATGACATACGACATTATGTTAATAAAATAAGTTCCACTCAGGAAGACCAATACTGTATGATCTCACATGTGGAATCTAAAAAAGTTGAACTCATGGAAGTAGAGAGTAGAGTGGTTGGTTACAGGAGCTAAAGGCAGGAGGAAATTGAGATGTTGGTCAAAGGATATGAAATTTCAGTTAGAACAAGTTGAAGAGATCTTTTGTACAATAAGGAGATTATAGTTAATCATAATGTATTATATTATTGAAAATTGCCAAGAGAGTAGGTTTTAAGCATTTCACCACATAAAAAAGAAAAATATGTGAAATAATGCATATGTTAATTAGCTTGACTTAGCTATTTCACAGTGTAAGCCTATTTCAAAACAACATATACATGATAAGAATATACAATTATTGTTTGTCAGTTAAAATAACAGAAGAATATGCTAAGATAAAGAATGATACTGAAATGTAAAGAATATTTATTTTTTAATACCTAATAGATTTTATGCTAGATTAGAAATAGATTAATAAAGCTTTTACAAATTAGAATATAGAACTAAAAAATTACCTAAGATATAGGTAGATATTAAGATTAATTTAATATTAAAATTAAAAATATTTAAATATAAAGTATAAATTTGAAGTCATTAAAATATAGGTTTGAGATTGAAGTTATTAAAGAAAAATATAAAAGACTTAAGAAACAGAATTAACATTTTGTCAACACTTCTGATATATTGCATATGAATTGTAGTTCAAATAAATGCATTACTCTTGGAAACTCTCATCTGTCTCCTACAATGTCCAATTCTTTACCTATAGTAGGCCTTCAGAATGCATTAATATTTGTACAGTCTATAAACATAAAAACCTGTTAAATTGACTCAAGTGTAAATAATATTTATTTGTTTCTCATTTCTTTATTTCTATTTTTGTTTTGTCTGTTTAGTTTCAGTCTTATAAGAAAGGAGAGAGGACATAAGGCTGAAACATGTTCTTGAAGATAATGGCTGTGTTTCAAAAATGATAGAAATTATGAATCTTCCTATAAATAAGCACCACAACAATCCACCAGAATAGTAAAAAAAAAAAAAAAAAAAAAAAAAAAAAAAAAAAAACTATCTAGCAGAACATAATGAAAATATAGTATTCCAAAGTAAAAGAGAAACACAGTAAAAACAGTAAGAGAGAAAAGAAAGATTACTTACTGATATGCCTTGGCTCTGTGTCCCCACTCAAATCTCATCTTGAATTGTAATCCCCGTAATCCACACGTGTTGAGAGAGGGATCTGGTTGGAAGTGATTGGATCATGGAGGTGAGGTTCCCCCATGCTGTTCTTTTGCTAGTAAATAAGTGAGTTCTCATGAGATCTCATGGTTTTATAAGTATTTGACAATTCCTCCTTCACATGCTCTCTCTCCCTTGCCACCATGTTAGACATACTTGCTTCCCCTTCTGCCATGATTGTTAGTTTCCTGAGGCTTCCCCAGCCACGTGAAACTTTGAGTCAATTATACCTCTTTTCTTTATAAATTACCCAGTCTCGGAAAGTTCTTTATAGCAGTGTGAAAACGGACTAATACACTTACAAAAAACAATTGTTAGATATGCAACTGATTGCTAATCAACCATAATGAAAGTCATAAGACAAAGTATTTTTTAAATGTTTTAAAATATGTAGGTTGGCTTAGGATTGTGTCAACAACAAACTAATATTTTTTAAGTGGTGGGTAATAAATAGACATGCTTACTCAAACATGAATTTCTGACATTGTTTTAAAATGATTGATGCTGTCACTTGGACACAATAAATAATGCCCTCTTCAATACTCCCAATTAACTGTTATCACAACTATTATCAAGGCAAATCATAGTTTTTAAATTTTTTTTACAACACTCTACACTGAGCTTTGTGATATAATTACCATTCAATAATATCTTTTTTCCCTATCCCATTCAATTGTGATGTATTTATTATTAGAATCAGGATATTAAAAGTACCCCCACCTTTTCTCCTATATTCCAAATCAAGGAAGTTTGATGCCTTCTTTCTCCTGATAGTTGCCCCTCAAACTTCAGGTAACACCAATTTGAACTCCTATAGGAAACACAGGCAGCTACTTAGCCTGAGACACTATGTTTACCAGCTATTTAGTCTGTAGTCTATATTCACTAGATATTTCATGGGCAAAAAGAAATATATCAGGTAGTAGGAATACAAATATAACAATGCATTTGAACTGAAGGATGAGAAGTCTGAAAGGTATAAAATAAACATTGAAAGCCTAAAAATGGTAGGTTTTATTACAGTCACCTAGAGCTTTATGCCAGGTGACTTTTCAGCCTTATGCCAGCCTTTTTTTTCACATGATCACACACTGAAAAATCCAGTGTAAAACTCGCTGCTCTCATTCTTTGGATGACACTAGAGTAAAAATGTCTGCATATTCTGTTTCTGAGAGAAATTACAAATTGCAATCAATAGAGTAAAACGGCTAGCTTAAGTACTCCAAGTCATACAAATCCTTTGCAAAGAGTGGACAAATACTATTTCCCTTAACTATTACCTTAAGACAGAGGCAACTGCATTCATGAATTAATTCAACAGTGATTGAGAATGTATCGTATTTCCAAGTTTGTGTAACTGAAAAGTACATTAATCAGTTATATTCAGGCTATAACAAACAAATTATAACAAACAAATTCAGGCTATAACAAATTCAGGTTATAACAAACAAAGGCTATAACAAACAAGATAAATTTGTCATTTATCTTGAAGATTGAATTAGGAGCCTGGAATTAAGGCAGAATCATATTTAACTTCAAAATCCAATTTGGGACGAAGAACAACTCTTTGTTTCAAAAAACCCACTCACAAAAAAAATTGTACATGTGAAACATGCTTACATGAGATTATCCTTTCAGGTAAATGGACATTTGGTGTGTTTGTGCAGGTGTACTTATTTGTGTGTGTGTGTTTATGTGTGTGCATATACATATATGCAGTTGTAGGCTAAATACTTTGAGTACAATCCTATGATTCTTTTCATTTTGTTGGTTCTTTATTTTTTACTAAGGGAGTAACTCAAATTACAGTTCTTGAAGAACTGTAGCAATAGGCTAGACAACCAAATTCTACTGGAGTATGGCTTGTCATTTGCAGAACACTTTATCTTAAAATGCTAAGTTGTGTTACTTTTTTGACATATTGCAAATGAATCTTGTTTCAAAGAAATGTATTATTCTTGGTAACTCCAGTCTCCCTACTAAAATCTCTAATTCTTTACATATAGTAAGCCTGCAAAAATGTTGTAAATACAGGCTTAGTATATAAGCATAAAAGTATATGCTTGTATGAAATATATGCTTATATGAAATAAATGAACCCACATGTTAAAAATAGGTATCTTTTTTGTTTGCTTATTTATATTATTGTTTTATTTTTAGTTATTTGTTTATAGTTATTTTTATTGTAGTAATTATAAGTGCTTTATTTTTCTTTCATTACATTGGACTTAGCACGTTCCCTACATATGTAATTGAAAAATGACCACATTTATATAATCATACCTCCTTCTAAAGATAGAAGCTGACTTGCTTTGTCAATCTGGGGAACCAAGTGTGGTGCTTTTTATTATACAAAGTGTGGACTTCAAAATGTCAATAAACAAAACTAATGTTTGCTAAATCTGTGATTAAACCCATTTCCTCTTAATTTTACTATATTTATATATTACTAATATTTACCATATTACATATATTCAGTGTGCAAAAGTTTTAAGTCCAGCATTTATTTTTCCATTTACAGTAGCGTGAATGATAAAAACAGGTATGCTTTCCCCTTTCTAAAATCTTGTGACATCTTCACCTGTATTATTTACTTGCATTTGGTGCTACTTAAACTTCGCTCAAATGTCTGTGTTGGTGATAACAAATTAACAAGAACTCAATCCTGTATTACAAATGAAGATGGACAAGAGAAATTCAAGAGTAAATCATCACCTGCATATCATTATTAGTAGTATTTCATTTATATAATAAAAGTGGACAGTTTATTTACTGTAGCTTTCTTATTTTGATAAGGAAACACATTTACGTCTACTTTTAAAAATAAGACATTCACAGCAATTCTTTCTCTGTGCCATGGTCAAACGATAAATTTTTCTCCTCTTTACAACATAACATTTGGTTGAGAGATCAGGTATCAAGACAGGGATGACAAATTGATTGACAGCGATCAAAACAGAGTAGAATCGTACTTGCTCTTTGTGGCTCCATGGCCACTTCTTTGCTAATATAAGGCAAGTTTAGTAGTGTCAGAAAAATCAGTGAATAGAATTTGAGGCAAAAGCAATGAAAGGAAAGATGGATAAAGAATGTGACATATTTGCCCTGGCACTTTTGGGACAATAACTACCTGGCAAGTTTAACCATGCTCAATCACAGTGACACGGAGGGAGGAATGGGATCTCTGCGCCAGGTGCTCACTCAAATTCAGATTCTGGAAGACATGACACAGAAGAGCAGTACAACTTGTGAAATCCACCACTTAGCAAGTAATATTTGGACAGCCAGATATAATGTATAATAGGTGAGAATAGGTTGTCAATCCCTAGAACCGTGAGGGAAGTTACAAGGAAAAAGAAAGACAAGAATATTCACTATTAGTTTACTTTTGCCCAGGTTCCATGTGAACTCTCCTTGCCAAAAAGGTTTTCATAAAAATTATTCCATTTCACATGAACTGACTCACTTCTGAAACTAAACATTTATCTGTTTAGCATGCAGGAAATTATTTTTAATTTTAGGATACATAATAATCTTAAGAAACTAGGGTAGAAATCACATTTATTAAAAATTTTTCTGAAATAGGAGTTTTACAGTGTTGTTTTATTTATTTTCTTTAGTTATTTTAGTAATTTTCCTGAAATTAAAAAAGTGGATTAAACTAGAATATTTTTAAAAACAATTTCAAATGAGTAACTCCAATTTAAAAACTTTTCACAACAATAATATTGAAATCATTATTTAGGAATTTATCTACTCATCCTATGGCTTCTTTAGAAACTAACTTTATTTATAATTGACAGTTACCTATTTGTAAATACAGGTGTTTTATTGTACCAAATAAGTAGATAATTATAAATTACAAGATTTACTTAAAGTGTAAAATAGTGTTTTATAAAGAAAATTTTAATCTAGTCAATATAACTCCTGCTTCAACAAAATACTTAAACCAGAACTATTTACCAATTACAAAACTTATAATACAATCTGTAATTTAATTCTTTTTTTTGTTGTTGTTTTGAGACGGAGTTTCACTCTTGTTGCCCAGGCTGGAGTGCAATGGCGCAATCTCGGCTCACTGTAACCTCCGCCTCCCGGGTTCAAATGATTCTCCTGCCTCAGCCTCCCAAGTAGTTGGGATTATAAGCATGCATCACCACGCCTGGCTAATTTTTTTGTATTTTTGATAGAGATGGGGTTCACCATGTTGGCCAGGCTAGTCTCAAACTCCTGACCTCAGGTGATCCACCTGCCTCAGCCTCCCAAAGTGCTGGGATTACAGGCGTGAGCTACCACGCTGGCTCCTGTAATTTAATTATAAACACACACAAACAGACACACACACACATACACCCAGACTTTCCAGTTAAGCACACACTAAAAGGGAATATAACCAACTGTAACCCGTCCACATAAAGATTGACATTATTAGCACACTAACTTAAAGGTTACGGGTAGATAGAAGAATACATAGCTAATGATATGAATTTGACTTTGTAAAAAATTAAAATGTATCATACTGTATATGATACATGAAACCAGATATTCTAATATTTTGAATATTTCATAAGTTATTAAATATGCTACATTAAGATATGTGTACACAGTTGCATATCAGTATGTTAGTTTGTAAACATATTTAAACATATTTGTGGTTTTAGTTATTGATGTCATCAGTGTTTTTCACTATATTAAAAATAAATGATATGATTCTTGTTTTTAAAGATTTGTATTCATCAAAAATCAGTTATATGGAAAAGGATTCCCAGAAGACATTTCTTTTTCTAATAGAAGGTTTATAAAACTCTAAACATTTTGGGACTGCTAATCCTCCCTTCAAAAATATTTTGCTAATTTTTAAATTTTTATATACAGTGCATGAGAACTCAAATATCCCATACATTTGTCAATTCTGATTATATAATTTTAGAAGCAAAATACACCACAGATCTATTTTGCTTGTTTTAACATCTAAGGAAAATATCTGACTGTTGTTTTAATTTGTATTTCCTTGGCACTATTAAGTTTTAATTTTGTTTCATAGTTTCAGTGGCCACTTTTATCACTCATTTTTTTTAATTGAAAGACTGTGTATCTTTTTTGTTTTATGGGGTGCGGGGGGCGAAGTCTCGCCCTGTCGCCAGGCTGGAGTACAATAGCAGGATCTCTGCTCGCTGCAACCTCGGCCTCCTGGGTTCAAGTGATTCTCCTGCTTCAGCCTCCCGCGTAGCTGGGATTACAGGTGCATGCCACCACGCCCAGCTAATTTTTTGTATCTTTTGTAGAGACGGGGTTTCACCATGTTGGCTAGGCTAGTCTCGAACTCCTGACCTCATGATCCTCCTGCCTCAGCCTCCCAAAGTGCGGGGATTACAGGCATGAGCCACCATGCTCAGCCTATGTGTATCATTTTTAATGAAGATGAAGTGTTGTAATTGGAGCTTGGTTAGGAAAATGAAAGACGTCCAGTATATTTCGAATGTTGGAGGGCCTTTTCATTTTCAAAAGATAGAGGTTAAAGGAATTAGTCATGTGTAATGGAAATGTCCAAGGTAGGGCCCAGGTGCTACTTAAATGATACAGTCAGGAATCTGCTATGCTTTGTTTTGCTTCTTTTTTTCAGTTTTTCAAGGGGGAATTGTGGGGGAGAAAGAGGTCTCATTTTGTCGCTCCAGGCTGGCTTCAAACTCCTGGTCTCAAGTGCTTCAGCCTCCTGAGCACCTGGAACTACAGGCATTCACCACCAAGCCAGGGGCGTTTTGTTTCTTAAGGAGGACATTTCTAGTGACGACAAAACCACCTGCAGCCCCGGCACAATATTTATCCCATCTCTTACCAATTTTGTAGTAATTATATTTATCCCAACTCACCCACTTCCAGATCAAGTAGAAGAGTCTTTTCTAATACCTCTCCTCCATCACACACAGTGGTACAACACATATTTCAAATATGGGTTGAATCCAACTGTACTTAAGTCCTTTAGTGTATGTGACATGGGTCACATACCAATCACTGAAGCAATCACTGGAGAATGAAGAAAGAGGGGTGGATCCTTAATGAACAACAGCGTGCTATCTCCTATAACTTCATTTTTCATAAAATTGTAGTTTTCACTATACTGTAAATACCAAAGTAGAATATAAATTACACACGTATGCATGCACACACACACGTGTGTGCATACACCCACACACATATTCTCCCAAATATGTTTGTTGAAAAATAACAGGAGAATGAATGAATGTTTTACCACTATTTTACAAATAGTAAAAATATCAGGGGAAAAATATTTACTGATGTGTAAAATAATAGGTATCTGCAATACAGACAAATCTAATAAAATTATGTGTATATTTTTATATGAAATAATCAGAGACTAAGTTACAATTTGACCTGCAAACATACATTTCACTTCTAAGGAACACACCATATTAATGTCCAAAACTCACATGATAAAATCCAGCTTTAGACCAATTCATTTATTTTTTAATAGGTATAGCTATTGTACTATTTAGAAAATCAGTATTAAATAAGTTATCTCTTATTATTAGTTCAGTATTCACATATTCCTTGTATCGTTTGGAGCTACAATAGTTAAGACCTACACTTCACTTTGCTCTCACTGTATGCCTTATTATCTATTCTCTCTAAATAAAGTCTCCATTCCATGAAAACAGAAGACATTAAAAATAATAAGATTTGGGGTTATCTTGTTACCAAAATTCTAAAATACATGCACCAGCAAATGCTTTTAGAAATTAAAAAAGGAAAAGTTTGTGGTTCATTTTAGGCAAATTACTAGAATAATATGCAAAATCTTGATATTGGCTAAGAATGTTTCAAAATCAAAAAGGACATTAATCCTCATTATGACAATACACTCAAGATAATGTAAGCAATAAATAAAAACATATCCATACCTATTCCAATTTATTGATAATAATGAACAAAAAACCCTTTAAAATTACCAGAGATAATATAGAGACAACTGACAGAGAAGTGAAAAATTGTCATTAAACTTATCATCATAAAATAGATGTCACAAGAAGATAGAATTCTATATACACCTGTTAAAATTTATAATGAAAAATATATAAATTTTTAGAGAAATAAAGACTGACAGAATTTAGTATTTTTGGACCCTCATTGAGAAAACTGCATAAACATTTTGCTCTCTTGGAAGAAACAAGTAGAATAACAGAAACAAAAATAGTCTGGTAATAGGTAAAATATATTGGTAATTTAAATATATACTTTAAAAAACATTGCTCGGTTTAAATAATAAATTTAAAAAATAGAATTTCTATAAAACCGTCACAACTAAGACAGAGTAGTGCTATAATCATTGCTTAAAATATTTTCAGGTATGTTTTCACTGAAATAATAGACATATGAAATAGATTTACACATAGGAAAACATTTTAATAGTTACATCAGAGAAGAAAGGAGATGAAAACTGATTCTCCATATTATTTTATTTAATCTATGCATGCATACGTGTATGAAGAAGATAATATAATCATTCCAATTAGGGTGGTGGGCACGTTTTCATTTAAACAATCTCTGTTCTCTTTCTGTATACTTGCTAAAATACAGTTTTGAGACATTTTTACGTAAAAATAAAGTATCAAAAACGGTGAATAACATATTACCAGCGTTCCAGTTTTATAAGTTCTCTTTTTATATTTCGTTTGTATATTTTTTTTCTATATTTCTCAAGTTTTTATATTTCTTGTTTGTTCACAAGGAGTCTGTGGTGCCTTTGCAATATGTATATTTGCCTCAAACAATTAAAATAATTAGAACAATTAAAACATTATGTCAGTATGGCTATGTAAACTATTATACCACATGTTATAAAATTCCACACAATTCATGAGTTCTTTAATACTTCTCTTTATATTTCAACTTTGTATTTTTCTCTGATAAAAAAATAACCTAGCAAGTAGTAATTAAAGGATGGAGCAGAATCAGTGTAGTCAGGTGAGAGAGTACATTTGCAGTCCTAGCAGGATGGTCCTCAGTCTATGGGATCCTGATCACAGCAGGCTTTTCATTAGCAACGGGATTTTCCAGAAGGCTGCGTTAGTAAGTTAGTGGCCTCTTTTCCTTGCTGTTCAATTAATCCAGATTTCACCACTGGAAGTATAAACCTGTAGAGAAATTTTATGATTAAGACTTACAAAATCATCTTCAAAACATTAGGAACCAAGATATCTGTACTTACCCTAGAATTTAATTGAATTGTTTTCAGTGAGCTAAAAGATAGTGTTTTTAATTTTCACTTTAATATGTAATTATGCCCCAACATATATAGAAAGTTACCTGACATTAGTTACTAATATGTTAATTATTGCAACCTTCTATACATAAAAAACATAACAGTTTTTCAATATGCATATTGTGGGAGAATAAGACATCTATTCATACAAGGGTGTAAAAAATATTAAAACAATATCAAGGAAATAAATGCGAGACCATACATAATAATTATTTGATTTTGTATTCATTTGCTTTTCCACAGTTTTTGTGTGTTACCCTTAAAATATATCTGTATTCAGTCATTTTGAAAAGGTCATTTTCTCAGTGTTGGTTATGGACAGGTGTCTTCATTATTTCAAAATCTGTGAGTTGAGCAATAATTAAGGCAACAGCTGCACTTGAGACATGATGGGCAAGACATAACAGCACTTGTTTTCCGAATAATTTGTCTTAGGAGAATGCCTGTTGGTAACAATGCATGAGATAAATTACACACTTTAGACCGCCACACTTATATCCAATCCTCATAAACACTTTCTTAAAAATTATCTACCTGTTTTCTTGCTGAGGTGTGCTCAATTATATTTTAAATCTAAATAGATGTTCTGGATTGGCATTTAGAACAAAAGTTCTACTCCCATCAGCATCTTATTTTATGAATTTGTAAACCAAAACGAAAATTCTAAGCCCCTCAGTTGACTGAATGGACCCCCTTCTCCATCAAGGGATTCCAAAGAAACCTGAAAAACTAGTTGAGGCCGTTGATACAGGAGCTGAAAAGAAATTATTTAGGCAGTCAGTGAGGGTAAGAGAGTCCTCAGTAAGGCTTCCCTTTTAACAAAAAGCAGCCCCCAAATCATTTCTTTTCTAATAAAGAGCAGCCTGTAAAATTGAGCTGCAAACATATATGAGCAAGCTGGAAGCTTGCATAGGTAAATGCAAGCAGCTGTGCCAATAGGAAAAGGCTACCTGGCGGCCAGGCATGTTCAACATGAAAGTTCCTTCGTCCCTTTTCTTTGTTGTCATGTGTGCAGTAAAAAGGCAGGCAACGTGGCGCCGGCCAGGTAGAGACCCCATCTGCATAATAAAAGATGAGAGTGGGATGGCCAACTTCTTCACGCACTATGCAAACATCACACCTGGTCTGATGAATCTCTCAGGCCCTCTGTAAATCAGAACTGCCTCCTCAAGCTCGTCTATAAAACCCTGTGCATTTCACCACAAAACCGGAAGACCCACTTGGGAGCCCCTATGTCTCTGCAGGAGATAGAGCTTTTCTCTTTTCTCTCACCTATTAAACCTCTGCTTTTAAACTCAGTCCTTGTGTGTCCACGTTCTTGATTTCCCTGGCATGAGAGGACAAACCTCGGGTATTTACCCCAGACAACGACGCCGCTTTACTATGACAGAAGATGGAGGTCAGATGTGCCTCATTATACCCTTTCTCTTTTGGAGTTTACATACAACTGACCAGCATTAACATTCAGATAGAGATCGTAAGCATGATGAAACAGTTTTGTAACAGTAAGATACCAAATTCCAACATGACTCTAGTATGAACATCACATGACAGATAAAGACATCAAAATATTTTACCCAAAAATATGTTTCTTTGCCGTATTTTGAAATGGTTCTGCAAAGCTGTTTTTTGTTGTTGTTGTTGTTTTAAATGGAGGAAAGTTGCAACTGTAAAGAATCTCTGTTAACATAACTAGATCTTCCCCTTTCAGCCTCTCCCAATCCTGAAGAGGTTAACTGAGAATATAGCAACTTTTAAAGGTCTGAATAGGGAATATTTGCCATCTATCATCTCTGAGGGTGGCCATCTATAAGACTTTACCTGTAAAATAATAACCTTGGTCTCCAGGACCCTTTTTTACTTTTTGAAACAGTCTCACTCATTCACCCGGGCCGGAGTGGAGTGGTGTGATCTCCACTCTCCAAAATCTCTGCCTCCCTGGTTCAAGAGATTATCATGCCTCAGCCTCCTGAGTAGCCGAAATCACAGGCATGTGCCACCATACCCGGCTATTTTTTGTATTTTTACTAGAGACGGGGTTTCGTCACATTGGCCAAGCTGATCTCAAACTCCTGACCTCAGGTGATCCACCCACCTCGGCCTTCCTGAGTGCTGTAATTACAGGGGTGAGCCACCGTGCCAGGCCCAGGATCCTTGATTCTATTGATTCCAGGTCTTCAGATAATAGCTTAACCCTTTCGACTAATTGCCAATTCGAAAATCTTTGAATCCACCTATGACTAGTAAGCCCTCCCAACTTCGATTGTCTCACCTTTCCAGACTGAACCAATGTATTCCTCACACTGATATCTTATGTCTCCTTAAAATGTATAAAACCAAGCTGTAACCCAACCACCCTGGACACATGTTCTCAGGACCTCTTGAGACTGTACCTCAGGCCATGGTCAGTCATATTTGCCTCTGAATAAACCTCTTTAAATATTTTGCAGAGTTTGGCTTTTTCCATTAACAAATTCTTAATAATAATTTTACCATTTGATGGATGACGGTACCAAAATGAAGTTCAAGGAAAAGGACATGCCGCCTTCAATTTTGCTCTTTCTGTTTTAGAAAGTTTGAGTATTTTAACTTTCACGTGCGTCCCTGTGAAGAGACCACCAAACAGGGTTTGTGTGAGCAACAAGGCTATTTATTTCACCTGGGTGCAGGCGGGCTGAGTCCTGAAAGAGAGTCAGCGAAGGGAGATGGGGTGGGGCCGTTTTATAGGATTTGGGTAAGTAGTGGAAAATTGTAGTCAAAGGGGGTTGTTCTCTGGCTGGCAGGGGTGGGGGTCACAAGGTGCTCAGTGGGGGAGATTTTGAGCCAGGATGAGGCAGGAGAAGGAATTTCACAAGGTAACATCATCAGTTAAGGCAGGAACAGGCCATTTTCACTTCTTTTGTCATTCTTCAGTTGCTTCAGGCCATCTGGATGTATACGTGCAGGCTTGGACCCAGAGGCCTGACATTAACTATGTTGTGAGCTGTATTATCTTCAATTACCGAAGTGGTCTCATTGTCTGGGGTGATATTTGAGATTGGTTGTTTCCTGGTCATGGAAAATTAGAACGTGGACACATAAATAGTGACGTTCAAAGTGGAAGTTTAATAGGTGAAAGAAAGAGTATAGTTCTCTCTGTTGTAGAGAGAGGGGTCCTGAACAAATTTTCTGTTTTTGTGGTGAAATGTGGGGGTTTTATAGATGAGCTTGAGGAAGTCGTGTCTGATTTACATAGGGCATAAAAATGGATTGGACCGCGTGTGTCATTTGTATAAGGTGTGAAAAATCGGTTAGGGCTAGGTGTGTCATTTGTATAGGGTGTGAACAATAGGCCATCCCCACCCTAATCTTTTGTTATGTAGATGGGTTTTGGGTTTGGCTGGTGCCACGTTGCTTGTTTCTTCATTGTATATGTGGTAAGAAAGAGGGAAGAGGGAGCCTCCCTGTTGGATATGTCTGGCTCCTCCCAGGTAGCCCTTTTGTATTGGTGCAGTTGTCAGCATTCACCTCTGCAAGTTTCCAGGTTTCTTATCTGTGTTTGTTGTTTGATTTTTCAGTCTGTTCTTTGTTAGAACAAAATAATAATAATAATAATAATTTCTCGGGCTGCTTTTTGTTAAAAGGGAAGCCTTGGCAAGGAGTCTTTTGCCCTCACTATCTGTCTAAATATTTCTTTCTAGCTCCTGTATCACTACTTAAAAATACCAGAAATGAGCCTGGAAGCTTTAAAATCACAGATATTTTCTTGATATTCCTCCTTGTTGACAAGTAGAGTTTGTGATGCCTTTGCAATGTGTATATTTGTCAGAGGAGCGTGAACCAGAGCAACTCCATCTTGACTAGGAGCTGGGTAAGATGAGACTGAGACCACCTGGGCTGCATTCCCAATTGGTTATAGCATTCTAACTTACAGGATGACATAGGAGGTCAGCACAAAATACAAGTCATAAAGGCCTTGCTAATAAAACAGGTTGCAGTAAAGAACCTGGCCAAAACCCATGAAAACCAAGATGGTGATGAAAGTGACCTCTGTTTGTCCTCACGGCTACACTCCCATCAGCTCCATAACAGTTTACAAATGTCATGGCAATGACAGGAAGTTACCCTATATGGTGTAAAAAGGGGAGGCATGAATAGTCCACCCCTTGTTTAGCATATCAAAAAGAAATAACCAAAAAATGGGCAACCAGCAGCCCTGAGGGCTGCTCTGTTTATGGAGTAGCCATTCTTCTATTCCTTTACTTTCTCAATAAACTTGCTTTCACTTACTTTATGGACTCACCCTGAATTCTTTCTTGTGTGAGATCCAAGAACCCTTTCTTGGGGTCTAGATCTGGACCCCTTTCCTGTAACATATTTGCATCAAACAATTAAATCATCAATATTATTTTGTAAACTAATGTATTATATGTTATAAAATTCCACACAGTTCCCTACTACCTTTGTAGAAATACAGTTCTTCTCTTGCATGTCCTTTATTAGACAAACATTTCAATCTAGGAAATCTAGAGTGAATTGAGATCCAGGGTCCTTTTGGCAGAAAAGATACAAAATATAAATTCTCATTTGGTTCCAAAGTTTATTAATGTATAACCCTGGGAGAAAAGAGTAAATGAAGTAAAATCGAAGAAAAATGCAGTACATCTTTTGGGCATGCAACTATCAGTTGAGATCAACTGTGTGTCTTGCAGACACTATCAAGATGGATTTGGGAAGGATACTCAGGTTTATTTCTCCAAGTATAAGTCATACAAGTTGAATGTTTTATGCCGTTTTAGTAAAACAGTGTTGGATTTCTCATGAGAATGTGAATGCCGACAGAGAAGCAGCTTTTAATTAAGAATATAAATAATAACATCCCTCAGGAGGGCTGTGGAAATAAGCCTCAGTGTCAGAAGATTAACGTTTTACTATTTTTTTCCTATTCAAAGTGTCCCTTACATCTTAATTCCTATGTTGTAAGCCAAATTACTAAGAAAGCTGTTACAGGAGAGGGGTCCTGGTCAGCACCCCAAGAGAGGGTTCTTGGATCTGGTGCAAGAAAAGAATTCAGGGCAAGTCCACAGAGTAAAATGAAAGCAAGTTTATTAGGGAAGTAAAGGAATAGAAGAATGGCTACTCCATAGACAGCCCTCAGGGCTGCTGGTTGCCCATTTTTATGGTTAATTCTTGATGATACGCTAAACAAGGGGTGGACTATTCATGCCTCCCCTTTTTAGACCATATAGGGTAACTTCCTGACATTGCCGTGGCATTTGTAAACTCTCATGGCACTGATGGGAGTGCAGCAGTGAGGACGACGAGAGGTTACTTTTGCGGCCATCTTAAGTTTTGGTGGGTTTTGTCCAGCTTCTTTACTGCAACCTGTTTAATCAGTAAGGTCTTTATGACCTGTATCTTGTGCCGACCTCCTGTCCCGTCCTGTGACTTAGAATGCCTTAACCATCTGGGAATGCAGCCCAGTAGATTTCAGCCTTATTTTACCCAGATCCTATTCAAGATGGAGTTGCTCTGGTTCAAACTTCTGTGACAAAACTTCCCATGCTTTTTGGATCTGATATTTGAAAATAAAACAAATGTTTACTTCCTCGAATCATCATCTCCTTTGACTCCATTAATGTCTGGAGAATCTTTTAACTTCTAAAAATTCCCAGTTTTAATTTGTGGGGGCCAAGGAGGTTTGCTGGAAAATCACTGGCATGAGGCAGATTGATTAAAAGGAGAAGCAGCACACAAATGTATTTAACGTGTATGCATGGGAGGCTTCAGAATGAACACTCAACATCCCCTCACCTCAGTAAAGTACAAAAGCTTATGTGCCATCTATAGATTACAGAAAGAATGTAGGCTCAGAGCATGGCCCAAAACAGGTTTTACTGGCAAGAAGGTTATAAGAGGGAGAAAGGAAGAGGTTTGGCTAGCAAAAGTGGTCTTATTATGCAGATTAAACACCACAGGTAACAGCTCACAGAAGGAATAGATAGTGAATATTTCTTTTCAGACTTGAAAAGTGTCAGTCTCACACTTATTTTCACCTATATCTTGGAACAGATGTAAATTTCCTCCACAAAACACAGTGTTCCAGGACCTCTCCAGTCTACTGGCCCTGCGGCAACCATTTCAAAATATGTCAAATATATTTTGGGGTGAATTATTTTATTTCCTAATTCATAATGGAAGACACTCCCGATTTCTTCTTTTTAAATAATGAATCGGACTGGCATTCCTAGGAAGAGGCTTTAGTGGCCACTCTTGTGGTAATGAATGTAGATTGTATCATCTTTCTTCTCCAGTCTGCATCCTAATGTGAATGGACTCAAAATGATACCCTGGCTGAGACCAGGCGACTTCGGCAGCCACAGGGGTAGAGTGGGGCTGCAATTGTCGCATCTGATTTGCTGATTGAGACTCTGCCACCACTCAAAAGCTTTGTGGCTCAAGTTATAATAAGATACAGGGTCGACATTAAACAGTCTGCCTATGTGTATTAGTTTGTTAGGGCTACCTTAATAAAGTACCACAGACAAAGGCTTACACAACACAAATTCATTTTCTTACAATGCTGGGTTCCAGAAGGTCAAGGTTTTGGCAGAGTTGGTTTCTTCTGGGTCCTCTCTCCTTGGCTGGTAGATGGTTGTCTTCTTCCTGTGTCTTCACAAGATCTGTGCCTCCTAATTCCTCTTCTTGGAAGGACACCAGTTCTGTTGGATTTGGGCCCACTCTAAGGATCTCATCGTTTTAACTTAATTTTCTCTTTATCTCCAAATGCAGTCATATTCTGAGGTATTGATACAGGAGCTAAAAAGAAATTATTTAGGCAGATAGGGAGGGTAAAAGAGTCTTCAGTGAGGTTTTTTCTTTTAACAAAAAGCAGCCCCCATATCTTTTCCAACAAAATGCAGCCTGAAAAATCAAGCTGCCAGCATAGATAAGCAAGCTAAAACCTTGCTTAGATAAATGCCAGCAGCTGTGCCAATAGAAAAAGGATACTTGGAAGCCAGGTATATTCAACATGGAGATTCCCTCTTCCCTTTTCTTTGTCGCCATGTGTTCAGTAAAAAAAGCAGGCAATGTGGGGCCGGCTAGAGACCCCACCTGCTTAATGAAAGATTAGGGTGGGGCAGCCAGCTTCCTTGTGGGCTATGTAAATTGCATACTTGGTCCAACCAATCTTTGGGTCCTATGTAAATGAGACACCACCTCCTCAAGCTCATCTATAAAACCTGTGCATTTCACCAGAAAACCGGAAGACCCACTTGGTCACCCCTGTCTCGCTGCAGGAGAGAGAGCTGTTCTCTTTTCTCTTTCTTTTGCCTGTTAAACCTCCACTCTATTTTTTTTTCTTTTTTTGAGATGGAGTTTCACTTTTGTCTGTCGCCCAGGCTGGAGTGCAGTGGCGCGATCTCAGCTCACTACAACTTCTGCCTCCCAGGTTCAAGTGATTCTCCTGCCTCAGCCTCCCGAGTAGCTGGGATTACAGGTGCTCATCACCACGCCCTGCTAATTTTGTATTTTTAGTAGAGACAGGGTTTCACCATGTTGGCCAGGCTGGTCTCGAACTCCTGACCTCAGGTGATCCACCCGCCTTGGCCTCCCAAAGTGCTGGGATTACAGGCGTGAGCCACTGCGCCCAGCCTAAATCTCCACCCTGAAATTCATTTCTTGTGTGTCCATATCCTCGATTCCCTAGGCATGAGACAATGAACCTTGGGTATTTAGCCCAGACAACAATGCCGCTTCACTGTGGGCCGATAGGAGTTCAGCATATAAATTTCCCAGGATATAATTCAGCCCATAACACTATGAACAAAGAATTTCACTCTAATTAGCCTCATTGTTTGGGACGTGTTTGGAATGTCCTGGCCTCTGATTTTATTATGTCCTATAATTCTTCATCATAGCTGACCAGGGCAGGAAATTCTCTTTCTAGTCTTGATGAGGCAAACCGCCATGTTGAATGGCATATGGAAGGGCCCCATGGAAAATAACTGCAGGAGACTCCTTGGAACTGAGAGTGGTCCCTAGCCAGAGTCAGCAAATAAACGGCGCCTTTCATCCCACAGCCTCAAGAAAGGAATTCTGACAGCAATTTCAGTGAGTTTTAGAGCAGACCTTTCCCTGGTTGCGTCTCAATGTGAGAATGCAGCCTGGACGCCACGTTGATCGCAGCCTTGTGCTATCTGGAGCCCACGGTCAAGTGATGCAGCACTGGGAGGGACTCCTTTCCTACGGAAACAGTGAGCCAGTCAGTGTGTATTGTTAGAAGCTGCTAATATTTAAAGTAATTTGTTACACAGAAGTAGAAAATTAATATAGGAATTTTTAAAGTCGTACAGAAAATATCTCAAACCAGAAATAATCCAAAATAATTGTATATTTACTTTTGAAATAGAGGTCTGTTTTTGTTTCCTTGAAAATGGTTAGGTCTTCCAGGAATCTTAGAATTAATGAGGTCTTACAAACTGTCCTAAAACCCTAGTTGCCAACTTAAATCTTTAGTGTCCCCCTCTGCTTACTTATTTCACTAGGTTTGTGTTGATTTTATTCTTTTCAATCTTCTCCTTCCTCCAGCTCTCTCTTCTTGACTTTTGTCCCTTTCTCTACCTCTCACTCTTTTCTAATTCCTTCTCTCTCTCTCTCTCTCTCTCTATCTAGCTCTCAAACTAGGTAAAGCCTTACATGGAAGTAGTAGAAACAAATGCTTATTTGTTGCTAAAGCAGGTTCTAAATAATGACCTGACAGCCCTATAAAATTGTGAAATATATACAGTATAATGCACAATTTATACCAGCCAAGGGAGTAACAACGCCATTCATTTATTAGCAAATTTTCAAAGTATTTTTCATCTGTTAAACTACAGTGAAAATAATAACTCTATTGATAAGAATAATTAGAAATGTAATTTATAATTGGTGAGTTGAGGAAAATATCCCTGGGGCAGATATTGAGCCAATCTTTTGCCCAAAGGTATGATATATGAATGTTCTTTTACAAGTGAAATGAATAACACAACCTTAAGAGTTTGTGTGTATATATAATATGTGTATATATATACACACACAGGCATATATGTATATGTGTATGTGTGTATATGTGCATTTCTGTATTATATACCATTATTTGCTTTTTGTTTTTATGTTTACTTGAGTAGAGATTTGGCAACATATTTAGATTATAAAAATGTTGAGTGAGTCAAGGTCATTGCTTGGCCTGCCTCTAGTCAGAACTGAATTAACAACCTCTCAATATAAAGTGAGAATGATGGGCTGCCTGTCAGGGGTTGTGAGCAAGGTGATAAGACCGAGATGGTTAATCTGGATAAGATAAACCAGTTTTATACTCTTGGAATTAATGATTTATGGTGGAGTAGTAGCTGTAAGAGAATGCAATAATAGTTTAAAACAGAGTGAAAGGAAGAAAAAATCCAAAACACTCTTGAAGAAAGAAAATAGGTAATAATACTATAAAATATAAATATAGTAATGTTTATGAGGAGGCTAAGTCACAATATTTTGAAATAATAAAAATTGGGACACAATTACTATTATCTTTAATTGGTAATGTATATTTTCTTAAAGTATTTGGTCATCTTACTTCCATTCATATAGACAGAAAAATATGTAGAAAGTCTACAGTCTCTGTGAAGAAATGTCACATTATCTTCTCTCTGGAACATTTTTGGGGACATGAGAAAAACATTTTTTAATAAAAAAAGATTATTTAAAATTATTGACCAATAATATCCAACAAGAGCTCAGGAGTGAAATCCATTTTGCCATTAAAAATGACAGCAAAACTGCAATTACTTCTGCACCAACCTAATACATGCAGAAGACTTCCATATCCATTAAAATCAAAAGACTTTTTAAAAAATAATATTCTAAAATGACTTAGATTTGCAGATGAGTGGCAAAAAATAGTACAGAGAATCCTTGTATTGTCATCTCAGCTTCTGTTAATGTTATTTTGGTAACCATAGTACACATATCAAAATGAAGAAGTCAATACTGTTACCTTTTTAAATCACAGACTTTATTTGAATTTCACTAGGTTTTTCATTAGTGTTCTTTCAATCCAAGATCCAACATAGGATACAAAGTTGCATTTTTCCTTCCTGTCTCCTTAATAAAGCAAAGATACATCGTTAATTTTCTATGTGTTGGTTTTGGGCTTTCCTTGTGTTTCCTGACCTAGACACTTTTGAAGAATATTGACCTGGTATTTTATAGAATGTCCTTAACAGGAATTGTCTGATGATTTCTCACGGATAGAATAGGGTTTTGGACTTTTTGGAAAATATGACAGATATGAGAACTTTTTATACAACATTTTATCAGGAAGTAGAAAATATCAACTTTATTACTAATATGTTAAACATGATCACTTGGTTAAGGTGGTGTCTACTAGGTTTCTCCACTGTAAAGTTATATTTTTCCTTTCCCATACACTGTTTAAAGCAACATGCTAAATCTAGGCCACTCTCAAAGGGAAGAGAATTAAGAACTACCTTCTGGAGAGAGGAAAATCCAGGAATTTGTGGGCCTTAGTAATTAATAATTTTCTTTTTTTAGTGGGGGGAACTTAAACTCTGCAAATATGCTCTTTTTCCTTTAAGTTTCACCTACTAGGAAAAACTGTATCTATTAAATTTCCCGTGACATATTTTACTGCAATATTTTAATGATGATTTTCTATTTCCCTTGTTTGTTTTACATTTATTATTTAGAAATCCTTTTGTAGGAAAGATTTGTCCCTTATTTCCCATGTAATTACTAATATGTCATTTATTTCTATCAGTATGGACTCATGGGTATTTATTTTGTACTTTAAGTTATAAGACTACAATAGCATTTTGTTGATTTCAATTATTTCAGCTTTAGTCACTGTGAAATTTTTGTTTCATTTCTGAAAAAATAGTTTTTATTTAAAAAATTATGATAGGAAATGAAGTTAATATAGAGGGTGTAATAGACATACAGCCAATGGATACAATAAAGTTCAGCTTCTTAACCACGAATAATGATTGCACTGATTAAATCACCACACAGGCTCAAACTAGGGTGCTAGTTTTAACTTTTCACAGCAGAAACATACTCTTTTAATTAAGTGAAGGTTTTTTTTTTTTAAATAGTAAAGATATATACTGGTTTATCCTAGCTTTATTAATGAAATATCTTTAAGTGGAACAAAATATCTGCCTGAGAAAAGCAAAATCCTATATCCAAAATTCCTTGAGTAGCCATGGTTTCCTACACGGTCTTTTTGGTGATAATTATGGGGAAAACAAGAACATAAACTTGATAATTAAGTAAAATTAATAAGAACTAAGTAATATTAGGCAAATTAAGTAAAAATTAGTAAACATTACTAAACAACAACATGAAGGTGACAAGTAAAATTAGTAAAAAAAGGATTGCACCATGTTTTAGAAAATGATACAAAATCATGCAATCTAATGATAAATTTAATTCTGATATTTTACTTAGGATCATTGAGCAGTGAACTCTGTAAGCCACATGCTTACATAAATCAGAATAGCTGAGTAGATCAGTTGTTTAACATATCAAATATATTTGACCTTCTTTTAAAAACTGAAGAACCTAGAAGGCAATTTTTTCAGGTTACCTTTCAGGTGAATTTGCAAGATTAACTGCCAGTAATTCAGAGGCTGCTTCTCTTATCATATATTGCCTAGTTCTTTCCATTGTGGAGCATTTCTAAGCTTTTTACTTTTAACTTAACCTTTAAAATCTTGGTTTGGCACAAAATGTATGATTTTATTATTTGGTTATATTTTGAATTTAAAAATACTGTTCATAATCCCAGAAATTATAATTCTCTTAATTGTAGCAGATTTAATGTTGACAAAATTATAATACCAAGAATAGATTTTTTAATTAAATAAATATAGTTTCAGAAGGATAAAATACACATTTAAAAACATAAATGAATGTAAGATGAATTACATTAAGTTGTATTTATAAATGGCATATCAGAATTCATGGGTTTATTTAATACCTTCAACAAATCTTGAGTATGTCTCATTTTCTCTTTGTTTTTGTTATAGGACCAGTGTTTACAATACTTTGAATTTTATTTGAGATATATTTGAAATTTTAAGTATACATTAGGAATAACTGATGGCAGGATATGTGCAAAAGTAAATTGGAATTTGTTTTTCCTTTTGTTATTTTTAGGAGTTTTTATAAAATGTGATACTGGTGACAGTGAGCAAGCCTAACATTTATTTTCGAGTCTGATATTGAGATATCAGCCATGCCTCATTGGTTCTTATTTTTCCAGCACTCGCTAAGTATCTAATACAATGTGACTGTTTCTTGAATGAATAGATGAATGAATAAATGAGTGCGATCCAATGCTAGAACCGCAAGGATTATTGTATGGACATTTAAAATAAGTTTCGACTGCTTTATTTTCATGTTAAAATAATACGGGCATTCCCTGAATTACGTGAGTAGAGGCTAAAGTATAAAATGGAGTAAATTTTATTGTTAAAGATATTTTATCACATTAAATTTCTCCTTAATATCTTTGAACATTTATGACCACTTTCTAGAAGTGGCTTCTTTAATATAAATTGTCTGTAGTTTGATGTGGTCACACTCCCCTTATTACTTGTGGTAGAAAATGAGAACATTTAGTTTAACTTTTAAAGAAGATTTAGGATGAGATTTATTGAGCATTTAGTTGAAATGCTGAAGGAAAAGACAAGACTGGAGAACTCACTGTCAAATAAATACCTTGGCCTGAAGGTGACTCACCTCACTTCTCACAACCCATTGGCTGGAACAAAATGCATGTTTCATATGAACCACAAGGTGATTATGATCCTCCTGTAAGTTTAGAGATGTTGAGAAATTGCTGTGGGAGGTCTGAGATACAAGATGAGTCAGAACGTGAAAAAGATAAAACTTATGCCAAAAATTATTTTTGATAAATGCCTAACATGAATTAAAATATATCAGTTGAACAAATTAAAATGGCTAGATTTCCAATTTTTTTCTCTCTTGCTATGAATGGTAAAAATATTATGCCTTTATTGATGTCATTGTGCCTTTGTTGTTATGAGATTTTTTTTAATTGGCTAAAAATGATCATCAAATTAATATTTTTAAGTTAAGATTTTTCAAATGTATTTTAAACTTAGAAGAATCGTAAACCCATTTGAGATTAAAATACATATTTGAAGAAAACAATAAATGTTTTCAATGCATTCTCAACACAAGATCTCAACTAATGATTAAACAATAATAGTAGCAATAGGAAGACAGACTCTTTCAAAATGGATATATCGGAAAGAAATACTATGTGCTGTGACCAAAGAGAAATGCTATATGCTATGACCAAACGGTCTCCATGATGCTGTGCAAGGAAAACAAAAAAAAAATCATAAAATTATTGAGTTCAGAATATCTGTGTTCTTTTATTTCTGACAAATGTGGATAATTTTTACCCTTCTTGGCTTGCAAGGTATTTTTTTTTTTAAATACTGTAAGTTCTGGGTTACATGTGCAGAACGTGCTGTTTTGTTACATAGGTATACACGTGCCATGATGGTTTGCTGCACCCATCAACCCATCATCTACATTAGGTAATTCTCCTAATGTTATCCCTGCACTACCCCGAAACCCTGCAACAGGTCCCCATGTGTGATGTTTGTTCTCCTCCCTGTGTCCATGTGTTCTCATTGTTCAACTCCCACTTATGAGTGAAAACATGCGGTGTTTAGTTTTCTGTTCCTGTGTTAGTTTGCTGAGAATGATGGTTTCCAGCTTCATCCATGTCCCTGCAAAGGACATGAACTCATCCTTTTTTATGGCTGCATAGTATCCATGGTGTATATATGCCACATTTTCTTTATCCAGTCTGTCATTGATGAGCATTTGGGTTGGTTCCAAGTCTTTGCTATTGTGAATAGTGCCGCAATAAACATACATGTGCATGTGTCTTTATTGTAGAATGATGTATAATCCTTTGGGTATATGCCCAGTAATGGGATTGCTGGGTCAAATGATATTTCTAGTTCTAGATCCTTGAGGAATCGCCACACTGTCTTCCACAATGGTTGAACTGATTTGCACTCCCTCCAAGAGTGTGAAAGCATTCCTATTTTTCCACAACCTCTCCTGCATCTGTTGTTTTCTGACTTTTTAATGATCCCCATTCTAACTGGCTTGAGTTCTGGCCAGGGCAATCAGGCAAGAGAAAGCAATAAAGGGCATTGAAATAGGAAGAGAGGAAGTTAAATTGCATCTGTTTGCAGATGACATGATTGTATATTTAGAAAACCCAATCGTCTCAGCCCGAAATCCCCTTAAGCTGATAAGCAACATCAGCAAAGTCTCAGGATACAAAATCAATGTGCAAAAATCACAAGCATTCCTATACACCAATAGCAGACAAACAGCCAAATCATGAGTGAACTCTCATTCACATTTACTACTAAGAGAATAAAATACCTAGGAATACAACTTACAAGGGATGTGAAGGACCTCTTCAACGAGAACTACAAACCACTGCTCAAGGAAATAAGAGAGGACACAAACAAATGGAAAAGCATTTCATACTCATGGATAGGAAGAATCAATATCATGAAAATGGCCTTACTGCCCAAAGTAATTTATAGATTCAATGCTATCCCCATCAAGCTACCACTGACTTTCTTCACAGAATTGGAAAAAACTACATTTTAAAACACTTATTTTTTTCACCTTCACTGAAATATAATTCATAGGTAATCTTATTTGATCTTATTTGAAGTGTACTATTTCATGAGTTTTACTGAGTGTATATCCTTGTATCGACCAACTCAGTGAAGACACAGGGCATTTCCTTCTTCTTTTTAAAAATTTTGGCTTTTATTTTACATAAAGGGGAATATAAGCAGGTTTGTTACATGGGTGTATCGCACCCAGGTAGTGATCATAGTGCCAAAAAGGTAGTTTTAAGATATTCTATAGCCAGCCAGGCACAGTGGCTCACGCCTGTAATCCCAGCAGTTTGGGAAGCCAAGGCGGGCAAACCACTTAAGGTCAGGAGTTCGAGACCACGCTGGCCATCACGGCAAAACCCTGGTTTCTACTAAAAATACAAAAATTAGCCGGGCATGGTGGCGCACGCCTATGATTATAATCCCAGCTACTTGGGAGGCTGAGGTACAAAAATTGCTTGTACCCAGGAGGGAGAGGTTGCAGTGAGCCGAGATTGCGCCACTACACTCCAGCCTGGGTGACAGAGATTCTGTCTCAAAAAAAAAAAAAAAAAAAAAGATATTCCATAGCCACTTTTTGTTTTTGTGTTTGGTCCATGTTCTATTTTGGGTAATTGTTTTTATAAAATGTGCACTAGTAGTAGGAAAATTATGGGAAAAAATAGAGTATATTAAACAGAAACAAAACACAATGTATTTACATGAACATGAAAAATAAAAAGTAAATTCTCAGACAAGAATATGTTTACATATAAAATCAAGGCAAAAATAATAATAGTAAATTCAAGCAGTTAAAAAGTAGCTGGGCTGATAAGTTTAGGATAGCTGATGTTTTCAGAACAAACAACTCCAAAATATCAAGAACTTAAAATCATTTTTAAAAATGCATTCACACAACATGTCTGATGTGGACAACTATGGGGACTGGTCTCATTGCTGTTACTCCAATATCCAGGCTAGCAAAGCTCTGCTGTCTGAGGATGCTAGCATCTGAAAAGCAGATGTAACAGTGTACCACTGTAGCAAACGGGACTTGCAAGTTAATACATTGGCTCTTAATCCTTTGCCACCTGAATGTGGCAAAGCATAATTTTAATCACATTTCACTAGCTAAAGCAAGCCATGTGGTCATACCTGTCTCCAAGGTTGAAGGAAAATATAACTCTCCAAGTGACACAAGGAAAGGAGAACTAGAATGTTCTCTAAGCATAAATAATATCGACCACAGACACCCTAAAAGAGTTCTCAGTATTTCGTCTAATGGAGATCTTTATGGATGTAAACAATTGTCAAAAATGTACAATCACCAGTGCCTTTCTATACTCTATAAAAGATACATTGTAAGAACACTGAAATAATTAAAGCCAATACAAAAAAGAGATTTAAAATTCTCTATTTATGAAATCCAAGAAACTTGAGGTTATATTTCTGGGAAATCTTTATTTTGTTAGTTTATACTTGAACTGTTCATTCTAATTATTAATACAAGGAAGAAAATCATGAAAATCATACATGCAGATCAGGTATTTTGCAAGAGAATAGCACTAGTGATGTTTGTTTATTTCATTTCATATATTGGTCATTTAGAATAACTACTTGTGTTTTCTTTGTTTTTTTTTTTAAATTTTTTCAAGTGAAACAAACAAAACATCACGTTTGGTAGTACAATTAAAATCCAAACATGAATAAATAAGAAAACCATTGTTCAGTTAAACATTGTAAAATTAAATAATTAGTATCTAAATAATCTACTGAAACCCTCAGGACATATGGTAGTGCTTGCCAATAAAGCTGACTGCATTTGATATTTTTTTTTAGTCAAATAAATTATAGCTACATTAGTAACCTTGGAAATCTCTGCTCCTATTTAAATGCTGAAAGAATAGGGTATTTGGACAGAATAAGTAATGCATTTTGGGAGAAAGAATTTGCATATTTTACTTTCTTGTAAGGTAGAGTAAGAATTTTTTGTTGGTTGTTTTTTCTTTCTTTTATTAAAAAAAATTCTTGTAAAAAAATCTCTTAACCATTCACTTTTATGTGATTTAAATAATCAATTCTAGGAAAACAGCTAAATTCTAGTCCAGAATCCTTTTGGCAGCACACATACAAAGCTCAAAGTAACACATTATTTACATGAAATCAACTATTGTTAAGTTGGGGACCAAGTATTTTCTGAGTACCCTGTTATAATGTCTGCTGAGCCCTGGAGTTGCAAAGATAAATAAGTCACACTGTTTCTGCCATCAAGGAACCTGCATATAATGTATATAAAGTGGTAGGAAAGAGAGATAAACTAACACATAATTCTAACTTACTGTCATAAGCCTGAAGAGTTATCCAGAATGGTCTTGGGACATTTTACCCTGAGGTATCACTTTCTCATTTATAAGAGGTGATATACAATCATTACAATCATGCCTTCCTCTATTTACCAACTTTGAGAAAACTGATTATGTATTTATGTATGTATGTATTTATTTATTTATCTATTTATCGAGACAGGGTCTTGCTCTGTCACCCAGGCTGGAGTGCAGTGGCGCAGTCACAGCTCACTGCAGCCTCACGTGATGCTCCCAGCTCAGCCTCCCTAGTAGCTGGGACCACAGGCACATACCACATCACCCAGCTAATTTTTTTATTTTTTATATCACCCAGCTAATTTTTTTATTTTTTATAGAGACAAGGTCTCCCTGTGTTGCACAGGCTGGTCTGGAACTCCTGAGCTCAAGGATCCCTCCTGTCTCGACCTCCCAAAGTGCTGGGATTACAGATCTGAGCCACCATATCCAGCCAAGAAAACTGATCTTAATTGGGGAAAATTTGTATTTTACAATTCATGAAGGCATTCACCTATTACTTATATTTGTTTACATTCTTTCAGATTTGACCAACAAGGATACTCATATATTATTCTTATTTAATAATACATATTTATATTTATATTTAGATGAATCTGTGGATAATAGTATAAAGCCCTTTTTGGTAAGATAGAATAATGACTCTTATAATAGCAAATGTTAATCATGTAGAGAAAGCAACCACTAATGAAGATGGATCATGTCTGACCAATTTGTTTTATGAAAACATATTTTTACATATATTTAGTTATTTAATGTAAAAAACTAATAATAGATTAAAACTACAATTTACTCGCTCTAGTCGTTAAGTCACTTGAGAAAACAGAAGTATGGAATGAATGAATTACAAATAAAAAAAGTGCAGACAGCTTGAATTTTGAACCTTGCTGATAGTTATCTGAAAATATTAAAGACAGCTGAACATAATGTTTATATGGAGTTGTTTTTAAAGGTGAGTTTAATTCATTCCCTGAGTTCATTCTGAGTCCAGGGTTATCCTAGTTGCATAGCTTTGAGTAAACTGTTTAGCCTCTCCCATCCCAAACTCTATCTTTAGAATATGGTAATAATAATAATAATTACTAGGTAGGGCAATTCTAAGAATGGAACAAAATCACGTATCTAAAGTGTTTGAACTATTGACCAATTCATAGAAATATCTCAATACAACTGAACTGTTAATAACAATGATTACAAGGAGAGACTAATCACATCTCATGAAGATGAAAGCGGGCTTGCACAAACTCATCCAACCAATAAGATCAATAAAGCCAGAAATCACTTTTACGATTTTGATATGATTATCTCACTTTTTGACCCTACGACTCCTTAGTATTCCAGAAGGATCTTTTTTTTTTTTTTTTTTTTGAGACGGAGGCTCGCTCTGTCGCCCAGGCTGGAGTGCAGTGGTGCATCTCTGCTCACTGCAAGCTTTGCCTCCCGGGTTCACGCCATTCTCCTGCTTCAGCCTCCCGCATAGCTGGGACTACAGGCGCCCGCCACCGCACCCAGCTGATTTTTTGTATTTTTTTTTAGTAGAGACGGGGTTTCACCGTGTTAGCCAGGATGGTCTCGATCTCCTGACCTCGTGATCCACCAGCCTCGGCCTCCCAAAGTGCTGGGATTACAGGCGTGAGCCACCGTGCCCGGCCCCAAAAGGATCTTTCAAAACAGGATTTGCTAATATTTATTTATTAAGGACCAAATTCTAAGATTAAACATTGCCTCACCTCAGATCAAGCTTCCTGAACTAATCTAAAATAATCTCAGAGAATGGAAGTCCTCGAAAGCATTTTATTGTTTACAATGGCAACAAAACTGATGGGCATCTCCCTCCCTCCTTTCCTTCCTTCCTTCCTCCCTCCCTCCCTCCCTCTCTCCCTCCTTCCCTCCCTCCCTCTCCCCTTCTTTCTTCCTTTCTCTCTCTCTCTCTCGTTCTTTTTCTTTCTTTTTATAATTAAGTCTAGAGCTGGCCCATCTCAATCATCAATGCAACATACAAACTTTCTGTTTAAGAGTATCTGTGTGTATATATGTGTGTGGGGTTTCTTCCGGAATAATGCCTCATAATTTCCAGTGATACATTTTCTGAAACCTTTCTCTAAAAATATCTTACTTTTAAATATTTGAATATCTTTAATGACAGTGATCCCTCTTAAGCCATTAAAATGGTTCTTAAATATGCCTTATACCCTTACATTATAATAATTGTGAGTTAAGGGCAAACTTCACGGGTTAAAGTTTAGCCCTGCATCTTATGAATTAACATAAATTATCAAAATTCATGAACCTTTGCTGCAAATTATATTAGTTCCTTTTGAAATTGACAGAATCAATTTTTGATATTTTTATATATTAATCATTTACTTAATATACACAAATAATTAGAATGAAGCTTAAAACTCTACATAAATCCCATAGGCAGAAATTAATAATCAGAGAAATCAGGGCAAGAAAGACTATTGATAATTAGGTAATAAATCAAAGATAACATTAACAGAACAATACAAACAATATGAACACGTGATAATAGAAGAAGCCAATGTTTGCCTCTAAGATTTCTGAGTGGCCGGATCAAAGAAAGGAATGTAATGCTTTCCAACGGTTATTGTTTCCGTAAGATAAAAAGACAACAGATAATCCATTCTTGAGACTTAAGGATGGACATGATGCAGGATATGATCTTCTTTAAGAACCAAGTTTTCTCTTTTTATTGTTATTTTAAATTTGATCATTTGCTACAATTTATAAAAAGTGAATAAAGTGATTTAAAATTTGTAATAGTTCTAGGAAAAATTCATACAATTATAAAGGCTGTGGTTCTTTTAAAATACATTTTTAGGTAAAAGACGCTAAGTATAAACTAATAAAGTTAATCGGAATTGATACAAATAAAAACTTTTAAGTTTTTTTAAATAATGTAGCAGGAAGATGTAAAACAGACTTTTATGCCTTACTAACATAAATGGCAAATCATACCAACAAAAGTATACATTATAATTCTTCATGGTGTATATAATACACTGTGTATCTTAATATGTTTACTACTTCTAAATAATTTGCCCCCAAATTACTGCTTCTTTATTTAAAATAAGAAAATAAATATTTTTGAAAGGTTATTTAAATAGTGTATCATTGGCTGTGTATGTGTTTAACTCCTAGTTTACATAGTCTGGTACTGTTTTCTCAGTTATTAATTAATAATGTTCCAGGTATATGTAGTTGTTATAATTTGTAAGATGCTTTCTTTTATATTGCCTAATTGTTTATAACGTGATTGCATATATGTTAACATATGAATTCCTCTAATTGCAGTGTAGACATCCTATGGTCAAGAATCACATCTTATAGAGTCTTTGATGGGCGAGTATATTTGTAGGCACCCACCCATTCTCATGACATTATATTTTGTGGTCTAGTTCATGGGACAATAATCAGTGAAAGTTACTGGACATTTTCCGAGATAATTTATGGCCATCTTCTGTATGTATTTACAGATCATATTATCAATACATTCTGCTGACTTTTGCTAACATTAGGCAAATGAGAGTTGTTTTCTCTACAAAGAAAGATCCTTTTCTGCCTCCCAACTTTTCAGACTTCTCAACTGTGATGGCACAGAAAACTTCTGATGAAAGACTAAGCTGGATTTGAAAACAACTGTGGCATGCTGGCTGAGGCTGTGACTCAAGTCATCTTAAACTTCATATTTTATTATCATGAACATAATCTGGAGCCGAAGAAACAATCTCCCCTGTCTGAGTATTTGAATAACTGCAGACACGGGTACCAGCCAACAACTTAATTATGGATTTAAAAAATTGGCATTAATCTTTTCTTTCCTGTATATATTCACTTGTAATGCCACAAGTCACAGTAAATTGCTCATTAAACTTCAAGCAATGCTATGTAATGCTTGCTACCATTTATAGGCAATGCTCTCCAAAGAACAATTAGAGGGAGTATTATGACACAGAACAATGGAGACAATTATTTCTGAAGTTTATTAATGCTAATTAGCATATGGCATCTAAGACAGCTGCTGCTACTTCATTGCTAAATACTGAGGGACTAATTAGTGCTTGATGTTAATTAGCTTCTTCTCATGCGCATTGTCCTTAGATGCATGTGCACTGTCACCATCGGGCTATTAAAAATCGGGCCCTGTGCTCTGCAAGAACGTGAGGTGGCATTTAGGAGTTCGTTCAGAGTGTATGGCATTCTTTCCTAATACATACACCCTTAATAGAGTCCATAGGAGCTTTAATAATCCACTCTTTGTTTAAAACCTTCTAGTAAATTATGATTTTTTTCAATGCTGAAGAGAACTGTTTACTGTATCTTGTAATTTTTCATGTCCTGTCACTCACAAGTGAATTCAAATGCTACAGATCACTGGCATAAAAATATTTTGGTTATAATTTATTTAATAATCAAACTGATTTTGGCTTTGCCTCTCACTTTATATTTAATCTTTTATTTATGATTAAA
Source organism: Pan paniscus (assembly GCF_029289425.2). Taxonomy (NCBI): domain Eukaryota; kingdom Metazoa; phylum Chordata; class Mammalia; order Primates; family Hominidae; genus Pan; species Pan paniscus. The sequence goes on from NC_073266.2 coordinate 88,827,648, forward strand.
ATACATTATTAAGCCAATAGGTCAAATATGCACACTTTCCCCATTAGCTGATTTAATAACATTTTTCGTTTCTGGGTTTTTTTCTTCAGTGACAGCCAAATACATATTTTTTTCTTTTACAACCTGAACTAAGAATTTACCCATTAAAAACTCATCTTTTGAAGACAATGTGTAGGTTAAGCCAGTGATCTAGGAAGTGTTTTCATGTCAGTCTTAAAAACTTTTCAATGACACTCTTTGTTTACTTGCTTTTCTTCTGGTTTTGGTGGGTGGGTGACTCACATGATCAATTTGTTCACCAAATTTCTCTAACAGTCAGATAACTTGTACACATGTTGGACATTTTTTTTCAGGCATAAATTTCCCTGTGATTAGTAAGTGAACTTAAAAGTTCAGTATACAACATGAAGCTCTGTAAAGGGTGACCACAAATATGTAGTAGTCTGATATTCTAAAGATAATCTCTGGTTTAATTACACACAGTGTTTTTATGGTACTATATGTATACATTTTGAATGATTATTAACAATACTTAGAGTTAATAATAATTGTCCAAACATTTTTGCTCATAATTTTATAGCCTTGAAGTATTTTGGCACTTATGCAATTTGTATGAGAGCATGCCATTCAAAATAAAGGAATGAAACAAAGGTACCCACAATGGAGATTGTAGAATCACCTGCCAAAGAAACTGCAAAAAATAAGTATCTAATAGGCCAGAAAACATGCAAAAAGAGGGACAATAAAATAACAAATAATGAGGAAAAATAAAATTTAAATACACTTCATCCACATTTTAAAATGCCCATTACAGCTTTCTAGATTGTAAAAACAAACAAAATGAAGTAGAAACCAAAATGTTATTTAAATGAGTTCCAAAATTGAGATGACTAAATCTCATTTAATTCCAGCGTGTAGGGATTTCCCCGAGAGACAGGTTCAGTGTGTAGAAGAAATGAATGCCGTCTGATTTCTCATTAGGATTTTTGGACTTAGGAAAATAAGGAATATGCCCATAAAAGAAGCTGTCTTTTTATTCTTTTTCTCCCTCCTCCACTTCCAGCTTTTCTTCATTATCATCTCATTTTTTTACGTTCCTTCCAGCAGGTGAAGAAAAGTTTTCAAACAAGTGAGACTTCGGGAGCTATAATATGGTTTAGATTTGTGTCCTGACCCAAATCTCATGTTGAATTGTAATTCCCAGTGTTGGAGGAGGGGCTTGGTGGGAGGTGAGGTGATTGGATCATGGGCCTGGATTTACCCCCTCGCTGTTCTTGTAATAGTGGGTGAGATCGCACAAGATCTGATTGCTTACAAGTGTGGAGCACCTCCCGCTGAAGATCTGATTGCTTACAAATGTGGAGCACCTCCCACTGAAGATCTAATTGCTTACAAATGTGGAGCACCTCCCGCTGAAGATCTGATTGCTTACAGGTGTGGAGCACCTCCCGCTGAAGATCTAATTGCTTACAAATGTGGAGCACCTCCTGCTGAAGATCTGATTGCTTACAAGTGTGGAGCACCTCCCCCTGCTCCCTCTTCCTCCTGCTCCAGCCATACAAGACAAGCCTGCTTCCCCTTCACCTTCTGACTTGATTGTAAGTTTCCTGAGGCCTCCCCAGCTATGCTTCTTGTACAGCCTATGGAACTGTGAGTCTACTAAAGCCCTTTTCATTATAAATTACCTGTTCTTAGGCATTTCTTTTTTGCAATGTGAGAACTGTCTGATATGAGGTGAAACGTGAAAAATATGTAACTTAAAAATTCACTTACTTTTTAAGAACTCTGAATGTTGGAATATCAAATGCACAGGTAAACAACGTGGTATAATGAAGCCCAAACTTGACTCTAGTCTATTTGTGGTACTGGGCCTCAAAGTCTCAGATTCCTTATCTGGAAAATGAGAATTTTTATGCTCACACAACCAGTAATTAAGAGTGCGTTCTCTGACTGCCTTGCATTAAGGGGCTCTTGTTTCGAGGGGCTCTGTGGCCTTAGGAAATTATTTAATAGCTCCATGTCTCCACTTTTCCACCAGTAAAACTGGAGTGACAATTTTGCTGGCCTGTCTTGTACCAAAGACTCTAGAAAACAAAAGCTAGGGAAGTATTAAGCGACAAATACTTCAGTTTAGACATGCATAGTAATCATTTACCTATAACTCTGGGAACATCTTTCACTATATTGAGGGTTTTATTCTTCTCAAAATTCTTGTAAGTCAGTGACCCCAAAGCTGAATTTTAGAAAAGACATTGTATTGACGTTTTTTAATAGTCTCAGGACTATTAAATTAGCTTCATTAGCCTTAAATTTGCCTTATTACACCGTGTATCATTTGGGGTGGAGAATAGCAAATGTTATCTTAAGATATTCTGCCTGTGAGAACCTATAAAAAACAAACTCCACTGTAGTTCATATTCAGATATAAACAGAGAAAATAACTATACCTGACCCAATTGGCTAACTTTTGAATAATTCACAGATAAATCATTTTGCTTTAGAATACCTTCCATTGTAAATTATCCGTCCCTTTGAGATGGAAATCATCTCCCAGGCTCCTGTGAGTTTTACAGCCCAGGAATGTCTTTCTCAAGTTCCTGGGAACCATTCCTTTGAAATGCAATCAGCAAGAAAGATAATGTTCCTTTCTCCCAGGTTATGTGGGAGGGTAGGAGCCTAACTCACCAATTATCACCAATTACCAAACACAGGTGGTCTAATTACATTTACCTACCTTCTCTATCCACCCCCTTAGTCTCTTCCAGTATTTTTTCGTAGCTCATTCTTGTTCTTGAAAGTTTTCCTGTCTTTTGATTCAATGAAATTAAGTTCAATCTGTCTACCTTACATCATCAGCCTTCTTGTGTAAAGTCTTCCTTGCCTGTTTAACTCTGTCCATTGTAATTTTTCTTTGACACCTTTAACACCCTTATATTAATCTTGAAATGTTGATGAAAGTATTGTTGGAAACATCTATATTTTGTCTTTCAAATTTTTTTATTAATATTTCAAAAATATATAAATATGTCTATACATTAAATATTTTCAGCTTTGTCAAGAATACAACTAAAAAATTCAATTTCAGGTCTCAATCAATTTAGAAGTTTATTTTGCCAAGGTTAAGGATCGTGACCCATGACATAGCCTCAGGAGGTCCTGAGAACATGTGTCCAAGGTGGTTGAGTTACAGCTTGGTTTCATGTGTTTTAGGGAGACATAAGACATAAGTCATTACATGGGAGGTATACTTTGGTTCAGTCTAGAAAGGTGTGACAATGCGAAGTGGGGGGCTTTATAGGTCATAGGTGGATTCCAAGATTTTCTGATTGGCAGCTAGTTTAAAGAGTTAAGTTACTATCTAAAGACCTGGAATCAATAAAAAGGAGTGCCTGGGTTAAGACGGGGGTTGTGGAGACCAAAGTTCTTATTATGCAGACGAGGTCTCCTAGGTAAAGGTTGCCTTTAAAGGCGACATGGCTAATGTTTCACATTCATATCTTTGAAAAGTGTTAGACTCTCAACTAATCTCTTTAGGATCAGAAAAAGACCTGCAAATGGAAGGAGATTCTCTATAGAATGTAAGTTTCCCCATAAGGGACAGCTTTGCAGGGCCATTTCAAAATGTATCAAAAACATATTTTGGGGTAAAATACTTGTATTTCTTTCAGGGCCCTACTATATGTCATGTGATGGTATACTAGAGTCAGGTTGGAATTTGGTATCTTACTGCTTCGAAGAGTCAGTTCTGTCAGTCTGAGAATCTCTGTTTTAATGTTCATGCTGATCAGTTGTGGCAGAACTCCCAAGGGAGGAGAGTATAATGGGGCATATCTGAGCCCCCACTTTCTGTCATGACCTATACTAGGGTTTCAGTTTTTGCTGGGTTTCCTTGGCCAAGAAGAGGGGCTGTTTATTCAGTTGGGGACTTAGAATTTTATTTTTGGTTTATAGAAGCTACCATGCTGTGCCCAATATGACTTAGATAATAATGGTTTCGTAAGGCTGCTATCACTTGTGATATGTATGGGTTTTGATTCCTAGTTATTAATGAAGTATGCCTTTAAGAGTGATTGCAAATATAAATGCAAAATTTTGTTTTGCTTTGCCTTTGCTTTGTTGGGGAAAAAGGTAGGTGTTATTTTGCTTTAGGTTGATATTTCTTGTGCCACATAGTCACATTCGATTAAATAGCTCCTCCCTAAAATCTGTTCTAACCTTTGTACAGAGCTATTATCCTTCTGACAATTCTCAAAGGTTATAGCAATTAGAATATAATATGTCTTTGCAACTAAAATTCAAAAGGTCTATTTTAATTATTATACTTTACCATAGATCAATAGCCCCCATTAAAATGATACTTCTTTTCTTTATACTGTCTCTGCTTTGACTACCCTTGTAGTGAGTTGCAAATCAGATTTAGCTAAAAACTTATCTAATTATTTTCTTCTACTGAAACATCTAATTTAGCTAGGGGAAAAATAAAGAAGCTCACACTTTTTTTTTTTTTTTGAAGAGAAGAATATGGCCTCTGCCTGATAAAAGTAGATTAATGATTTTAATGAAGCGGCATTCCCAGGATTGGTGCGAATAGAAGCAATGGCCACTAAGGGCTTCCAGGATGTTATGACTACAACCATAGGTGCAGAGATGTGGTGACTTGTGCTTTTAAATGGCCAGAACAGGTTTTACCCTCTGCTATGCTATTGCTATTTAGGCTTTTATTTTGTGTTCTTTCTCCACATAGAAATATATCTTTATAGCTGGATATTAAAAGGAGATAAAATCTGCTCATAAATTTGGAGAAGGAAGTCATTGATACCTTTGTGAGGACTTCTAAGGCTATAAAGTAACTATTGAGAGGCGGTTTCATCTGGCACGGGTGGTCACTGGGTATTAACTCTTAACTAGTTTCATTTTATAACCGTTAAATAACATGTAACTCTTCTCATTGAAACTCTTTAAGATGAATCAGTTCTAGAAAAACTACAAATAAAACAAGTAAAAAGTGGCAAGAGATGGTGAATATAAAGAGATCCAGTGACACATATTTTGTAAAAAAAAAATTATCTGACACTCGTATTTCTATACACTATATGAAATAATATTCCAAGATGATTCAGGCTTAAAATAAATCACTGATGCTATCAGACAATCTTGAGTTTATTCTGAAGCACCAAAATAATTAACCTAAGGCACAAAATAATTATTATGTTGCTGATTTATATAACCTTTGGTAATTTAAGTCCTTCAATCATGAAAGCTTTTAATCGTGATATTGTGAGCAGCAGCAGCAAAGATGCCATGTGTGTCTCTCTTCCACATTGTCCTCAGCATCTGGATGTGTCCGCACATAGACTGTCCACAATAAATGTTCAGTGTGTGAATGAATCAAGCAACCATTCAAGGGGTTTTAATTGTTTTAATAAAAAGGAATTCTAATCCTCAGTAGATGAATGTATTCAAATAGATACATATGTTCCTGCATACATATGATACAAGCATACATAGTATGAAATCTAGTAAAGCCATATTGCAATGGGTTGGTGTTTTTAAAGTAACTAAATTATCATTTATATAAAATATATTTTGTCATTTAATGATAGTTTAGAACTAGCTTAATGATGGGGTTTGGCTCTGTGTTTACACCCAAATCTCACCTTGAGTTGTAATAATCCCCATGTATCAAGGCTGGGGCCGGCCAGGTGGAGATAGTTGAATCACGTGGGCAGTTTCTCCCATACTCTTCATGATGATGAGTGAGTGAGTTCTCACGTGATCCAGTGGTTTTATAAGGGGCTTCCCCATTTGTTTGGCACTCATTCTCTTTCCTGCCACCCTGTGAAAAGACACCTTCTGCCATGATTGTAAGTTTCCTGAGGCTTCCCCAGCCATGCAGAACTGTGAGTCAATTAAACCTCTTTTCTTTATAAATTACCAAATCTCGGGTATTTCTTTGTAGCGGTATGAGAACGGACTGATACACTTAAGTTTATAATACAAAATATTTTGGAGTTTATATAACCTGAATTATTGTTCATATGTAATTTATTGCTCAATATTACTCTCTACCATTTTTATAATAAAAATAAAAACCTAAGGAATACATATAGTTTCTTCCTGTGTAGTTATAATAGACTTACAGTGTTGTGAAAGTAGCTATATTCAATAACTGAATGGGCCCTGTGATTCTTTTTCTCTTCTTACCCGTCAACTCATTACTAAACTACAGTAAATAAGACATTACAGTAAATTAGGGCATTTAGAAAGAGTAATATGAAGTTTCATTTTCATATTCCATACCTGTACATTATTGTGATGGTCTAGGTTAAAACAACTATTGTGATGATATTAAAATGCAGTTCAATCAGATAAACTGCAATATATAAATAATATACATTTCTTGTGTGTGGTTAAAATATATAATTATTTTGAAGAGTAGTTGGTGATATTCATAAGTTTGGAAGACTAGTTAAGGATATTTTATGCAGTAAGTTTGCAGTAAATACATAGCTTGAGCATGCAATTTTTTTAAATAAAGAATTTTTGAGCATATCATATTATCTCTAACCAAGATTAATTTGTTGGGGCTGAAACAGCAGTACCCCAATATGAAGCAGCCTCAGAAACAAAAGTTTCTCTCTGATCTCCTGAGGGGTCTCTTGTCTCTGGCCCCTCAGTCTTGCCTGAGTATAGCCTTAGAAATTAAAATCCCTGTTCCCCAAGACAGGTCAAGACAGGGGAATATTCCTCTAACTTCCCCTACATTTCGGTCTAAAAACAGGCCATAAATGAATGATCTGAGCTACTTTGTTTGAATGCATATCATAAGATCCTCACTGCAGAGAGAGTCCCACCCGATACCAGAAGAAAGAAACGCTGCACAGAGAGGCCAGGAAAATCCAAACAGTAAGGCCTTGCTGGGATTCTCCATTCAGTCCACTAGCATTAGATCATACCATTTTGTCCAAGCGTACAAACAGTAAGGCCTTGCTGGGATTTTCCATTCAGTCCACTAGCATTAGATCATACCATTTTGTCCAAGCGTACAAACGGTAAGGCCTTGCTGGGATTCTCCATTCAGTCCACTAGCATTAGATCATACCATTTTGTCCAAGCGTACAAACAGTAAGGCCTTGCTGGGATTCTCCATTCAGTCCACTAGCATTAGATCATACCATTTTGTCCAAGCGTACAAACAGTAAGGCCTTGCTGGGATTCTCCATTCAGTCCACTAGCATTAGATCATACCATTTTGTCCAAGCGTAATTCTACATAGCCGTCCGTACTTCATTGTACCTGGACATAAAAATGTATAGTTTTACCTGTATCTTTGGGTTTTCATTCTGAAGCCTCCAGTATCATATACAGATATGATTAAATAAATTTTTATGCTTTTTTTCTCCTATGAATCTGCCTTTTTTTTCAGTGAAACCTCTACATAATATTTCATTATATAAATGAAACATCCATTATAGTGAAAACCTTAGCCTTTGAAATCTGACTGCATGGCTTTGGAATTCAGAATCTCTCTACTTCAGTATCCTATTTAATGTGTTCAAATTTTCGGTACTTTACTACATTCAATGGTCTGTCAATCTGTCTATCACCTACCTTTCTATTCATATCTACCTACCTTTCTATTCATATCTACCTATCAATCTCTTTATTATTTACCTCTCTATTGTCTATCTTCATTACCTACTTATCTATCTACCTATTTACCTACCTATCTACCTACCTATCATCATCATCATTATCATGTATCTCTAGCAGTGTAGTCTCTTGATTTATATCCTATTTGCATTGTAGTAGACGTTGAGGATGAAAGAGCCCCATTTAGGAATACTAGAAAGTATATAAGCATTCTAAACTCTGTTTTCACAGTAGAATTCCCTGGCAGGGTTTTATTTATTTAACTATTTTCAGTGTGGATGTCAGTTCTTATATTAGCACAGCTAAGAAAGATTATTTGAGAATGGGATTTGTAGAATTGATAAGTTAAAGATCTCCAGAGAGCCACTTTCAAGTAGGGTATAATAGCTTTTAAGAGGCTACTGATCTCCCTAAGCACCATTTAAAAATTGAGATATAATTAAAATTTTATCTATTTAAGGCACCAGAGAGTTGAAGGAGCAATAAGGAGTAGAATGGCTAAAATTCTGAAAAGAAGAGGACTTCAGAGAAGTTTGCTGACGATATATAGCTATTCTGATTTCTGGGAATAGTTACTGGTTCTGAATTCAGGCTGAGAATCCACAGTTGGGGAATGGGGAAATCAGAAGAAATCTGGGTGGTTTCCAAAGACTGTATAAAACACAAAACAAAATACAAAATGGATGGTGTAAGGGTACTAAAAACACAGACAGTATTTCCCTCAAGACATCGGTGGAGTTAGGAAGCTCTGCCTGGTAGGGGGCTAAAATCTTAAGCCAGAATTTTCTAAGAAGTAGTTTTCTGCTATCTTACAGTGCTGAGAAAGCAGAAATTAGAATTTGGGATTATGGAAAAAGGCCATGTTGAATAAATCTGGCTATTTATAAAAGTCCAACAAATGCAGCCTGGGAATAGGAGGGTTTCAGCCTTCCCAAAAGTACGGCTCTGTCAAAGTCAGCTCAGTCCTTGTTTTGATAAAGATGTTCAATCCCATTCTGACTAGCAGAAGAATGGGTGATCCTTTAAAGATGGTTAATGTCATCTATATTCTCTAAATTTTTATATACCATAGCTGACATTCAGTTGAAATTAAGAGAAATGCCAAGAAACAGGATTTTATGATTAAAAAAACAAGAAGAAAGAAAAACAGGCAAAAAAATAGGAATTAGTACTCAGCTGTTTGAACTTACATTAATGGAATAAGTAGAAAATGACTTTAAAATATGTGTGATTAATTTGTTGTATGAAGGTGATTAAGAGGCTTTACAAATTCATGGGAAAACTGTACGTTATTTAAGAGGAAGATATATATCATTTAAGACTAAAAATGCAAGGCCTGAAGTGAGGTTTAACTACAGAATGAAATAGATTAGAAGTCAGGGTCATGAACTTAAAGACAAGGGAGTAGAAAAACATTCTAGGAGGCAAATGAGACAATGTGAAAAGACTTAATATGTGTGGAGATAAAATGTAAGGATAAAAAAAAGCATCAATATTTGAAGAAAGTAAAGGCCAAGAAGCTATAAAAACCAATGAAACAATTGAAACCTGTATATCCAGTAACTACTTCAAACCTCAATAAATATAAATAATGAGATAACTGCACCTAGAAACATCTTCTTAAAATTGCTAGAAACATAGGCAATAACAAAATGTTTAGAGCAGCCAGGTAATATCTAATTTGGTCATTCAAAGCATCAACAATAGGAGTAGGGGCTGAGTATGCAATAGAAATAATGGAAGTCAGAATACAATTGAATTACGTCTTTCAATTGCTGAATGAAAATAAGCAACCTAGTTTACAGTCCCACCAACAGTGTAAAAGTGTTCCTATTTCTTCACATCCTCTCCAGCACCTGTTGTTTCCTGACTTTTTAATGATTGCCATTCTAACTGGTGTGAGATGGTGTCTCATCGTGGTTTTGATTTGCATTTCTCTGATGGCCAGTGATGGTGAGCATTTTTTCATGTGTTTTTTGGCTGCATAAATGTCTTCTTTTGAGAAATGTCTGTTCATGTCCTTCGCCCACTTTTTGATGGGGTTGTTTGTTTTTTTCTTGTAAATTTGTTTGAGTTCATTGTAGATTCTGGATATTAGCCCTTTGTCAGATGAGTAGGCCGTGAAAAGTTTCTCCCATTTTGTAGGTTGCCTGTTCACTCTGATGGTAGTTTCTTTTGCTGTGCAGAAGCTCTTTAGTTTAAGTAGATCCAATTTGTCAATTTTGGCTTTTGTTGCCATTGCTTTTGGTGTTTTAGACATGAAATCCTTGCCCATGCCTATGTCCTGAATGGTAATGCCTAGGTTTTCTTCTTGGGTTTTTATGATTTTAGGTCTAATGTTTAAGTTTTTAAGCCATCTTGAATTAATTTTTGTATAAGATGTAAGGAAGCGATCCAGTTTCAGCTTTCTACATATGGCTAGCCAGTTTTCCCAGCACCATTTATTAAATAGGGAATCCTTTCCCCATTGCTTGTTTTTCTCAGGTTTGTCAAAGATCAGATAGTTGTAGATACACGGCGTGATTTCTGAGGGCTCTGTTCTGTTCCATTGATCTATATCTCTATTTTGGTACCAGTACCATGCTGCTTTGGTTACTGTAGCCTTGTAGTATAGTCTGAAGTCAGGTAGCGTGATGCCTCCAGCTTTGTTCTTTTGGCTTAGGATTGACTTGGCGATGCGGGCTCTTTTTTGGTTCCATGTGAACTTTAAAGTAGTTTTTTCCAATTCTGTGAAGAAAGTCATTGGTAGCTTGATGGGGATGGCATTGAATCTATAAATTACCTTGGGCAGTATGGCCATTTTCACGATATTGATTCTTCCTACCCATGAGCATGGAATGTTCTTCCATTTGTTTGTATCCTCTTTTATTTCATTGAGCAGTGGTTTTTAGTTCTCCTTGAAGAGTTCCTTCACATCCCTTGTGAGTTGGATTCCTAGGTATTTTATTCTCTTTGAAGCAATTGTGAATGGGAGTTCACTCCTGATTTGGCTCTCTGTTTGTCTGTTATTGGTGTATAAGAGTGCTTGTGATTTTTGTACATTGATTTTGTATCCTGTAAACTAGTTCAACCATTGTGGAAGTCAGTGTGGCGATTCCTCAGGGATCTAGAACTAGAAATACCATTTGACCCAGCCATCCCATTACTGGGTATATACTCTAAGGACTATAAATCATGCTGCTATAAAGACACATGCACATGTATGTTTATTGCGGCACTATTCACAATAGCAAAGACTTGGAACCAACCCAAATGTCCAACAATGATAGACTGGATTAAGAAAATGTGGCACATATACACAATGGAATACTATGCAGCCGTAAAAATGATGAGTTCATGTCCTTTGTAGGGACATGGATGAAATTGGAAATCATCATTCTCAGTAAACTATCGCAAGGACAAAATACCAAACACTGCATGTTCTCACTCATAGGTGAGAACTGAACAATGAGAACACATGGACACAGGAAGGGGAACATCACACTCTGGGGACTGTTGTGGGGTGGGGGGAGGGGGGAGGGGTAGCATAAGGAAATATACCTAATGCTAAATGACGAGTTAATGGGTGCAGCACACCAGCATGGCACATGTATACATATGTAACTAACCTGCACATTGTGCACATGTACCCTAAAACTTAAAGAATAATAATAATAAAATAAATAAATAAAAAGAAAAGCAACCTAGAACTCAACAACAGTAAAAATATCATTTAAAACAAAGGCCTAATATAGATGCTTCATATTCAGCTCTAAACAAGATAGACATATTTTTCTTTATTCCTACTACTAATTACGGCTAAAAGTCCTCGATATTATGTGTCAAACAGACACGATAATATTCTGAAAAATAAAAATAAGGCTGGCTGAGGACAGTAAGTTCCTTCAGTTTTTTTGTTTTGTTTTGTTTTGTTTTTTGCTTTATATCACCTAGACTAGATGCCAGAGGAGCTGGTAACCTGGACATGCCAACAGATACGGACAAAAAACACACCAAAGAAAGCCCACTCTCTCTAGCTAAAGTGCCAGTAAAGAATAGCCCAGAAACACAGAAAACATTTGGACAATAGCCTTACTACTTTACTCAAACACTTTGGGGGAAAAATGGCCTTCTCCCACCCCATCAGCAAAGGCTAAGTGGGAGGTTAGACTTTTACTCTCTCAGACTTTAATGAAGTACCCCTACCTGTTCCATTATGCTGTTGTCACAGAAGGCTGAGTGGAAGATGAAACTTGGAATAATTTGATAAGAATTTTAAAGCAGCCATCATAAAAATAACTCAGTGAGCAAACTAAATAGAAAATTTAAAAATAGTCTCTGCAAAAACACAAGACAAAGAAACAGAAAGCGTAAATAACCACTTTAAATGGAAATTTTAGAAACGAAAAGTAAAATAATCAAAATTTAAAAAGGAAATAATATAGGAGCCAAACAGCAGAATGGAGACACAGAAATGAATCAGTAAACTTAAAAATTAAAACAACAAAACCCCCATTAGAACAACAAAGAGAAACAGACCAAAAAAACAAACAAACTAAAACAAAACCAAAAACAATAAACAAATAACAGAAGTCAGACCCTTAGCTCTATGGACCTATGGAGCTATGATAAAGATGTTTTAGATGTGCACAAAGTGAGAGAATTTTGAATTTTACTCCAAAAAAGAACCAAATTAGAGGAAAAAAATTAAAAAGGAAGAAAGGCAAAATAAAAAAGACAAATAGTGTGTTTAAACTTAGCAATAGTAATTAATACTTTAAATAGAAATAGACTAAACACCCAGACTAAAATTCAAAGACTTTCTCAGATTTCTTAGAAACCCAGTACTCAGTCATATGCAGTTGAAAAGAAAGAAAAGTTAAAATATGTAAATACACAAATGGAAAGATATAAGGAGGAAAATAGCAGAAAATTATAAGCCATGCAAACACTAATTTAAGATGCTGACATTGATATATTGTGAGAAAAGTAGACTTTAAGACAAAATGTTCTGTCAGGGATCAAGGGTCATTTTATGATGATACAGTAAACATTTTTGTTTCAGGAAGATACAACAATCATAAACATATTTGTACATAATAACAAACCTATAAAATACAGTGTGTAGGGTGGGAGGAGGGGCAAAGGACTGACAGAGCTAAAAGGCAAAAACAGAAAAATAATGATAGATTTTGGATATTTAAACATTCCTCTCACATTGAGTGGTAGCTCACACACACACCACACAAAATCAATGAAGATACAGAAGAGTAGATCAACTCTATCCAGAAATTTAACTGACTTGATAGTCGTTGAGTATTGCACCCAACAAATACAGAGTAAACATTTTTTTCCCCAAAGTGGACACAGAAAATTCATGGATAGGTCATATTATACAGCATGAAAAAGCAAGTCTCAGTAAATGTCAAATCCTTAAAAGCATATAGAGTAAGACATCAAAAATCATCTGATATCTAGAAAAGCCTAATATATTTAGAAGTTAAGCAATACACTTCTAAACAGCCTTGGGGGAAAAAAAGAAATCATGAAAATATTTAAATATATATTTGAAAATATATTTGCTAATAAAAATATTGGGGGATGCAGCAAAAGTATTGTTAGGAGGAAAATTTATAGACTTAAATGCCAATATTAGAAAAATAAGTTATTTGAAAGTCAATCTTATGAATAGATAAAAAGCTGGTGAATTAAACCTCAAAAAGTGTAAGACAAGAAATAATGAAAAATTTACAAAAAAGTTAATGGCATAAAATACAAGCAAGCAATATAGAACATTTTCAAAGCCAAAATCTGGTTCTGTAAAGTAATAATAAAATTGGTAAACCTTGGCAAGATTGAATAAAAGAAAAAGTTCCAACATCAAGAATGTAAAAAGTTGTAGGCCATAGATCTTAGAATTGTAAAAATATACTATATATAATATACAATTACATATTATATTATTAGATAACATTATATAATTATGTGTGTGATGAAATGTATTGTGAACAACTTTGTGTTAAGTTCAGTAATAAATTGTTTCCTTATAAAATTCAATTCAGAAATTGTTCCAAGAATAAATAGAAAATCTAAATAGATCTACATTTATTACAGGAATTTAATAATAAAAGTCAGCCTAACATCTATTAAACAATTGAAATTCATAGTCAAATACATTCCAAACATAAAAGGCCAAGCCTGAATAGCTTCACATAAACATTTTGTCAAATTCTTAAAAGAACAAATATTGGCAATTTTCTAGAAAACTTTTAAAAAATACAGAATGAATAAATGCTTACCAGCTCGTTTTGTAAGTTTAGCAACATCTATATACCAAAAACTGAAAAGGTTATTACAGTTAAAAATTTCTAGAGTAATATCCCATTTTAATGTAATGTCAAAAATCTTTGGTGAAAGTTTGCAAATCTACTCCATTAATATATAAAAAGATAAAAATCATGACTGAGTAAAAATTGTTGTGGATATGCACTTTTAAAAAATTAATATGAGGGCTGGGTGTGGTGGCTTATGTCTGTAATCCCGGTGCTTTGGGAGCCTGAGGCAGGCAGATCTCAAGGTTAGGAGTTCGAGAGCAGCCTGGCCAATATGGGGAAACACTGTCTCTACTAAAAATACAAAAAAAATTAGCAGGGCATGGTGGCACATGCCTGTAATCCCAGCTACTCAGGAGGCTGAGGCAGGAGAATTGCTTGAACCTGGAAGGCAGAGGTTGCAGTGAGCCAAGATAGCACCACTGTACTCCAGCCTGGGCGACAGAGTGAGACTCCATGTCAATAATAATAATAATAATAATAATAATAATAATAATAGAAAGCAGAGTAACAAAAGAAAAAGGGGGAATTCATATGATTAACTCAGTAGATACAGAATAAGCATATAACAATTCTATATCTGTTGGTGATATAATTTCATGTCTAAAAATTAGGAACAGAATAAAATATCCTCACTCTTTTTAGGGTATTTAAAAACCCCTTTCATGATTATTATACTCTATAATAGAATATTGAATGCTGTTCCCTATACATCCCCTAACATTAGGGGCTCTCAAACTTTTATTCTACATTGAACTGGAATTCTTAGACATTAACATTATGCACATTCAATAAAAAGCAGAAAGATTGTGAAGGATAAAGTAAAACTCTCCTATTTGTAGATGACGTTGTATATTGTTTTGTTTACAAATTTGGTAAATTATCAAAGTCAACAACATAAAAACAATTGCATTTATATATGGCATAAAACCTATGAGTACCATTTACATAAATAATTAACTAGGAAAAACCTAAAAAAAATGCTAAACCTATAAACCACTATATACAAAAGCCCTATTGAAAAAAATTTACAAATACCTAAGTATATTTATTTCACAACATAACAAAAATTGGTAGAACAATATATCACATTCATGGGCTAAAAGAATTAATATTGATATGAAGCCTTTCTCCTAAGATTATTCTACAGATGAAATGTTATTTTAACCTCAGTCACCGAAGACCTTTTGAACAAATGGCAATGGGATTCTATAAGGTACATGTAAAAGCAAAGGCTCTGAAAAAACCAAAACATTCATGGAGGAGAACAGCAAAATTAAAGGACTCATATTACCTAATTACAAGACCAAATCAAACTTTCTGTAATTAAGACAGTGTATATTAGTAAATGGAGAGACAATGTAGATGTGGTTAAAGAATGGAGTCCTCCCACAGAGCCACACTGATACCTGTTAGTCAACTTTTCACCATATTATATAAACCCTGATCTGACCTCAATCGGAGGGTTACCTGGTATCAGGTGCACCTTGAGGTGCTCCAGCTGAATAAAGCTCTCAACAACCTCTGTTTGAGTAACTTAAACACTTTGACAAATGTAAGCCAGCTTCAACAGAAAGAGAACAAAATATACCTGCTCATCTTGATATGAGCTGTATTTAGTAAAAGTCAACACCTATTCTTGAGAAAAGCTTTTGGCAAAATAGAAACATAAATGAACTTCCTTAATTTGATAAAGCTTAACTACCAAAAACTTTGACAAATGTCATGTTGGTGAATTACTGAAATCATTCACTGTCCCTCTCCACTATTTCAAGAATGAGATTTTTCAATATTATCAGGAATGTCCTAGCTAATGAAGTGGGAGCTAAGTTATGAGGATGCAAAGGCAGAAGAATGATATAACGGACTTTGGGGACTTGGGGGAAAAGGGTGGGAGGGCCTGAGGGATAAAAGACTACAAATTGTGTTCAGTGTGTACTATTCAGGAGATGACTGCACCAAAGTCTCACAGATCACCACTAAAGTACTCACTCATTTAACCAAATACCACCTGTTCCCCAAAAGCCTACGGAAATAAAATTTAAAAAGAAGAAATTTAAAAAAAAGAAAAGGCATAAAAAGTATATTGAAAAAATAAAGCTTCCTCATTTACAATGATATTATTCTGTACAAAGAAGACATTTTTTCTTACATAAAAAAAAAAAAGGCTGGCATGGTGGCTCATGCCCGTAATCCTAACATTTTGGAAGGCAGGTGGATTGCTTGAGTTCAGGAGTTTGAGGCCAGCCTGGGCAACATGGCAAAAACCAGTCTCTACCAAAAATATAAAAAGTAGCCAGGCGTGGTGGTGTATGTCTGTGTTCCCAGCTACTTGGGAGGCTGAGGTCGGAGAGGATCACTTGAGCCTGGGAGGTGGAGGTTGCAGTGAGCCTCCGGGTGACAGAAACTATCAATGAAAAAAGAAAAAACCCACAGAAAAATTATTAAAATAAATAAGCACATTTAGCAATATATTAAATACATAAGAAATATTTAAAAATAAATTATACTTGTATAATATCATTTAGTATACAAAACATCAAAAACTGGAATTAAATTTAGGAAATATGTACAGGAGATTAAGGCTTAAAATTACAAATATTGAGAAAATTGTAATAAAACCTAGAAACCCAGAGTTTGAGGAGATATGACTTGCTCTTAGGTTGGAAAAGTCAATATGTAAAAAGTATATATTCTTCAAAATAATTAAGATATTTAAATACAACCCAAGAAAAATTCTAGGAGGTACTTTTAGTGGAAATCTACAAGTTAATCTCAAAAATTAAAATAGCAATGCAAAGAACAAGATAATTTTAAAAAGAACAAAGAAATAAGACTTTACTGTGTCCTATCATAACCTATTTGAAAGCTGTAGTGATTAAGAGAGAGTGGTATTGACTCAATGTAAAAATTTCAGAAGCAGGAACACATTTGCATGGTCACCTAATTTACAAATGCATCTGTATCACAATATAGAAACAGCTCTCATTTCAGTAAATGATTCTGGGCTTGTTGAATATCTATCTGAACAACTATGTGCAAAGATAAATTCTGAATTGATTTTAGAAATAACTGGAAAAGTAAAACAAAGTTTTGGTAGAAAATATAAGAATATATATTTATGGGCTTGGCATAGGTGATGATTTATTAAATAGGACACAAAATACTACAATGGTAGATGTGCTGTATTATGCCTTATTAAAAATGTACAAATTTCTATTAATCAAAAGATACCATGAATAGAGTGTAAATGAAGCCACAGATTGGGAGAAAATAGTTGCAATACATCTTCTGGACTTGAATCTAGAATATATAAAGGATTCTTAAAAATTAAGTAAGAAAGCTAGAAATCACTTGTACAGGCACTACTATAAAAATGATATCTAAACATTCGATGATTATAAGAATAATTGCTCAACATCTTTAATCATCAATGATATATGCAAATCCTTAAACTACCTATTATTTATTTAACATCCATGAGAAGTCTAAATGAAATAAAAACTACCAAGTGGTGGTGAAGGTTTTGAATAATTGGACGTCTAATCCGACACTGGTGGGCATGCATGCAGGTATAAGCACAGTGGAAACCCATCGGGGAGTGTCTATTATACTTGATAATGTGCAAGCTCTATTCAGCAATTTAGCTTCTGTGTCTGTGCCCAGTGGAAAGGCACGGATATCTCATTAGTCACTGGAATAGGGCCTATGAGGAAGCATCCGGGTGCTGATGATACCTTGATTTTGGACCTGAGTGCTGGTCACATGGGCATGCTCCCTTTGTGACGAATGCATTGAGTCTACAAATTTGTGTTTTTTCCTGTACCTATGTGGACTTAAAATGCAAAATTGTGTTCTTATAAAAATCTGAAAAGAAAAATGCCAAATAAAATTCAAATGTAAACAATAAACCAGTCCTAGTGAGTAGAAAGAAAGCTTGACTGGCAGGTAAAACAAAACTCAGCGTTTCACTGCTGTGGAACACATCAGTTAGGGTAAAAATCCATACTGATAAGTACAATTTCTTTCAAGATGGGACATGGCAGCATCACTACCCACTTGGCAACAAAAATAAATAGGTTCCCTAAGGGGTCGCAACTCCTGGAGAAATAACAGGGGACTGATGGGTTTAGTTAATACATCTGAATGGTGGAGAAAAGCTTGGAAAAATTCTAAAGAATTATGAATGAAATTATTTCATTCTTAGCTATAAAAGTCCTCCCAGTTCCATTTCCTTTTTATTTACCATCCATGGACTCGATTTCTCATGTTGTGATATGTGATACTGTTACATTACCTAATTGGTATGAAACAAATTTATGTAGACCTTCACATCCTTTTACCAGAATGATTTTAAAAGTACATGTAAATAAAATATGCCAAGGCAAGAGGATTGCTTGAGACCAGGAGTTTGAGACCAGCCTGGGCACCATAGCAAGACCCTATCACTACAAAAATAAATTAGCTGCACATGGTGAGTCACACACACACACACACACACACACACACACACACACACACACACACAGATCATTCTTTTCTTTTTCTTGTACCTCATAATTCAAAATTTTATTCAGGATATTTTGTGTTAAAGAAGATTATAGATTAATGTAAATATTATTCACCCGAGGGGTAAAGAAGAAAAAATTCCCCTTCCTCTTTGAAGACATTAATGGGGTGTATGGACCAATCTAATATGTAGTTGAGTTGATTCTTGACTTTGTGGCAGATTCATCACCAGCTTCAAGTATATATGGTTAGGACACTGTTTTCATCAGGGCTTAGAATCTAAGCACCAGTAAAATCCCAGATTTCACTCTGCCCAGTCTATTGTCAGAGTTCTCCATAGAAACAGAACCAAAAGGATATATATGTAAAACCCTGGATTTATTATGAGAATTGGCTTACATGATTATGTATACAAAGAAGTCTCACGACATACCCTGTGCAAGCTGGAGACCCAAGAAGATCAGTGGTGTCATTCATTCCAAGTCCAAAGGCCTGAGAATCAGGAGCCTTGAGGTTAAAGCACAGGAGAAGATGGAATTTCCCAGTTCAAGCAAAGAGAAAGAAAATACACCCTCCTCTCCCTTTTTGTTTTATTTAGTCCTTCAATAGATTGGATGCTGCCCACCCACGTTGATGAGGGTGAATCATCTTTGCTCAGTTTAGTGATTCAAATGCCAATCTTCTTCAGGAAACAGCCTCACAAACACACCCAGAAATAATGTTTACCAGCTATCTGGGCACCCCTTATCCCACTCAAGTTGACGCATCAAATTGACCATCAAATGCAGCCTGACAGTTCTTTTGCTCTTCATTCGCCTCTCAGTTTCTTAAATTCAGGAGCTCTCTCTTTCTTGCTGTCTGCCCATGCACACGGCAAAGGCTCTTGCACCTGGGATATGGGACAGAGGACTGTGCTCAGCCTGTCAGCCCTGCCCGAGACTCTGGAGGTTGCACCCTTTGTTAACGCTCCATTGAAAAACCTGGCTGGTTGTGCAGACACAGTCTTTGACTGTGACTCCTCAGGATTCTAATCTCTCACGTCAGGATATAACTGGCTATTACAAGTTCATTAAAAGTTAGGATAGTTTACCCTTACCCCCATCTGTTGAACTTACTATTTTTTTCTGATTCCCATCATTTCAACAAAAAAATAAAACAGTTGTGGAGCTCTTCTATCCTAGCAAAGCATTGACACTTTCTGAAATTCAGTTAAGATTCATTTTATCTTCAGCTGTATGATGAGGAGGAAAAATGTAATTTTTATGACTCATCCATCTTATTCTTGTTTTAGGGTGGGTATGATGACCTCTTGTGATTTTATATCTTCACTGAAAGCAATGGACTGTTTTTGTTTTCTTGTTAAATTCAAAATCTGAAAGTTGCAGAATTATTAGCATCTAGCAATTTTATTATATTCCATAATTTTAAACAGATACACACTGTAGAGTTGTCTTCCAATTTATAACTCTATTGCCATTCTCAAATATCTCTGCATTGAACAAATAATACGTGTAGTCACTCTTATTTCACATACAACTCAATTACTTGTGGTTGAGAGGCTGGTTACTACTGCATCTATTTTATACTATGGTTCATCACCTATGCCTGCCAGCATGTTTCTGAAATTGTGAAATAATGGGCTATGCAATGTGAAAACTTTAAGATAGCTGCAGGTGTTTGCGATAGTGTCATGAGTCTTCATTTGAAACTAAAATAGTCAGCATTCTCTTTTTTAAATCCTTGTTTGTGTACCCATAAACTACTGAAATTAGAGTCAAAAAATAAAGTATGAGTATAGAAATAGTTCAACTCTAACTTGATCCCTAGATAAACAAACACTCATTTCCTTTCAGTGAACAGCCAGTGCACTGAAAATAATTAGAGTGGATGTATTCTGCTTCCTTAGAAGAAAAGCTTTTCTTTTTCTGTTTTGTTTTTATGAGAATCTTAAATGGAACTTCGTTGACAGCTTATCCACTGATATGCTTCTACATGATTGTTTAAAGAGTGGTTACGGCAATTAGTGTCTTTTTTGTACACTTTGGAATTTGTGGGTAAATCTGTTTGCCTCACAGAATCTGGTATTTTGAATTTTTAGCCAAACAAATGTCAACACATTTATATTTTAAGCTTTTTATTTTGCCTTTGGAAAAGCCAACATTTTCAAATAATACCTTCATTAAAAGTATACTTTTCGCAGTTACCCTTTCATTATTTTGTCTTGGTTGCCTTACAGTTATAAGTTTTCTTTCCCCATCCTTATAACTGTAGCAATTAATTGTGGAGTTTCACAATTTTCAGCATATAGGAATGTAACTATAGGGTATTTTCCAAAGAAGACTCTCAGTTTTGGACAACAAAATGGAATGAGTTATTTTTGCCTGTGCAAAATCTATCTTGTGTTAGGTTTGCATAATAAACTGCTTAAATGCTATATTAGCCAAGGTACTTAATGCTCATTTCTGTAACAGTAAAAATTTCAGTAACAAGGCAAAACAAAAGCTTGTTTATTCCTTACATGGCAGTCAATGTAAGGACACCTGTCTCTTCCCAAAATAGTATCTCAAGGAAAGAAATTACTTCTGTCTTCTGGATTCTTTAGATAGTAGCACTAGAGTTATCCTGGGATGAACGCAATGGCCTTCGGAACTATTGACTGCTTCCTCATAGAAGAATCAAAGCTTTTCTTTCACATTCATTTGAAGACATCTAGTTATATAATGATCCTACTTCCAAAGAAGCTTGGGAATTGAAGAGGACACTGATATTCATGAGTTTTTATAATTCCTCACACAAATAGGTAGCCAAGTCAGAAGTGAAGGCTGAGAAGTCCCAGGGTATGGGGATGATTCTGTGACTTCCCTGAACACTGTTCTCAGAATCCATGTGGGCATAGCTAACATTTGTTTAACAGCTGCTATTTGTGAAAAGCCTCATTTCGTTTTCTGATTTGATCATTATAAAAAATCTCAATTTGGCATTGTGTTTTTCTTTTAAATTTGATACTTTAGAAAATTGGATGTCAGATATAAAAAGTGGCTTCCAAGCTATGTAACCAATGAATCCTAGACTGTGTAGAACACACGTTTGTATGTGTGTGTGTGTGTTTCAATTTGTGTGCTTTTGTGAAGATTTCATGTTGCCTCTAAATATTGATCATGGAGGATTCTTTTCAGATAATTCCATAAAAATGTTTTCATTATGGTTGTTAATTTTAGCAAGAGGTCTACACAAGAAACCTAGTACCCAAATTTAAAATAAAACATACAACTTGACTTTTATCATACTCATATGTGACAGAGATCTACTGCCATGATTCATTTTGTTTTAATATTATCTATGGCTGAGAAAAAGTTGTACCATGCTAGAAATACTCTAAAAATTTACATAAATTTTCATTCAAATTAGAGATTTTCCTGTGTTTTCTGGAATACTAGACAGGGCACAACAGCTATCAATTAACATATTAACAATATAAGTTTGCTGCTAATATAAGATAAGGATAAAAAATGATTTTTCTTTTTTGACATGATATAAGTGTGCATAAATTTATTAGCAATATGATGTTTTTGCTAATTTTTGTTTTAAAATTATATTGATAGTAAGAATTCAGTTACTGTAAGTGAATGACTAAAAACTTTATGTATAATCATTGTATTTAAATAATAATATCGATGAAGTAACATAAAAGAGAAAATTACCACCTTCTCCTTTGTGCCACAAAATAAAGGAAATTATTTCTTTGCATGTCAGTTTGCATCAATAAACATGTCATTGAGAGAGTTATAGGGTATTTGTGTTTTCTACATTAAGCATTCATTAGTGCCTGATATAGATTATTTTCTAACTTACTGAAGTGTTTGAATATAACTGGGCATTCTCCCTCTTTTCAATCACCACAGGAAGCTCAGAACTGCCAGTCATTTCTTAAGCTCCAGCAATTGAGGTCACTGGTGACCTGAAGGAGACTAATTTCAGTGGAATCATGAGGAAGAAACGTACTCAAACAGAGCTCAAGAGAGAATAGGAGGAAAGGAAATGTAGGCAGTGAGCCCAGATAACCTTTGAGCAGTAATTCTGTATTTAAAACTGCAGCAGAAAAATGTAGCTTAAAAGAAAGATGGATTCCAAAAAGGGCTTTTTTTTTTTTTTAAAGATAAGTAGAGAGTATATCATTATTGCTGGAGGGGACAGTGGATCAATTCATCGTGCAACACCCTTGCTAAGGTAAGACTAGATGGAATGGAGCATACAGTATGAGGGTCCTCATTCTGTAGAAGCTGGGACTGTGTTTCCAAATTACAAGAAGAGAAGGCAGAGGTGAAGTTGGATGAGAAGGAATCGTGGAAGTGTGGTTTATTCTCATTGTTCCTATTTTCTGTATGAAATAGAAAGCTGAGAATGTCAAGAGCGTAGAGATTTTGAAGTCTTGATTAGAGAGAAAATATGAAATGCACTTGTATGAAAGGAGATTGAATGGGATAGAGAAATTGAGTAGAATTAATGTATAACACCAAGAGTCTAATGCGATAGGTTAGAGGTCATGGATTTAAAGTAAATTTGTATCTTGCTGTGTATTTTTCTCTAGGCACTTTCAGCTGTGAGGGTTCAGCGACAGAGTTAGAGAAAAGTTGGTCTTAAAGGGAGTTACGGTTTTGCTAGGAAATAGGATGGCAAAACTGCCAAGGGAGTGAAAAATATGCAAGGCAGCGACCCAGCAGCTGGACCATGCACTCTTCACTGGATTAAAAGGGAAGTGGGGTCATAGGACTGGGGAAGAACAGTGAAAAGATGGCAGGATGAATGGATTACAGGTCTTGCTCAGATTAAGAAGTTGTTGAAGTGAAGGTAGAAAGTGTTCACCTGAAAAAACTGCAAGTCAGAGTAGAATGCATTAAATTGTGATTATGAAGGTGACGTGGCTTTTAGAAATGACTAAGGCCTAGTGGGGGTCATGGTGGCGTGGAATGGGTGACAAATCAACCCCATCTAAGAGACTGTGGGATGGGAGGATTGCCTGTCCCGTGTTGAAATTTTAAAAGCTAAAAAGCAGTAGGAGTAGAGGGAAAGAAACAGAACCAGAACATGGAATCTTCAAGGAAAGTGATGATGCATTGGACTGACCTATTCAACAAGGAATAGTAGGTGATACAATCTTACAGCTAAAATAAAAGCTAAAAGGTTTGAAGGTAGAGGGAAGGAACATGGTCTGGAAGGAGGAATATGGAGTGAACATACATGGGAGCTAAATAAATAGATCTCAGAAAAATAGACAGTAGATTGGTGATTGCCCGAGGCTCGGAAGGGTAAGAGGGGGAGGGTGATGAAAAGAAGCTGATTAATAGTGGGTTGTAAAAATTAGGTTTGACAAAGGAGATAAGACATGGTGTTCAATAGATCAGTAGGGTGACTATAGTTAACACAAATCTATTGTACATTTCAAAATAGTTGGAAGAGAATAATTTGAATGTTCCTAGCATAAAGAAAAGATAAAGAATGAAGGGGATGGATATCCTAATTACCTTGATTTAATGGGATGAATGTATCAAAATATCACATGTACATCCCTTATGTATAAATAATAAACAACAAAAAAAAGTAGAATGAGGACTGCACATATCATATCTCCAAAACAATGACTCCTGGGTCAGAGAAAATTCTGAAGAGAAGTTCAAGGGGGTACAGAGTCCTTATAAGAGAGCCCACGGGTCAGGGCAAGAAAAACTGAATGGAGGCTTGCAGGTATGGGGTATTTTTCTGATGAGGAATTGTGAGCTCCAGAGGGCACTCTGTGGGAAGGCTTCAGAAAGTGGTGTAGATGGAAAAAGATCATATACAATGAAACACTGGAGCTTGAGAAAAGACTGGTGGCCCTGGGCTGCTTGTGGTGAAGGAAAAGAGAGAAATCCCCAATTCCAGTGGTCTAAATGCCTATGATGGTGAGTCTGGAGTGCATTTTGTGGCTGGGGTTTCAGTAAAGACAGACGTGGCTCTAGAATTCTTAAAAAAGCGAAATGATCATCTTCTTGTCTTTCATACCCAGTAGACTCTGACTACAAGAGAGGCAAATACAGCATCATTGGTAATCAACCTTATTCCCCATCTACCTTTCTTCTTCACGTAGGAATTTGCAAGTTGTCAGTCACAGAACTTTAGGGTTCATTAGGGTTAAATAAATAACAGTTTAAATTGCTTGGTGTTTTTATAACATTTAAAGATTATTTTGATGGCAGGACACAACACCCTGACAGATAAAAGATGGAACTCTTCTTCATTACATTCAGCTCCAAAGGACAGAAGGCTGCAGTGGCATCACACAGAGGTTGCCCCAGGAGCAGTGGACAGCAGGCTGGCGCTGTGGGGGCAGCTTATGCGTAGCAAGCCTGTGGGGTGAGCTAGGTTTCCCAGCCTTCCTGTGGATTGGCTAATTTAAATCATTTTGCTGTCTTCAGTTGTCTGTTTCCTGGCCCTGGGGTGATTAGGGCTGATGCATAGTGGACCTGGAGGGCTAGAGCCCAATAAAGAATGTGGTTGGGGGTGCGAACTTTGCCGCTGAAGAAGGGAATGGAGCCTTTAGCCAGGACCTCAAAACTGGGTCAAGATAGCATTTAAGAAAATGTATTATGCCCAGCTAAAGCAATTGCCAATCAAGGAATTTAAGATACTTTCATCTTTAACTTGAATAACATACATAGCTAAAACTGAGTTTTGATACGAATTAGACAGCATTATATATCTATTTGTACTATACAATCACATAGTTCCATTTAGGTTAGAAATTGTGGAGCGACTATGCTTTTGCTAGTTTTTCTCAAGCTACATTGGTCCCTTTATAAGTGACATGGCATGCTATTGGTCATGCATCAATATGCCCTGCTCTCTCCACAGGTTTCAGGTTAAGCACTAATGCATTCTAATAGTCAATTATTATTTTTTTAAGATGACTTCTCACCAAATTCTCACACATCAAATTTCTGAAGCAGAAATTCAACATGAGGAATTCCTTAGGGCAGATTTCAGCGCCAATCAAATGTTATCGGGAACCATCATGAGTCACTCTTTCTGCTAAGTGAGTGTCAAAAACTGACGTCTTTGGCTTACTGTGAAAAGTTTCTGTCTGTAATAGTTGTGAATTATAATTCATCAAAACTCATGCCTACAAGTTAAAATGTTCAAATAATATTTAATTTCAAATACAGTGTCTAACAGGTGTTCAAAGTGACACTTGAGTACCGCTTTTTACGAGGCTCTGTAGATTGTGGCATCTGGTAATATATTATTTGTAATTTCAATTTCTCAGTGGCATACTTGGAAAGTATCTGAGTGACTGTCTTCAGATGAACACGGCCCTTGTGTCAAAATAAAAGTTCAGGCTCTAGAAAATTACAAGATTATGAAGCTCTTTATACAAAACTAGGATCTGCCTGATTTTTTGCAATGCAAATAAAGGAAGCAATCTTAGTGTAATTCATCTGTGTTTGAAATCCCCTTGCACTGCAGTAAAGTGTTCTTTAATTGGCTGGTAAATCATTCTATGATCAGTCTAGCAAATTGTTTTTCTCCTTTTTTCTGTGCTGACTCCAGCTGGGGAGCACTGGGCTGTTTTATGGTGACTATTGTTTTAGTCTTCTTTTCAAATGAACTGCTGTAACCCCTGTATCAGATAAACAGGTCCAAAAGGAGAAGCGTGAAGTCCAGGTGTAATAATTCAAATACTCCTAGAATTAAGTAAATATAACACTCCTACCCCAGTATTATTGAATTTGAGACTTCTTATTAGCAACTGAAAGATTCAAGCTTTGTGAAAGTCTGCTTCCCCCAAGAGAAATTTGAACATAGCATGTTTGCTAATAACTAGGTTGGGGTTTACAGTGTTTCCTCAGACCAGGCCTGGGGCTACACTGTACCAACACAACAGCAAATCTGGCCAACTGTGTAAAAACAAGCTGCAGTACAATGATAAAACAGTTCAAAAAGATAGTAGATTTTAAGTCTTCAAAAATTTTTTTTGTATTATTTGGAAGTGATGGCTGATATCTGTATCATTTGGAAATTATAGCTGATATTTTTCTAAAGATCAAGGTTGGGGTAAAATCATGAAGTTTAATTTTGTCTTAACTTCTCTTTCCATTTTCATCCTGTTCTTTCTTTGTTGATATTTTTAACCTTCTCTCATTTAGGTTTTTCCTCTATGTGTCTTTCTAAAATGACTTTGTTCTCAACCCATCATGAATTAATTCTTCTAATTGTGGCATTAATTAAAAGCAGTCTTTTTGAAGATTGTGAAAATTCCCAAGCCTTTCAGGCCCAAAGAATTTTATCTTAGAGTACACCTTTCAGGGATTTAAATTTGGGCACAGAAGCCCTCAAATCATATTATTTAAGCAACTTCTATTTGGCGTGCCTGGAAGGGAAATTCAGATCTTCAGTTTGTGCTGTCCATCTGTTTCTTTCCTCAACGCTGGCTCTGTTACCATGCACATAGCTGTTTCCAAATCATTGAAAATTCATTTTTCCAAAGCTACACCTAATATACTAATACTATAATTTTACCAAACGAATCAGATCTGGTTTGCCTTATTGCTTAATATTTCAAGCCCTTCACACCTTTTATATGCTGCTGCTGTAAAGTCATTCTCTTTGTTAATTTTATACTGACCATTTGAATAACTGCTGTGCTATGGGAGCTGTTGGTATGAATGAAGCATCATACAATTTTACTGTATTTTTTATTGCATAACTGTTATACCAATAAACATATTGAGAGGAAACTATTGGTGTTTAACATGTAACAAATTCTCAGCATAATGTTATTTGAAACCTTCATTTAATGCATGGCTAAACCTTGTTTCATAGATGCACTTGAGTTGAATGAGAACCAGCTCAATATTACTTACGGTAACAAAAATGCCTTAATAGAAGAGAGATGTTCAATGTATGATTTGCTCTCGTATCTGTCATTGAAATGGAAATAACAGGTTCATGCATAAAAACAGAAGAAGGGAAAGCATAGCAGGGCTATAGAAATGTAATCACATTAAAATGCGTATTACTTTGATATTTTAAATAGATCATGTTATCTTTCCTCTGCCTGACACAATTCACTAAAATAAGAAAGATAGCATACGTACGGTTCAGAGGCCATGATTAATTAGGCAATATCCTGAATGGCTCTGGGATCACTGCTCTCAGATGATTTTGATTGTTGATCTTTTGCAGTGGTAGTAAGTGCAGTGCAATTAAATGATTCATATCCCACATTTAAAAATCTTTACATTTCATAGGATTGCGTATTGAGAGAGGCATGGAGATTTAATCACACCAATCTCAATAATGCTAATGACAAATGGGAAAGTCACAGCCAAAGTGATACAGCCAATGATTCTTCACCAAAGTAGATGTGATGCATATCCATTTACCTTTATAAAATATTTCCTTTGCTACTCTCAATTTGATTATTCCATACAAATATATGTTTTAAAATTTGGAAGCACTGATTAATTTCAAGAAATTTGTGGAGCATTTTGAGGTGTTTGTATAAGTCTGACTATATACGTAGACATACATATACACATTTATAAACAGAGAAGAAAAGTGGAATCTGGAATATTTGATCCAGGTTTTTTTGCGTGTTTTTCTCTCTAATTTACTTAATCAGACACTTTTCTGGAATGTGGAAATTTGTCTGGAGGTTTGACTAATGATCAAATATTCCAGATTTTCACTTCCTGAGGAACACATAGAATCTCCAAAATGTTACCTGCTTTCTTTGTGAGTAATGTGGTACAGTCTGCTTTGCTGTGGTTTGAGGAATGGAAACTTTGCAAAGAAAAAAATATTCTAGATATCAAAGCCTGACTCAGAAGTCATAGGAGCAGTTCAAAAAAAAGGACTTCTTTGTATTTATGGCTAACTCAGTTTTTGGAAACATCTACCTATTAATAAACATGGATGTTTTAAAGGATAGTGAATAACATCCCATTCCTTCTCTTCCCATCTAAGCCCAGAGCCTACTGGGTTGAAGATTTAAGAGTCAGGTAAGAGTCAAGCTCAAAATATCATCTATGGTAGAGATAAAGGTGGAAGATGTGGTTTGAATTTGATGCGGTCACACAGATATTCTGATAATGCTTCCACTAATGTAAACTCATGCACTTAGTCACAGGAGAGCTACTACAGGGCCTTACCTGGCCTAATGTCTTCCATATGAAGTAGCTGAGACTTTGTTCGAAGGGTTTTGGTCTAAAACTTAAAATCAAATTTAATTTTTAAAACTTACAACTTGTTTTTGTTGGGGAATAAAATGATGAGGTGTAAAACTGACAATGAAAATCATTAGTATTTTGTAGAAAATCTAGAGGAAATAGATAAATCTCTGAAAACATACAGCCTTCCAAGACTGAATCAGGAAGAAATTAAAACCGTGAACAGAACAATATTGAGGTCTTAAATGGAATCAGTAATAAAAAATCCATCAACGAAAAGAGACCTGGACCAGACAGATTCACAGCTGAAGTTTACCAGATGTACAATGAAGAGGGAATACCAATCCTACTAAAACTATTCCCAAAATTTGGGAAGGGACTCCTCCATAACTCATTCTATGAAGCCAGCATCATTCTGGTATCAAGGTCTGGCAAAGACACAATAAGAAAGAAAACCACAGGCCAATATTCCTGATGAATACAGATGTAATAATTCTCAACAGAAAAACTAGAAAATCAAGTCCAGCAGCACATCTAAAAGTTAATTTACCCTGATCATGTAGCCTGTATTCTTGGGATGAAGAATTGTTCCAACGTGTGCAAATCAATAAATGTGATTCATCACATAACAAAATTAAAAACAAAAATCGCATGATCATCTCAATAGACACAGAAAAAGGTTTTAATAAAATCTAACATGGCTTCATGATCAAAAACCCTCAACAAATTAGGCATAAAAGGAGCATACCTCAAAATAATAAAAGCTATCTATTACAAATCCACAACTAACATCATACAGAACCGGCAGAGCTAGAAGCATTCCCCTTAATAACTGGAACAAGACAAAAATGCCCACTCTCACTACTCCTATTCAATGTAGTACTGGAAGTCCTAGCTAGAGCAATCAGGCAATAAAAGGAAACAAAAGACATTCAAATAAGTAAAGAAAATGTTAAATTATCTCTCTTCATTGATGATATGATTGTATACCTAGAAAACCTCTGACTCTGCAGAAGGCTCTAAAACTGAAAACAACATCGGTAGTTTCAGTATATAAAATCAATATTCAAAAATTAGTAGCAATTCTATACACCAGTAATGGTCGAGCTGAGAGTTAAATCAAGAATGCAATACCATTTACAGTAGCCACAATGAAAAATAAAATACCTAGGGATATAACTAACCATGGAGGTAAAAGTTCTCTATAAGGAGAAATAAACACTCCTGAAAGAAATCAGAGATGACACATGCAGTGGAAAAATATTCCATGCTCGTGAATTCAAAGAATCAATACTGTCAAAATGGCCATACTGCCCAAAGCAATGTAGAGATTCAACGTTATTCCTATCAAACTACCAATGTCATTTCTCATATAAATGGAAAACACTATTCTAAAATTCATATGGAACCAAAAAAGAGCCTGAATGACCAAAGCAATCCTAAGCAAAAAGAACAAAACTGAAAGTATCACACTACCTGACTTCAAACTATATTACAAGGCTATAGTAACAACAACAACAACAAAAAAAAACATGGTGTTGGTACAAAAACAGACACATACACCAATGGAGCAGCATAGACAACTCAGAAATAAAGCTTCACGCCTACAACTATCTTATCTTCAACAAAGTCGACAAAAACAAGCAGTGAGGAAAAGACTTGCTATTCAATAAAAGGTGCTGGCATAACTGGCTAGCCATATGCAGAAGAATAAAACTAGACCCATATCTTTCACCATATATAAAAATTAACTCAAAATGGGTTAAATACTTAATTGTAAGACCAAAAACTCTAAAAATCCTAGAAGAAAATCTAGGAAATATCACTGTCAACATGGGCTTTGGCAAATAATTTATGACTAATCCTGAAAAGCAAATGCAACAACAACAGAAAAATTAAAAGTGAGACCTAATTAAAGAACTTTTACACAGCAAAAGTAACTTTCAGCAGATTAAAACAGATAACTACAGAATAGACAGAATATTTACAAACTATGCATCTGTCAAAGGTCATATATGCAGAACCTATAAAGAAGTTAAATAATTGAACAAGTGAAAAACGACCTCATTTAAATATAGGCAAAAGACATGAACAGACACTTCTCAAAAGAATACTTACAAATAGCCAAAAAACAGGAAAAATGATCAACAGCATGAATCATTAGAGAAATGCGAATCACAGCTACAATGAGATACCATGTAACACCAGTCAGACTCTGTTATTAAAGAGCAAACAACAGATGTTGACAAGGTTGTGGAGGAAAGGGAATGCGTATACAGTGTTGGTAGGAACCTGAGTTCAGTCATTGTGAAAAGCAGTTTGGAGATTTCTTGGCAAATTTTAAACAGAATTACCATTTTATCCAGCAATCCCATTATTGGGTACATACCCAAAGGAATATAAGTTGTTTTACCAAAAAGACACCTGCCCTTATATGTTCATCGCAGCACTATTCACAACAGCAAAGACATGAAATCAATCTAGATGCCCATCAATGGTAGATTGGACAAAGGAAATGTGGTACATATACACCATGGAATACTACGAAGCTATACAAGAAGACAAAACCATGTCCTTTGCAGCAACATGGATGCAGCTGGAGGCCAGCATCCTAAGCAAATTAACACAGAAATAGACAAATAACACGTTCTCACTTATAAGTGGGAGCTAAACATTAAGTACACATGGATATAAAGATAGGAACAATAGATATTGAATGCTACTAGAGTGGGAAGAAAGGGAAGGGGACGAGGGCTGGAAAACAACCTGTCAGGCACTATGCTCACAAGCTGGGTGATGTGACAGTATCATTCGTACCTCAAACATCAGTGTTGTGAAATAAACCCATGTAGCAAACCTACACATGTACTGCCTGAACCTAAAATAAAAGCTGAAATTTAAAAACAAACCATTAGTACTTTTTATTCAAAATGCATTTTACAAAATAACAGATTATATCAATGTATTGTAATTTTAAGGGAAATTTTTTCCAATTTTACTTTAAAATATATTTGATTTAGGATGCAGAAGAAAATAATACTTTGTGTTTACATTATATATTTTCACTTTACAGCACCCACTAATTCTAAAAGTTTGCATTTCTTTCCTTGAATTTTCTAGGTATATTATTTGCACACACTGATGTTTGTTTGTTTGTTTCTACTTGCCTATATCTCAACTGTTTGGCATACTTATGTTTATAATTTGCTGGTCAACTTTCTTCTTTGAGCACATATCTTGAAATATTTCTATGTATCTTAAATATGAAGAGAATAAAAATTATATTTTAAAAGGTACCATATATTTTGATATGTGTTGATTGAAGTTAATGTATTTTTCAGGAAATCAAAAAAGTTATTTTAGTCTCCTCATAGTCTACATACTTTTCATTCTTTTACATGTTAAGATATTTTTATTCAGCTACATTGAAATATTAGACATTTGTATCTATTTTTATATTTTATTAATGATATATAAGGCCTTATTTCATCATAAAAATCCTCTACCTAAAGCCAAAACTATGTGTTAAAAATTACAAATACTAATATTTATCTTTAAGTTACAAATATAATCAATTATTGTACTGTCATATTTCCATGAAAGTAAAAAAAAATCATATTGACTCTTTGAAGTCAATTGAAATTGAGAATATTTTTACATATCTTCATATAACATCTTTTAACATGCATTAATGTTAAAAATAAAGCATTAATATTTGGGAAAGAATGTTTATAAATTAGAAAAATTATTCAGATAAATGTTTTGGAAACTGCATCTTTATCTCATTTATACATTTGAGACCATCTTCCTACTTACAGAGCTGCTGTGAACCATGAGCCTTGAAAAATGTTACTTTTCCTATCTGCACTGTCACACATACAACACTCTAATTGAAAAGCTACTCTCAGAAATCTTCACGTAACATAAACCTGTTGTTATTTCAGATTTTGCATAAATTTTGTCTTTTCAGAAAAGCTAGTCTAACACTGATAATAGGATTTTTTTTGCTTTTTTTTCCCTCCTCTTGTTTTCTTTCTATTAGGAATATATTAAAGAAGAATAGTATTAGATTTCTTAAAGTCTTACTTTATTACCTAGGATTTTTGAAAAGTAGTTATAATGGTGACTAATAGTTATGGAGCATGGGTTTATGCAAGATCCATAGGTCATTTATTCTCCCCCTCCTGGGAAAGAATTACTACCTACACAGAAGGAGTAGGTGGAGGGGCAGGATTTGAGAGGAAAACTCAATCCTAGGTTCAACTGGCTTTGGGGCCTAGGCTGTTACACACAGCATTCTCTGCTAACTGCAAAAGGAACACAGAACAAAGCAACACACATCTGTGAACTTTTTCCTTAAGCTTTTGCTTTTTGGTTTTTGTTTTCCAAATTCACATATATTTATATATTTTTAATTGACTTTGTACCTTATATATTTATAAATGTATTTATATTTATATGTATTGACATTCTAACTTATATATTTATAAATTTAGAACATCAATAAACATAAATATAAATATATTTTAAATACATAAGGTAGAAAGTGTTGTTTTGATCTATGTACACATTGTAGAAAGATTAAATTGTGCTAATGAACACACCTAGCACCTCACTTAGCAGTTTTTTGTGGTCAGAAAGTTTAAAATCTACATTTTAGCAATTTTGAAATCCACAGTACGTTACTATTGTGTGTGGTTACCACGCTGTGCAATAGATCACTGCAACTTAGTCCTTCTGTCTGAGTCTTTGTACCCTTGGACCAACATCTTTATTTTCCCAATCCACTCCCCCATCCCAGCCTCTGGTAACTATCATTCTACATTCCTGTAAGTTTGACTTTTTGATTTTTGTGCTTTAATTTAAAAGAGTGATGGTTCTCATGTATTGAAATGATTTGGCAATATCTCTACTCATTTAATATTTTGTAAGTGAGCAGGGTAATAAAGTCATTTTAAATGTCCTTTTTAAATGTCCTTATTACAAGGAAAATGTTATGTTGTCATTGACATTCCCACTTTTATTTATACCTTTAATATGACCAACTAGTAAACTTTGCAAATGTTTTTGTAAATAACAACTAAATTTGACTTTTGAATATGGAAGAAAAATATGCATTATTTTCTCCTGTTGAATGAACTTGTTAAATAATTATTAAACTAAATTTTGTAATAAAATATTTAGAAGATAATATTATGCTTCTTGCCCACATAGTTTTAATATTTATTATTTATTTATTGATCCACTGCTTCATTTTTGCCACTCTATTGGCAGAGAAAGAAAATTAATATTGATAAATACATAATACTTCCCATATAGTTATTTGGATAGTACTTATCTTTCTTGGGACACAGTACCCACTGCTAGTTAATCTTCCTGAAAATCTCTAATAAAGACACTACGAGTTTATTTTTAAAAATCACTCTAACCCAGAGATCTTTCTTTAAAAATACCTTATTTACAATATTTACATTTCAAAGTTTTGTCACAATAATTAAATGGTAAAATATTTTGAAATTTTGAAATATATTGGCTTGGAGAACAGATAGTAGATTGGTAGAGAGATGGGTGAGTAGAGATATATAGGTACGAGGTACACTCAGTGAATGAGTGAATTGTAACACTTTGCCACTAAACAGACATGACCATAATATTGACATCCTGGGTCCTAAATTTACCACCTGTGTGACTGACCACATCAAATTAATAACTTTCTTATGGGAATAGTGTATATTATAAAAATCAAGTAAATGTGCAAAGCCTGTAGGCTATGATTTTTTTCCAGAGTAAGCTTTATATACTTATTCTATAATATTATACTATCATTACTAATTCAATTTCACAGAATTAATGTGAGGATAAAGTAATATACTTTATACAAAAAGACTGAAGCCATGGCTGGCCCGTAACACATCCAACTTCGTTCCTCAAAACCCCTATCATTACCCTCCTCTGAGGGTGATTTACTTAGTAATTACATGGTAATTTACTTAGTAATTACAACATGTGGAATGAAAACCGTAAAATGTGCTTTGGAGATTCTCAGTAACAAAGATGTTACAATAATGTTTACTATAGGAATAAAGACATTAAAATGACTTTTAGATGAAAAGGTAGACCTATCAATGTGATAGGTCAAATTATACTTGTAAAAACAATGCTGAATACAAGCACCGTATTTCCCAGGGAAATCACTCCTTCCTCTTTGGCCGAAAGCCAAGTTCAGAAAGTGTCTTACCAGGAGGGAGTCCTGTCCTCCACCATATTTGCCAGGACATCACTCCCTCCTCCTCGAGACACTTCCTGAACCGGGCTTTTGGCATACTATGCCCTTCTTATCTTCTTCCCTGGCTGTTCTCTTAATTTCCTTTGATGGTAATTTAGAGGCACCCACATCTATGATGTTGGAGTGTTCCTAGGCTCACTGGTCTGACCTGTCTCAACCATTCACTGGGTGAAATAACGTAGTCTAATGGCTTCAAAATCTCCCTGCTGAACATCCAAAGTGTATGCCTTCAGATTGCATCAACTTTCTGTTAAAAGTAGACTTCTGTACCCTATTCAGTTGCTATTTCTTTTTATAATTCGAATGGTTATATGTCAATTTGAACACTTGATCTTCCTGAACTTCCAAAATCTGGAACTTTCCTAGTTCAATCTGAATCTTCCCTAGTTCAATAAATGGTAACTCGTTTCCAGACCTAAACTCTTCCAGACCTGTTTCTCAGACCTAAACTCCTATCATTCGTGACTCATCTCTTCCTTTTATAAGCCATATGCAACCTATCGTCCAACTTGCTTTCAAAAAGTATCCAGAACTGGCTAGTTTCATTCACTCTTCAATGTCAGCTCTGAACCAAATCACCTTCGTTTATCATTTGGATGAATGCAGTGTCCAGCTGCCTAGTCTTTCTGCTTCTGCTCTTAACTCCTGGTATATTTCCCAAAGAATAGCCCAACTGGTTCTTTTAAAACAGAAGTCAGGCGGTGCTGTTTCTGTCCCAGAGTGTTCATAGCTTTTCTATTTCATTCAGAATAAAGATCAAGAATCTATGCCTATGCTGTACAACACAACAGCCACTAACCACGTGTGACTACTGAGCACTTGAAATGTTTAGTCCAAATTGAGATGTGTTAAAAACTTAGTAAAAAAAAAAAAAAAAGAAAAAGAAAAGAATATGAAGTAGCTTACTGATTTTTGGAGTTGATTACATGCTGAAATGATTTTTGCTATCCTATGTTTAATGTACTGTTAAAATTAACTTCATCTGTTTGTTTTTTAATGTGGCTGTCTGGCTATTTATTTATGGAGACACAGTTTCACTCTTGTTGCCCAGGCTGGTGGGCAATGGCGTGATCCCGGTTCACTGCAACCTCCAACTCCTGGGTTCAAGTGATTCTCCTGCCTCAGCCTCTGGAGTAGTTGAAATTACAGGCACCTGCCACTACGCCTGGCTAATTTTTTGTATTTTTAGTGGAGACGTGGTTCCCCATGTTGGCCAGGCTGGTCTCGAACTCCTGACCTCAGGTGATCCGCCTGCCTCGGCCTCCCAAAGTGTTGAGACTACAGGTGTGAGCCATCGCACCTGGCCCTGTATGGCATTTAAAATGATGCATGTGGCTCACCTGACATTTCTAGGAGACATCACTGCACTGACAGGCACTCAGACTCTTCTGTTTCCAGTCTCCCACTTGCTTACTCTGGTCACACCGACCTCCTTGCTGCTCCTCAAACATTGCAGACTTTCAAGGTCTCTGAACTCGCCAGGGTCTAGCTGCTCCCTCAGACTAGGATTCATTTGCTGCCCATATTTTTTATGGTGCATTCCATCTGCATCTTCTGCTTCATCAGAGTTTTTTTCAAATATCACTTCCACACTGAGGTCCTCCAAGGCCACCTCATTTAAAACTGCAAGTTTCATTTTTAATAGTTGTCTTTACTGTAGGAAAATAAATTACAGATGTCATTCATCTGAACCAGTGTATAAAAAAATAGTATCAGAATGTTAGGTTGAATAAAAAGAGTCTCTATAATTAAGAATATCCTCATGTGAATTATTTAAGAATTAAGAATTATTCTAAAGAATTAAAAATTACTAAGACTGTATGTATGTGTGTGTTTGTGTTTATACAGGTTTGCAGGTTTGTATTAGTTTCTGAAATTCAGGACTGTTGGTATTGTGGGTTAGAGAATCCTTTGTTGTGGGAGGCTGTACTGCAGGATGTTCAGTTGTGTTCCTGGTCACCAGTATCTACCCCACTGAAACAGCTAACGTCTCCAGCAATTGCTAGATGCTCCTTGGGGAGCAAAATTCTCTTGATAGAAACAGGTTTGCATTTGAAACTGAGCTGCAGGCAGTATGGCCCTTTATTTCTAAATACTTAAGGATATAGCTCTTAAGATCAAGAACAAATTCAAATTTCAAATTTCAAATTCAAGACATTTAACCTTGGTATAATCCTATAGTAGAATATACAGCCATTTTCAAATTTTATTCACTGTCGCAGTCATTTCCTCCTTATTTATTTTTTCCTGATTCTCGATCCAACCAAAATAATGCTTTGTCTTTGTTCTTTGTTGTCATTCTCTTAAATCACTTTTAATTTGAAAAATTTCTTCAGTCTGTTTCAGGTTATGAATTTAATGACATCACTCATTAAATATAATATGAAAATTAGATATTGTGATATATGACAAGTGAATATTGTGTTTAATTTCTCATAATTTTATGTGCAAATATGTGCTTTTATGACATTGTGTTTTAGAAAAAATATTTAAAGTTTTTCTATTAATAAAGTATAAAATATGTACTTATATCACAATTGTGATATACAACATTTTATTTTATTATAAAAGTAATGCACATGGGTTGTGGAAAGTTTAAGTACACTAGCAGTTTTAATGAACAGCATAAAACTTCTCATAATTTCAAAACCCAGCAATAATTAAATAATCATTGTTAATATTCCAGTCATTCAGGAGAGAGAGTACATAATGAAAATATTTCATACTTACATAATTGTAATACATTGTATACATCTATGAAAATTTATACTATTTTTTCTTTTATCCTCACTAAAATTAAACAAAAAACCTATTCTTATGTAAAGACATGTATCTTACATCTAAAGATTTTATTTTATTTATCTTTATGGTGGCAAAGGAAGTCATGGAAAACCTCTGGTAAAATTTAGGAAAAAACTTGCTTTTTGCCCTTTTATTGTTCTTATCTGCAAGAAAAGTTTGGCACCTTTGCAGTAAAACAACTAGAAAAAAGCAACTTCTTCTGAAAAAGTACAAAATGATTTGCTTGATAGTTTCTGAATTATAGTACAGACATATGAAGAAAAATACATACTTCCTTAAAAATCCTGAAACTAAACAAGAAAAATGGCCATCTCAGGTTAAAATATATATAAGAAAAATGGGCTGTGAAGACACAGTTTAGCTCTCAAAAATAATGGAAACATTCTTGACTGTTGCTTATTTGATTAAGGTGGTGATGATAGAAATTATTTTAAGAATATTAATAATAAGAAGATGATGGTGATAAAGAAATTCCTAATATACTGATTGTAAGTGTTAGGGGAGACTACATGTTTTTATACATGTATTTTAGAAAAGTAAATCTAGGTTTTATCATTTTATCCTGGTCACTAATGTTAATAATTTCTGAATCAGTGCACAGTCAACTTGCCAGGTGTATAAAGGAAGCTGCTGATGAGGGCTATAAGGAAATCTAAATATAAAATCACCACGTTATCATATTGCTAATGGGTACCACTGAATAATTCAACACCAATAATAAGGAATAAAAATCTGTCTCATATTTCTGCATTATGATTCAAGGTGGTAATTTACTTCTAATAACCAAAGTTGGTGCCTTTTATTTTTCTCTGAAAGATTTTTAAGCTAATGTTTTGCTTTTGCTTTATTCAACGTCTTGGGGAAAAATAAAGAGAGGAAGAGTGGGGTGGCAAGGGGAATTCAACTAGAGGATGAAGATTTATCAAATGGTTAATGCTCTGTGTCACTCAGTTTCAGGAAAGGGCTGTGGACTTCAGAAGGAGACAGTTTATTGTCCATTTCGTGCTATAGTTATAGAAGCTGGGAAGTGAAAGAAAGTAACTCAAACAAAAGATGACAGAGTTCTTAGATGTCATCACTGTTTCTATTTTTTTTTTTTTTTTGCTGCTATTTGTTTCTGTGGATTTCTTTTATTTTTGCCTATAGCCAAGTTTAGAGTTGAGGAGAAAGAGGAAGCGGCATCATGGTAAACCTTGCAAACCTATCATTTTAAAAGGATCCCTCTGAAAGCAAAATTATATTTTCAAGGTGGTATTTAGAGCTCTTTGAATGATTTGTCAGTTAAACTTTACTGTTGAAAATATAATTTTCATTATCTGTCTCATCAATATATGTGTATATATTTTTAAACTGTAAGCAGAATTTATAGGTAGCATTTTGAAAGATATTCCAATAAAGAAATAGCATAGTAATCACAAAGTGGCACATGGTACATAGTGGCTTGATAATGTTGATAGCTATCCATGGAATTTCATCAATATTTATTTTTTATAGGGAGCCTGTGTAGTCCTAGAGCATATACAGGGCATTTTGGATGAAAATACGTTGCACAGAATTTGGATTTAAATCAAAATATTGAACCTTATTTTTGAAAAATAAAAACATGGATCTTTTTTCTCATAGAGTTTAGAGGTTACATTCGTTTGCAAGGGCTGCTATAAAAATAAAACTAAACTGTGTGGTGTAAGCGACAGAAATTTATTGTCTCACCGTTTTGGAGGCTAAAATAGAAGATCGGGGTGATGGCGGGGTTGGTTCCTTCTGAAGGCTGAGAGGGAGAATGTGTTCCACACCTCTCCTCTACCTCTGGATGGTTGCTGGGAATCTTTGTCATTCCTTGACTCAGATGTATCACTCCCATGTCCACCTTCATGTTTAAAGGGTATCTCCCCTCTGGGTGTGTCTGTGTGCCCAAATTTCCTCTTTTTTAAGGGCACAATCACATTGGATTAGTGCCCCCCATAATGACTTCAGCTTCACTTAGTCATCTGCAAAAACATTGCTTCCAAATAAAATCACATTCACAGATAATGAGGATTAGGACTTCTACATATTTGGGGGACACACAATTCAACTCATAGCAGATGGTAAGGTATCAATGGTTCTCATTAAAATTCTGGTCAAGTTGTTGTGAGTTTATACTTTGAGAATTCCTCTCTGCCATAATCATTAAGTAAAAATAAGTTTTTTAATAAAATAAAAGTAAAATGACATAGCCACAGCCAGAAACAGGATAGCTATCTCTCTGGAGCACAAAACCATGTAGGTGAAACGGTGCGATGAGAGACTAGGAGCTGACCCACTGCCATTGGCAGCAGGAGAAAAGCAGAAATCTGAAGGCATGATTTCTACAGCAGATTAAATAGAGCTGAAGGCATCATGTTTTGGATCATGTTTGTGGTGTTCATGGTATCACTGTAAATAAAACATTTAGTGTAATATCAGATAAAGAGATTAAATTTATTATATTTAAATTAATGTAATTTATTATAGTTAGATTTTATATGAGGTAATAAAAATCATAAATTACATGTAGAGAATTCAAATTATATATATGAGATCAGAAGGAGGAAGTCTAAAATGCATATTATGGTAATTTAGAGGAAACTAAGATGGGGCCAGCACTATCTTAATAGCAGATAAAAATCATCTTAAAGAAAAGCATAGTTATTCAGATTGAAATTGTACAATGATTAGAAAGAAGCATTTTTAAAATTTTATTATTATTATACTTTAAGTTTTAGGGTACATGTGCACAACGTGCAGGTTTTTTACATATGTAGCATTTTTAAAAATTCAAATTTAATATTTCCCTGAAATCATGCCCTCCTTCTTGTTTCTCTCTATACACATACAGGAGTCAATCCTTATTGACGATAGTTATGTTCTATGAAGTCTGACCTCTGCTTTAGAATGCACTTTCTCTTTGCACAGAGCTTCAAGGTAAGCCAAAAGTGAGTTGTTAGGGCCTTCTCAATCTTTTCTGGGCATTCACACAGCCCTCCATATACACATTGCCTCCTCGATTCCTAGGAATAAAAGCCTACTGTCATGCTTGCTTTGGCAGTGCACAGATCAAAAGCCTACTAGGGACATCTCATGCCCCAAATGTTCCTTTTAGATTCCCTTCTTTCCTTTTCCTTTCTTCCTTTTCCTTCCTTCCTTTTCCTCCCCTCCCTCCCTCCCTCCCTCCCTTCTTTCCATGTTGTTCAGGTCACACTCTTCAGCTAGATTTGGGGGAGAAGTGGGCTCAGAAATGTTGGGCATGTGTGGCAGCACCTAAAACGTTATGGAAGCAGGGTGAGTCCCTGAGCATGAAGCAAAGGAGACATGTAAAGGAAGGAATATCCAGTTAGTATCTGAAGGTGGAACAAAATCATTTAGTTAGTTCTAGCCACACAATCTGGTTTTACCCGGATTGAATAGTTATATGACTCAGGAATCAGAACCCAAACGAATTAATAGGCAAGAAAAATGGCATCCCAGAATCTGTGAAAAGTCATACTGATTGAATTTTAAGAACAAAAAAGGACCTTAGACGTGTCAAAATCAACTATTCCAAGTCCCTCTGTGGTATTAATGACATCCTGTTAAAACAAAAACAAAAACAAAAACTTTCAGCAACATCAATTCAAAATTATCCTTTTTTATTTTTTGCATAATTTTAATTCATAGAATCTTTTTCTTTTATGAAAATATTTCTAAAAACTTTCTGCACTTAAATGTTGAAGTCAATTTGCTCTCATCTATCAAGACATATCTATATCTAAATATAACCTAAATATATCTCTGTATCTCTCTCTCTATAATTTTTTAAAAGTCAACTTGAAACAAAACAAAACAAACAAAACCAGTTTCTCATAGCTAAACACAAGGTTCAGCCAGTTTATGATGTTTGATTGGAAAATTTAACCTATTTCCATTTAAAGTAAATATTCGTAGGTAAAAACTTATTATTGCCATTTTGTTAATTGTTTTCTGTATGTTTTGTCCTTTTATTCCTTTCTTTTTGCTGCCTTGTTTTGTAATTCGATGATTTTTTCTGTAGTATTTTACTTTAATTCTTTCTCTTTATCTTTTGTGTATCGATTATACGTTTTTTGTGTGTGACTACCTTGAACTTACATGAATCACGTTATAGTTATAAAAGTCCATTTAAAGCTGAAACCGACTTGCATACAAAAACTACACTTTTATTTGTTCTCACATGTTATTAATGTAACAATTTACATATTTTTGTATTATATAGCCATTACTTATTATATAGTTATTCATAGTATTTTTGTCTTTTATCTGTTATACTAGAGCTAAAAGTGATTTGTACACTACTATTATAGTATTAGACTATTCTTTGTGTATATATTTACCTTAACCAGTGAGTTGTATGCTTTCCTGTGTGTTCATATTGTTATTTAGCATCCTTTTGATCTGACTTTAAGAATTCACTTTAACATTTCTTATAAGGCAGATCTACTGATGATAAATGTCCTCAGCATCTGTTTATCAGGGGAAGTTTTTACCTCTCCTTCATTTCCGTAGGATAGCTTAGCATGATGTAGCTTTCTTGGTTGGCGGTGTTCTGGATGTTTAATTTTGTTTTTTCTTTCAGAAGGAGATTCCTTCCTTTTTGGTACAACAACAGTCAGTGCATATAGCTCTATTGCAGTAGAGTACTTAAAACACTCGATTGTACATTTCTCTCTTCAGTTGTGAGCTCTAGATTTCTGGAAAACATAACTTTTCTTAGAATACTCATGTGTATAGCAAATCAACAAATATTCAATGATCCATCAAATAAGCACTCACAATGTTTGCTAAATCAATGATTTGATCCTTAAAAGACCTAGGAATATTGTAGTTAAAAAATTTAAATGTTGAACAGGCCATAGTGGCTCATGCCTGTTATCCCATTGCTTTGAGAAGCCAAGATGGGAGGATTGCTCAAGGCTAGCTGTTTGAGACCAGCTTAGGCAATATAATGAAATCCTATCTCTAAAAAAAAAAAAAAAATTAAAAAATTAGCCAAGCATTATGCCATTATGCTGTACGCCTGTAGTCCTGGCTACTCAGAGCCTGAGGCTGGAGGACTTCTTGAACCCAGAAGTTCAAGGTTACAGTGAGCTATAATAGCACCCTCGTACTCCAGTCTGGGCAACACTGTGGGACTCTGTAAGATTTTTTAAATTAAATTTTATTTTATTTTCTGTGATAATTTAAATTTATACCATAGGACTAAAGGTATGTCTAAAGAGAAAAATCAGAGCAACTCTAATTACTGCATTTCATGTTTCAGATAAATTATATCACATTCTAAGCAAAAAATTTGAAGTGATAGAAAAACCAAAATTTTTAAGAAGTTATGTATCCTGCCATATAATTATTTAAGCTAATTTTGCTTCCTATGTTTAAAAATACCTAGTTTTCTTGGAATACAGACTATATAATTATATCCTTTTGTTTTTTTGGAATTAAAGACTTTATATTATGTATAAAGATTCCAGCTATCACTAGCACACTGTCATTACTAGTCAAAGTAGAAAATAATAAGTACTGGTAATAGAAGCGCTCACTGGATTGCCAAAGTCCTTTTGTGTTCAGGTAGAAAATATATGTTTGAATTTTGAGATGAAGCATTGCTAGGTATCAGATAGACAATTTTTTAAAAATTTAATGACTGGAAAGAAAAATATCTGAAGTTATGTGAAAACTTATCTATAAACTTTCCCTACATGGTTGTGAGAGTCTAAAAAAATGAAAATAAAGATTATAAGTACATATGCACACACAGACACACAGACACTTAAAGGAATTGTGTCTGTTTATAAGGTTTCTATCTCTACATAAGATAAACAACTGATGCTGTTTCAACTTCTGAATTTTTATTATAACACACTTAAACTTATTTTAAACTTGAATAATGCAAGAAAATAATGAGATCCCTATTCCCAGAGTATTATTATCTTTGGCTAATATGGGAAGAAAAGGTAATAGAGATAGAAGTGGGCAATAACAGAGGTTTTATCACTGTCTCCACACCCAACAACAAATACAAACATTTATTAAGTGCTATCTTCTTGATTTGTACTCTTAGACATCAGGAATAAGTATATAAAAAAGCAAAATGTGCTTTCCTCATAATCTCTGACCTTTTAATTTTGATTTAATCAACTTGATTTCTAAATTGATTTTTTAATTATTATTACATGAAGACAAAAAGAAACAAAAAACAGCTTCTGCCCCCATCTTCACTCCAATTATACATACTCCATATAAAACAATCACCACCAAATATTAATTGAAATGAGCTGAGAAATATATAAACAAGTGAAACATTAACAATAGGTGTTTCATATTTATACCTTGTCAAATTATTCTAAAGCTGCATTTGGGAGAATACATACATAGGAATACAAATTAAAAAAAGAACAAAACAACTCTTACGGCCACAGATAATTCCACTTTTTTTGAGACAGAGTTTCACTCTTGTTGCCCAGGCTGGAGTGCAATGGTGCAATCTCGGCTCACCGCAACCTCCGCCTCCTGCATTCAAGTGATTCTCCTGCTTCAGTCTCCCGAGTAGCTGGGATTACAGGCATGTGCCACCACACCTGGCTAATTTTGTATTTTTAGTAGAGATGGGGTTTTTTCATGTTGGTCAGCCTGGTATTGAACTACCGACCTCAGGTGATCCACCTGCCTTGGCCTCCTAAAGTGCTGGGATTACAGGCGTGAGCCACCGTGCCCAGCCAATTCCACATTTTAATTTGTTTAATAACAGGACTTATTTTGTTGGGTTAGGGGTTTTTCTAGAGTTTCTGTTACAATAAGTTAATTATTTTTGGAAGAAAAACATACATACTGTTGAAAATATGCTTACTTATCTTAATTTTTTTGTTGTTTTATTAGTATGATCTAATTTGAAGACAGTCTTTCTTTTACTAGTGACTTAGTACCACTATTTTGGCTCCCATATCTTGCTCTGTCTTACTCTTTAAATCTTCAAACAACCTTTTCAGAGATGGTGCATGAGAAT
Source organism: Pan paniscus (assembly GCF_029289425.2). Classification (NCBI taxonomy): domain Eukaryota; kingdom Metazoa; phylum Chordata; class Mammalia; order Primates; family Hominidae; genus Pan; species Pan paniscus. Next base: position 88,872,447 of record NC_073266.2, read on the forward strand.
TAAAGTTTCTGCAATCTTGGATATATTTTTATATTTTCACTAGATAAAGGATTTGCAGTCTGTGATAATTGTTCTCAGTACTTTGAAGATATGTTTACACTATTTATAGTATCTGTGCTGCTTCTGAGATGTTTAATACCAATATCAAATTTTTTCTTTGTAGATATTCTACTTGCACTTCCCTGAAAATGACCGTTTTGTAATCAGTGATGTTCTAAAATTTCACAAAGAGGTATCTTGTTCAAATTCACTTTACACTCTGTAAAACCTTGAACTCTGAATATTTTTCTATTATTTTAATGAATTTTCTTCATTGTATTATTTCTTTTCCATTTCTTAGCAATTCTTGTTAGATAATGTGAGACATCCAAAATTGATCATCAATATTATTTACCCTCTCTTGTAATTTTCATCTCCTTGATTTTTATCTCTATATTCTGAGAGAGTTCCTTGATTTTATATTTCATATCTTCTTTTAATGTTTTAGTTTAATTAAGCATACCCTTAATTTTCAATAAATCTTTACTGTTTTCAGATTACATTTGTTTCATTACAGTCTGTTCTTATTTTATGGTTATCTTGAAGAATTTCCTAATTTGTTTTCTTTTTCCTCTGTTGTCTTGTTTAAGAGAGATTAAGCTTTTAATCTGACTCAATTATTGTTTTTTTCATTTCCCATTCACAGTTTTGAGTACATAGTAGATTGATTGAATATAGGCAGTTTTCATTCGTTTCCTTGCCTAATTGTGGGTGTATTTTAAAACAATCTGTCCTTTGACCAGGAAGACTGAAAAAAAGTGGGGTATGTTGACAAAGCCTTCAAGTAAGGGTTGCAAAAAGCAGATAGGTTTTGCTATACTAGGTGTTCAGGAAATACACAAGAATGAGAGGGAAGTGTAGCCACTGGCATCGTGGTTCCTTAGAGAATGCTATAATGAACTTCTCCAAATCCATTCTAAAGTTTCCTCCAAATCTATTCTAAAGATTCCTCCAAATTCATTCTTTGACCTTGTGCCTCCTGGAGTCTCACTGAAGACCTCCGAGGCTGAATGGATTCCACTTCCATTAAAGCTTTGGACTGTACCAGACAGGTTCCTCTATCTGGCGCATGGTTATGCTTATATTACTGATAAGACGTAAAGACATATGAAATCACATGAAATGTCATAGATAACATGATAACTTTTTAAATACTTGCACAGCTATTATGAACACAATGGGCTGATCTAAGGTGTGTGATTTGGATCTCAGAGTTTGTATAAATAGTGAAGCCCAAGCCTTCTTGATCAGATTCCAAGTCCTATGCCCTTCTAATGTAACAAACTGAAAGATAAATTCCTTTAAGACAGAAATGGTAATGAGGAACATATAAACGGGCACGTTTAACATGAATCAACCATGGTGCTAATTGAAAAATTAAGTGTATTTGATGTAACAGCAGCTCAGGATTCTTCTGATGATCTAATTACAAGAGCTTAACTTGAGTCAGTTCATGTTAAAAACAACAATGGAAATCTTTTCCTCCAAATACACACACACACAAACACACACACACACACATACACACACACAAATGAGAGTGGTAGAATCAGCCTCAGGAATAGATACCAACAACTTGATCATCACCAAGGCTTTCTATCCAGCATGGCTGTTTCTCTCTGAATTCCTCTACAGACAGCCGGAAGCATGTTCACAGACAGGCTCCAGGCCTGCATCCACGCAACTTCTAAAAATGAGAAAAAGGAGATTTTTTACTATGGTTCAGTTCGCCTATGGAAAGAACACCCTGCTCTTGGAAAAGAGTTTCTCACAGTCAGCTGAATTACTGCCTTGAGTAGAATAACTCCAAGCAGGTGGAGGTTCTGCTTTGAATCTCTCAGGTAGAGCAAAATAGACAATAGAATCACCAAAGTCATTGGCAATATAAGCAAGGCTGGAATTTGAACCTAGATTTTTTTCTTGGATGGTAGAGTCCAGTTCCTTAAAATCACTCATGTGGGCATAGTCATTGTGATGGACTCAATATCTATGCCCTCCTCTCCCAATTCATATGTTGAAGCCTTAACATCCAATGTGATGGTGTTTGATGATGGGTTCTTTGAGAAGTAATTAGGGTTAGATGAGTGAGGTCATGAAGGTGGGTACTGACCCAATAGGACTGGAGTCCTTATTAAAAGAGACATCAGAGACATTGTTCTCTTCCTCTCTCCATTTTGAGAGAACACAGCAAGACAGTGGCTATTTGTAAGCCAGGAAGAGAGGCCTCTCCAAATCTGACCATGCTGGCACCCTGATCTCAGACTTCCAGCCTCTAGAAATGGAAGAAAATCAGTGTCTATTGTTTAAGCCACACTGTCTATGGTATTTTATTATGGGGGCCAAAGCAGAGGAAGGTAGTCACAAAACATTGAGAGTTAATGAGAATTTTACTTGACATTTAAATAAATTTTCCCATTTAACTAATGAGACTATAGCAAGGAGCAATTATGTAAATTTTCCCAAGTCACTGTAATAGATGGTTAACAGAACTGAAATTACATATCTAGCCCTCTGATACATTTCCTGTGTCATAGTTCAACTAGAAATGTTTAATAAGTCTATCCTTTCTAGAAACTGATATTTTATCCTGTATTCAATAATATTACCAATAATAACAGCTGATGTTTCATGTTGGCTGTAAATTTGTGCCAGACAATAATACAATTATCTAAACTATCTCATTTAATTATAATAATAACCCTGTGAGACACACAATTTTTCCCATTTCACAGATGCCTTAAGATAATACATGAAAGATATTTATAATATTAGTATTAAATAAAAGAGACCTTGGAGTTAAGTAATCTTTTTACATGAGAAGAATATCCATTCAGGAATTGAGTTTTGTGACTCTTTTTTTTTTATTTTTTATTTTTTCAGCACCTAATGTAGCCTGACATACAGCTGGTTTCTTAAAACTTCTGTATGAATGAATGAATGAATAAATGAATAAATCAATGAAGTAAATTATGAAAGCATGACACCAGACAATTGTAGGTTTTGCTTTTGGACATACTATATGTTTTATTTTAGGCCACATCATCTATAAACAGAATCCAACAACAGCAATCCACTTATGAGTAGAAAATAAGTCAAATCATTCTACATTTTTATGTCGAAGTCAGCCTTACTGCAGACGCTAGCTTCCAGTGTGACGAAATACACTTTGTTTCATTAAATTTAACTTTTCCAAAACATTTCTAAATGTGCATGCTTGGGGCCAGCTCTAATAGCTCTTTGAACTGATAATAGCACTTTCTAGTGTGTGTGTGTGTGTGTATATATATATATATATTTTTTTTTTTTTTCCCCCCACAATCTACACGAGAAAGAAAGCCAGATGAATCTTTTACTATTTCACAAGGGTGATATGAGGAGTAGAAAAACAGTTCCCAAAACTCTCAACCCCGTTTTAATAAAAAAGATACATTTTTCCTTTTTATAAAAGCGGGATACATTGTACATAAAATAAAGTTTACCATTTTAACTTTTTTTTAGTGTCAGTTCAGTGTCATTAAATACGTTCACACTATTGTGCAAACACCACCACAACCCATCTCCAGGACTTTATCATCTTCCCAGCTGAACTCCCTATCCACTAAATAACTCTCCATTCCCCACGAAGGTACTTTTTAAGAGAAACCTAATTTGTGAGCCCTGTAAAACTAAGGAAAATGAAATTACATGGTAATGAAGCAAATGTCAGTTCTAAATTCAACCCATCTATATACGTCATATGAGGAACCAACTGAAAATAAGTATTTTCCTTTCATACTATATAATTCCTATATTGGATTTACTTTATTTCCATGCTTAAAAATTTTGTGTCTATGATTTTATCTGTTACAGGTAATCTGAGTAAAGATTAGTACAAAAATCAAGAGCAATTTTCAGGATACATAAGAGGAACATAGCTTATTATATAATTAAATATCTATTACATGCCATGGTCTGAATATTTATGTCTACCCAAAACTCACATGTTAAAATCCTAACCCCCAAGGTAATGGTATTAAGTGGGGGCCTCTGGGAGGTGATCACAGAAAGGTAACCCTATCCTCATAGGATTAGTCCTCTATAAAAGAGGCCCATGGGATCTTGTTTGTCACCACGTGAGGACACAACCAGAAGGTGCCTTCTATGAAACAGGAAACAGGTCCTTAGCAGACACCAAATCTGCCTGCATTTTCATCTTAGACTTTCCACCCTCCAGAACTGTAAAATGTTGTTCACAAGCCACCCAGTCTATCACATTTTGATACAGCAACCCAAATTGACTAAGACATAATAGAAAAGTAAATAAAAGAAATAAAAATAATGGTGTATTATTCATACAGTGAAGGACACAGTGGTGTGGAAGGAGAACTACTCTCGATAATGGGAATGTACCTGATTAGAATAGAACTTCTTGGTAATAAAAGAGAGTTCATTAAATATGGTATAGTCTTGATTCTAGTAGGGAACATCTTAAAATTATGGAGTAAAAGATGACCTGGAAATAAATTGACTCTATTAAATAACTTTCTATCATGTGGTGTAAAACATATGTATATTAAGTACTATTAAAATATATAAAAGTTTTTGACTCTATTAAATAACTTTCTATCATGTGATGTAAAGCATATGTATATATATATTTTTTTCAAGTACTATTAAAATCTATGAAAGTTTTGGCCAAACGTGGTGGCTCATGCCTGTAATCCCAGCATTTTGGTAGGTCAAGGTGGGGGATCACGAGGTCAGGAATTTGAGACCAGACTGGCCAATATGGTGAAACCCTGTCTCTACTAAAAACACAAAATTAGCAAGGTGTGGTGGCGCACGCCTGTAGTCCCAGCTACTCAGGAGGCTGAGGCAAAAGAATCGCTTGAACCCAGGAGGCGGAGGTTGCAGTGAGCTGAGATTGAGCCACTGCACTCCAGCCACGGTGACAGAGCGAGACTCCGTCTCAAAAAACAAACAAACAAAAAACAAAAAAACAAAACAAAACAAAAAAAAGAACGCTTCCAGCCAAAATTTTATATATTTTAGTAGTACTAGAATATCCCTTATACCTTTTTAAATAAATACTCCTGTTTTTAGAAATGTGGTCAGATAACTCTATTAGCCAGTGAATAAAATTCCCTGAACAAACCTGAAATTCAAAATTTAGATGGTTAAGTAGAATAAGGCATTATTTTGCGTTGACTTTGCAATTACTACGTACATGGAGGTGAAGTTTCTTTTTATTAATGTCTATTTCCACTTCACTAAAATGAAAAAAGAAATGTTGATTTTATTTATGTAGTGTCATGACCTGTTTGGATAAACATTATTGAAATTATTGCCTTGAATTACTGAAAACCTCTTGCAGCCTAGGCACTTTTTTTCCCTCTCTGTTTTTTTTTTTCTCCTGGGTTCCCCATCAAGCTCTTTTGCATTTCATTTAGGTAGTAAAAGCAGTTGAGCTGCATCATTTAGTAACTCTTATTTCACCCTCCATAAACTGCTCTTTCTGCCTTCAAGGGTACAATAGCATAGCATTAGTAGTAGGCTTTTTTTTAAATTATTTTTTTAGAAGATCTAAAATGTCTTAGGTTTGAAAAACTAAGCAAGTTGCTTGCAAATGTATTTTCTAGTCCATTTATTACATCTGCAATAATAAATTTCCACATTTGGTAATTCTCAGTAATAAAAGATTTGTGTAAGCGTATAAGACATTTAGACCAGTGGAAGGACTTTTTTCACGTTATATGACTGACATCACTGTAAGTGGTCTAGTATTAATATGCCTCAGGATTTAATGAGCTCCCTAAAAAAACTTGCAAAAGAAATAAATGTGTTTTGATTTATGAAGGTTCATATGGCCATTTTTATTAGCTTTCCAGCCTTGTGGTCAGATGTGTTTTATGACAGCAACAAGCATTCACAATAACCTGCCATCTGTAACAGCGGGTTTAGCTTTTCTTTCTTTAGATACATAAACACTACAGTTAATACCCAGCCCTGGCAATGTAGTTGTTTCAAATATGCCTTTAGCCTGGCCCCTAAAGATAACCCATTATAAAATTTGCAAGGAGTATGTTCAATAAAACTGGGCTAGATTTTAGTGTTTCTCTGAATTTATATTACAAAAGAAAACAATCTTTGACCTCTGCTTTTTTAAAAAATGTTTTCTGGGCTTCAGAATAGACTCAGTTCGATTTTGTAGTATCATGAGAAGTATATCGATTTTGTCATTTAATTACTCTTTTTATGAACAATAATATTCTCCTTTGTGTTTTCTTCAGCCTACTGCTGCTTGATTATTTTTCGTTGTCCTGGGAAACTGGCAATCTTAAATATTTATTCAGCTAAAGTATTTCAAAGTAAAGTGGATACCTAAATTTATACACACACACACACACACACACACACACATGCATATATATATATATACATATATATATAATTAATTGGAAAATAGTCAATTTGAATTAATTATTTGGGGGAAGAAATTCTGGATATTTAAACATTTATTTTGAATACATGGCAAACAATAAATCATACTGCTTTTTTGGTATTTCTTGGAAGAAAGGAATTAATGCATGGACATATTAATTTTTGACTCAGACTTTTGAATTGTTTACCTAAACATAAAAAGAAATATTTTTTTTTTTGTATAAAGAAACAAACTTCTCTTCCCATTTTTGTTGAGGAAAATTTAAGAAAAAGATTCATATTAAAGTTTTTACTACCTCAGCTCTAAAAAAAAATCTGTGTTCAGGAGTCTATAAAGCTACATGGTATATAAACTATAAAAGTATTCAGGGGATTATTTAGTAATAAATCATTTGAATAGAGTAAAAATTCTAATAATTGTTAATAGATAAAATAACTAAAAATACAAATTAAAAATGATGGTTTTAGGCTATTTTCTATAACTTAGACGATAATGATAGTGATTGCTAATATATCACATATGAAACATACATTTTCTAATTTAATCTAGTGTCTGAATCCCTGGTGTAAAATTACTGAATTGGAATCAATTTCACTCTCCTCTACCATTCTTTCACCCATTGGAGTCCACTTAGGGAAAGAGAAACTCCCCTAGATATTTTTAATCCAGGGAATTTTCATATATGATTTGGTTATGAATGTGTTGGAAGGGCCAAAGGAGAAAAGGGAAAAAGGAGTTATTACCAAACATCATGAAGCTTCCAATGTTTGGATGGAAACCCGGTGCCCACAGAGACCACTAATCTGCTAGAGAGTCTAGTATAGTTGCTAGTGGAAAAGCATCTGCAATGAGCAGAAAACAGGGGGCCACTCTCCTGCTGAGCCTCCAGACCCCATCACTCATCACGTTCAGTTACAGACACTGGCATCACAAGTAGCAGAAAAATATTTCCCTTCTTTCTCCTTCCATTTGCCTGATAAGCCTCCCATTGACAAGCCCCCTTAGAAAGGCAGCTCAAAGGAATGTGTGGAGAGAGTTTAGTTATTGGTGGTGTGCTATTTTGTTTACTTGTTTAGTTTTGATTTTTGGTGGGTTTACAACTCCAATGAAACAGGAAACAAAAGTAGAGGGAGAATGTAAAGCCGACAGACGAGAGTCACAACTCAGAACAAGTGGTGCTGTGCCTATCACAATGTCGGAAACACGGTCAGAGCATAAAAATCATGTTTAAATAAATACACGAAGGCTAATTGAAGGAGTGACTGCATACATGGATAAATACTGAGGGCTGGGCATGGTGGTGGCTCGTGTTTGTAATCCCAGCTTCGTGAGCCGAACTTTCATGTCCTAAGAAAGTTGTTTACAATGATGACATGACTGAGAACTGTGTCCTCAAGTTCCGCCATACCTCCATTCCTTTGCATCACCTTTTACAGTGTTCTATTGTAAATCAGGCTGCATTGTGACATTTTGGCATACATTTTTCTCTATCTGCAGACCGTGAGCCTTTGTGGGCCTGATAGTCCTTTGCAGGTTGGGCACTGTGGCTGGCTTCAGTGGAGTCTTAGAGTTTATTGAATCAAGTTGCCATTGCTTTTGAGGATCTGTGAGAAAAAAAGAATGGAGAATGGATGTTGATGTTTCTCCCTGGCAGGGTCTGCAAGTGTGAACGCCAGGCTTCGTGGCAGGAGCTTTCAAAATGACCCAAGAAAAGATTTCCAAAATGGGATTCATGCTTGAGCATTAAAGCTAGTAATTATTAGCTTACAATGACTGTCTACAGATATGTACTCCATTTGACACTGCTTTTGGAAAAATATAATCTATTCAAGTACTCTGCATGATGATTCGGCAATCAAAATATTAAGATCCTGTGATAAAAGATTCATAATCAAGTGTTCAAAAATAATTTCATGAAGACAGTGTCCTTTTATATTTCCAAGTAATGGAAATATTTACCTTTGTATTCAGCCATATGTTTTATTCACAAATAAATTACGTATGTATAAATCACAAGGATTTTAGTTTCATAGCTCGATGTAAACTGGAAAACAAACAATATTCATAAAGAAAAACCAGGACATGCACAAGAAGTTCTTATCTCCAACTATAATTCTGTAACTAACGACTGTTCTAACATTAGCCCTTGGCATTTAAATAGCATTGAAATGGGGAAACAATATAGAGAATGATGGAATTCAGAAATCGGTTTTTGCTTTGGGACATGAAAAATTGCTATTAAAGACCAGTAATAATATTAGCTTAATAGTACCCCTCTGTTTTAATTTAAGTAAATGTTGTATTGACATACAGTACTCACAGAAAAACTTCTATCAATTGTACCCAGGAGGCACCATGATTTTTCACCAAATTGATACTTCCATGCAGCCAGCACCTGAATCAAGAAATGGAACTTTTTCTGCATCCCCTGAGGATCACTCATGGCTTTGGCTGTTTTCCATTTACTATCTACACCACAAAGTAAACACCATCCTGATTTGTAACATAATAGATGCATTGTTCCTTTTTTTTTTTTTTTTTTTTTCTTGAGACAAGAGTCTCACTCTGTCACCCAGGCTGGAGTGCAATGGCGCGATCTTGGCTCACTGTAACCTCTGCCTCCTGGGTTCAAGCGATTCTCCTGCCTCAGCTTCCTGAGTAGCTGGAATTACAGATGCGCACCACCATGCCTAGCTAAGTTTTGTATTTTTAGTAGAGACGGGGTTTCATCATGTTGGTTAGGCTGGTCTCGAACTCCTGACCTCTTGATCCTCCCGCCTCGGCCACCCAAAATGCTGGGATTACAGGAGTGAGCCACCGTGCCCAGCCAATAAATGCGTTTTTACAATTTTTAGTTTATATAAATGGAACCACACAGTGTCTAGCTTGCTTTGTTCAAAGTTCGTGAAAACCATCAATTCTGTTACATGTAAGTGTAGCTAGTTTGTTATTGCTGAATACTATTCCATTTAAGAATATCCTACTATTTAATCATTCCACCACTGATGAATATCAGGGTGTTTTTCCTTTTCTTTCTTTTTTTTCTGTTAAAATGTTCAAAAATTACATGTAATGTTTGCACAACTTTGTGAACATACTAAAAAATGCTTAATCGTACACTCAATGGGTAAACTATGGGATCTGAATATATTTAACTGTTAAAAAATAGTAGTTGTAAAGATTTTAATCCACATCCCTTGTTTCATTTAGGTGAGGGTGTATACTCAAGAATAGAATTGAAGGCTGTCAGATATGTATAGGCCCAAATTGTTTTTTAAAATGGATATGCCTACTTAGCTATGCACCAGCAGTGTAAGAGCTCCACCTGTTCATATCTTCATTGATAAACCATATTTACTGACTTTTCCATTTTAGACATTCTGGTGTGTGTTTTGATGGAATTTCATTTTGGTTTTAATTTGCATTTTCAAACACATAATTAATATGGGTTCATTTTTATTGTCATATGGTTATATTCTTGAGATATATATATATCTCAAGTGGAAATGATTTCAATAATTATATATTATGTGTGATTATTTAATTCATATTTTTTCTTTTTTAGATACCTTTTTGTTACATTAAGAAAGCTCCCTGAAATGACTACTTTGTTAATAGCAGTATTTCTGTTAAGAAAATAGGATTTTTTCATTCTTCATATGAATGTGATGAATTACATTAATTGCTATTCAAATAGTTAAAACACCTGTCCATTATGGCAATATGCTCCAATTCCTTATGGTAAATTACTGATTTTCTTTATCACTAGACTTGATTTATTAATATTTCATTCAAAGTTTTAACATCTATATCCATGAGTAGGTTGGATGTACAGATGGTTGTCACCATTGTTGTATGTTCTTTGTTAGGATTTGATATTCAGTTTAAAATTGTGACGTAAAATTAGGAAATAATTCCCTCTGTTTCTATTCTCTGCAAGAATTTGTAAAAATTGGTGATACTGCTTTTTAAAATATTTAGTAGAATTCATTGACAAAGTTGTTTGGGCTTCAAATTTTCACGGTAAGAAAGTTTTTAATAAGATTTAATTTCATTCGCAGATAACAAATTACTTAGAATTCTATTTGTTTCTTTGTTAATTTATGTTTTTCAAGAAATTTGTCCATTTCATCTGCACTTTCAAAATATTGGTTCAAAGTTGATATTTTCTTAGTATCTATAGTGATGCTGTGTTTTTTGGGTAATCTTTCTATTTTGGATTTGAACAATATTGGTAAGGTTTACCAATTTAATATATGTTTTTAAACTGTACTGGACTTTTTGTTCTGTATTGTATGCTTTTTATTTTATTTTTTATGCTTTTTATTATTTTGTTTTTACTGTTTGAAAGTTGTTCTCTTTTTTCCTTTGTAGCATCTTGAAATTAAATCTTAGATCACTGCTTTGAAGACTTTCTATCTTTGTCTACGAATTTCTCTCAAGAGATCTTTAAGGCTTTATTCAACTCCCCAACTCCAAAGCGATTCTTTAGCTACATTTAATGGGTTTCAATATATCATATTTTCATTATCAGTCAGGTCAAAATATCTTCTAATTTTATTTGTGACTCTTTTACAATTTTGTCCTATTATTTAGAAATAAGTTGCTGCATTTCCAAGCTGTTGGTGATTTTCTTTCTTTTTTAAAATTGATTTTTCTCACTGATGCCAAATAGTGTTCACTGAATGACTTCAATCCTTTGTAATTTGTTAAGACTTGCTTTATACACCAACAAATGGCCAGCTGTGGAAAATGTCATGCATGTTCTTGAAAATATGGACACTCACTTTTTAAAGTTATTCTAATAATCACATTAATTACATTTGGTTCTACATTTGTCAAGTTATTAGTTTCATACTATTATTTCTTTCTGTTTTTTTGTTTGTTTGTTTGTTTTTGAGACGGAGCCTCGCTCTGTCGCCAGCTGGAGAGCAGTGGTGCGGTCTCGGCTCACTGCAACCTTCACCTCCCGGGTTCAAGCGATTCTCCTTTCCCAGCCTCCCGAGTAGCTGGGATTACAGGCACATGCCACCATGCCCGGCTAATTTTCATATTTTTAGCAGAGACGGGTTTCACCATGTTGGTCAGGATGGTCTCAATCTCTGGACTTCGTTATCCGCCTGCCTTGGCCTCCCGAAGTGCTAGGGTTACAGGTGTGAGCCACCAGGCCTGGCCTCATATTATTATTTCTTATTTCTTATTTTATTTATTTTATCTATGTTTCTTGTGATCTTTTTAATAATTGTTTTATTTTTCTGTTTTCTGATATATTAATTAAACGTGTATAAACACATTTACTATTCTTTAAGTAATTATGAAATATATTATTGATTTCTTTAGCCTAGTCTTTCAGGGATGGACTATATTTTTATTTGTATCCACATTAAATTACTCTATACATCTGGTAGCTTAGCTTAGAACTGTTTCAAATTTTTAAATGCTAGCTCACAAAGTTTATTATCTGAATCTTGTAGAGTTTATTCAAATTGACTACTACCCCATTTAATTTCTTGCTTTAGAATTTTTTTGTTATCCTTGTTTATTTTAAATAAAAATTTTGTAAATAGTATAAAGTCAGTTACAAATAATAGAAAACTATCCTTACTGCTTTAATCTGAAAGGTTAGTGATGGTGAGAGATGGGTCACAGAAACTGATAAATTTCTAGGCAGTTCATCTCTGATGGTCTCCTCTCTGTTATCTTTTTGAGTCAGGTTAATTTCTCAGCTGCTTTCTGCAGACTCACATACTCACTGGCATGCTGTGGCCAGAGTATATTGCAATGAAAATGAACAAAAATGGCCCAAAGTCCTTATGACATTTCAGGTCCAGTGCTCACCACCAGCTCATGAAATTGGTGTTAGTAACCTTTGGTTGAGTCTCTGCTTGGCTCCAGTGGCTCCTCAGTTCATTTTTGATATAATCAGCTATGACAGGAGGCCATATTCACCAGGTACATGCAGGATTATCAGGACTATGAAGAAGGGGTGAGTGATATTTCAGGATCTTGTAAGATATTGTGGAGAAGCAGTTAATGAGGACATTATATTTGTTTGTTAAACTTTATGTTAAGATAGGATTATTTTCATACTATATAAAGGGTTTAGAATCTCTCACTTTGGGCTGTCATATGTTTACATTTATATATTTCAATATTATCAAACCTGTAAATTTGATACTAAAATTGTCATTAGTAATAAAATATCATTTAATAGAATGTAATTTATTGTGCTCACCAAAAAAGATTTTACTATCTACATAAATGAGGCTAAATATTAAAAACAATTGAACTCCTGGAGGAAGAGAGTAGGATGGTTACCAGAGGCTGAGAAAGGGTAGTGGGCGGATGTGGGGGAAGTGGGGATAGTGAATGGGTGAAAAATAATTGTTAGAACAAATAAGATCTAGTATTTGCTAGCACAACAGGATGACTATAGTCAATAATAACTTAATTGTATGTTTTAAAATAGGAGTATAATTGGATTGTTTGTGACACAAAGATAAACACTTGAAATAGTGGATACCCCATTTACCCTGATGTGATTATTTATTACACATTGTATGCCTATATAAAAATATCTCCTATACCCATTAATATATACACCTAATATGTGCCCACAAAAATTTAAAAACAAAAAAGAAGTGTAAGATATATGAAAATGAATTCCCGGAATCATTTCAATACCTGTTTGACTGTGTTTCTTCTTTGAGGGCATTCACTTTAGTATCTTATGTCTTGCTATTAATGTCATCCTATTAAGGAACTAGAAACATTTATTTGATTTAATATAAATTGTTATATGTGTAATATCCACCTATGAATAATAAGGATTAATAACATCACATTTATTAGATACTTCTTATTCTTCTTTGGAACAGTAAGATTTATGTGAGAAATGACTGCATTTAGAGACATCTGAAATTTCTTACTTTTGTTCTAAATTAAACACACCTTGGACAGTCTATAACCTACAATATTCTAGGACAGACAGGTAGCTGCTAATCTATACATTCAGTCCATAAATCTAGACTTTGTTTATTCCTAATTTTAATCAGAAGAGCATTTCAAAGAAGATAAATAATAAATAACATTACTATGATAATGTTTACTGATAGAACCTATTGTGTTAAACTAAATTATCATATGTGGTCATTCTTTAAAATAGATAATTTAATTCTCCTTGTACCCAATTGTAATTTCTAAGTGGCTGTCCCTTGCTTCCGACATTGGAAGATTCATCAGGTGAGTAAATTTTAATAAACACGATTAACAGTTTTTCACAACTGCTTCTGATTAGACTTATTTATATAAGCATATAAGCATCTAGGTTGAGTTTTGTGTTAAGTACAAGTACTGGTCCCAAGCAAAAAAGTAAAGTAGGCAGAGTTTATTTACAGTATTTTACCACCTTACTTCGTAGATTCTTATGTACTTTTTTAAAATTTCTAACTTAAAAAGCTCAGTTCTCATTTACTTTTCTTTTCCTGGACTCTCTCTGTAAGTTAGCTTCAGGGTCAGTATAGGGTTAGATAGCACAGATATAATCTTAGTTTTACCTGGAGATAATTATTTAACTATTCTAAACTCAGGTTCCACAACTATGTAACCTTGGAAAAAGTATTTCAGCTCTCTACTACCTTTTAGAAAATGGGCATTATAATAGTTTAAAAAAACAAGTTTATAATGGGAATTGAATGAGATAATGTGTATTAAGTTTTTAACATTGTTGCCTGCAATGAAATAATTATTCAATGAACATCTATTGCTGTAATATTATGGCGAGTAAACCACTCTAACAAATAGCCTCAAGTATGTAGCTGCTCAAACACAAAATAAGTGTATTCTCTCAAATAACAGTTCCGACTGGATGTTATAGTTTTAAAAAGGGGGCTTCGCTACTTGCGGTTGATCACTAAATGAAGCAAATCAACCTTTTTCCTTTTCTTCCCTGCTACCTGAATTCTACACCTTTTCCTCCTTCGTCCTTTGATGATGATGATCGTGATGATGATGATGATCATGATGATGGTGATGGTGAAGATGATGATGATGATGCCTCTTTGGAGGCATATTATAATTGAATCTTTGGAGTTTCCCTTCCAGAATTCCATCTTCCTTGGAGCACTACTAATCTGATAATCCTGTCAAACTAAATTAGGCTTGCTTCATGATAGTGCTATGTCATTTGTTTCAGTTTTCATTTTTAAAATGAAGCCCAATTATTATGACATAAATGAGTAACAGATACGGCTGAACATCAACTGGGAAGCACCAGCCGGAGAGACACTTAGAGGAGAAAGATGCTACCCAGTCATATGGTATAAGCAGCTCCCTATCTGCCTGGCTCTATTTTAGTTCCACTTCTCCAGGACACCTATGCAACTGTTTAGTCATTCTTCTCTATTTTTTTAGATGATCATACTTTTAGGTTGTGCAAAAGCAATTGCGATTTTTGCCATGATTTTCAAGTTTTAGTATACAATGGAGTGGAGATTTAAAGCAAATTTTAATGTGTTAATAAAGCTGTCAAAAGAATAGTCAGTAATTTATTCATTAGTCATTAATTTAATTATTATTTATCTGAAAAAATAAAAATAGAAAGAACCTCTGCAAGTTTTGCACTACCAAATCTGTTAAGCTACTGCACATTTACCCACATATTCTGACTTCTCCATGTGACAATGGATGAGTGCATTGTATTCCGACCTCAGACCTTTTCCACACTGGAATCTGCCCCCTTCCTGAGGGACAGATGTGCTCAACTGCTCCTGAATCCCTTTTGTGCATGTGTCTTTGTAACATGAGATGGGAGGAGGGCTCTTTAGAGCACAGAGCTCAGAGCAAGGACCCTCTTGCCTATATTTAAGGGAGGTACTGCCTGCATAATTATATTGTTTTCTCTTTACTGAATCGGTTCCACCAGCTTAGAAACTTGCTGTAATTAATTTCATCTTAACCCACAGAAAAACCAACTCTTCCTTTTCACCTAACTTCTAAGATATGTTCTTCTTTGAATTTTCTCCTTCCTTAGAGGCTGATCCTTCTCAGTCTCTTTAGCTGCTTGCTAGACATATTCTGGCCCATTCTTTCATTTCAATCTAGTGCGGTAGTGGTTTTTTCTGTCTTTCTGGAAAGGCCCACATAGCTCTTGATAACACGAACAAGGGATGCACATCCTCTCTGTGCATGCGGCAAATGATCACTGTATCATTGGCTAGATCCCTGGTGCTCAAATATGAACCATCTCAAGATATTCTTAACTTTACTGATACCTGGATATGTTCCTCCGAAATCACACTACATCAGGGGTGCTACTCAGCTGCTGCCAAAGATCCACAGATGATACTAATTTATAGCAAATTCACAGGGTTGAGAACCAGTGAATTCATTGTGAGATTTATACTCATAGCCAGTTTTAGATATGATTGGTTAAATAAGTTATGATGTTCTGAAAAGACTGTTCCTTAAAAAGAAAAACAAACAAAAAACATTAAAACAGCAACAAAATACCTCACTATCCTACCAATTGGCTGGCCCTCAAAATTTCTGTCATTAGTTGAAGGGAAGCCACCCTGAAGCTTCCTCATTTAAACAATCAGCAACAACTGCATTTTTTTTTTGTTTTACAAATTTACAAATTCTCGAAGAAATAATTTGGTCTAATATAGGTCAGATATTCATCCCTATTCAATCAGCTACGAGTAGAAAATTGAACTCACAAACTAAAACAGGCTCTTGTGTGCAACTGTCTTAAGAAAACATTTATAATAAGTAGGCTTAATGGAATCATCAAACACAAAATTTTAAAGGAACTGATTTCAGTTGGTTTATTACTTTAATGCACAGAAGAAAAATGTATTTGTTTTGCTCTGTGTGGATTTTGTTTACCTATATTTAAACTTTGTATATGGTTTCACAGAAATTCCCTGATGGCATTCACTATTTTCAAATTAAAAACTTTGGAAATAGTCATATTTCCTTAGATTAAAAGCCTATTACTCTCATTAATGAACTTAATCCACTGCAATGTATAGTCACATCGAAATAATTTATGATTCTAGAGTTTACAAATTTATACTTTAGGTATAAGGTCTATCACAGTGTGTAGCATGAAAATAACATTTCATAAATGTTATTTCTCTTTGATCAAAGTTACACAATGACCAATTCTTTAGGGCTACATTAAATCCTAAAGGTCCTGCTATTTCAGGACTCATTCAAATATATTTTAGTATGTTCTCTTTCTTATGTATTATTTACACAAGATAAAATTGAAGAAGTAGCAAATCAAATTCTAAAGTTGTTTCAGAAGTACAATGTGTACAGAATAATACTGTGTCAGCAATGTTTTCTTAGGCCATTGTTTCTTAATGAGAGAATAGAAAATATGAAAAGAAAATTTCAAAGAGCTGTTCTGTTTTAGAAACCATGCCATTGGCTCCCTTATTAAATGACAGCTGGAGTATTTGAAAGCTAACCAATGTTTGTTTTCAGGAATGTGAGTTGACAGGAAAAATGCATATCACAAATATGGCTTGTATGATATTTTCTCTTATACCTAGAATAAAATTGGATAAAATAAGCCACATAGAAGTTTTTATATTTCTGACAATGAACCATACCCATGTTTCTTAGAGAGAAAAACTATCTATTCCTTTGTCCAAAGGCAGAAAAATCTCACATTGAGACAGCTTATCCAAATTCCCTGTCACACTATTAGACTGGAATTAAAGTACTAAAACTTGAATAGAATTGGATGACTAGATGCTTAAGTGAATTTTTCTTTCTTAAGCAGCCTCATTTTAGCTCCCAACCAGTGCATATAAATCGAAGTCATTTAAATAAATATTTTAAATTATAATGTCCCCACAGTAATCTTTAAAAACTTAATAGAGTTTTTTAAGTTGGGAAACGTAAATCTAACAGGAAAGTCATGCTAATGCATTTACTATCTATATACCGTTTATTCTGTCAGGCAATATTTATATGAGAGTTAAAAGTATTTCAGGGTAAAAGAGGACAGTATATACCATACAAGTGGCAAAGAGTCACAAACATTTTAATTCTAAATTAATTTTATGATGTTAAACAGAATTTTTAAAAATAGCACTGAAAAAAATTTCTAAATTATTTGCATGTGAAGTCCTCATTTAAATCATTTAATCACCATCTCTGTTGGTAAGTGATATTAAAGCGAAATATGTTTATAATAAAAGTTATTTGACCAGAACATCTAGAGATTTTCATTGACTTTAAAAATATCTATTTTCGGAAACAGGTAATGTGGCTACAATGAAAATTGTCTACAGGAGTAATGGGCAGTTTTGGCATTTTCTGGAACAGTTAATATTTTCAAGTATAACCATATATTCTAGACCAAAACCTCATTTCAGAAAGATACAATGTTTACAGGCAAATTTATTGAAAATAAAAGTATTGAAAAAAAGAAAATGCTCACATGATCTTAAGCAACTGGATAGAATTCGATGGGAAAAAAAGACAATGGAATGAAATATAAACTAAAAATGTAAACAAATACAGAGAGCTCTAATCTTATCTTCAGTGTAGGTTGTTTCACTAATAATAGGTCAGCAAAATGTCTTTATTTGGGAATGAAATAAAATATATGTTTCATATTTTGGAGATATTTTATTGCACCAATGGAAACAATTTCCAGTGTCAGTTAAAGAGTATTTCTTGTACTTTTATGCTCAAGATACAAAATGGAGGTTGAACATGATTTAATATCGTCATAAATTATAAAAATCAAACTCTATAATTTGAATTTCTTTTATTCTAGCAACCCTAACAAGAGAAAATTGATTTGTGCAGCATGTGACTAAGCTGATCTCATTTCTCTGCATTTAATCCATTCTGCCAATCTATCATCTTTTAAGTGGGACATTTTATCCATTTACATTTAAGGTTAATTTGATCTGTTGAGGTTTTGTTCCTTATTAAAAATTTTTTTCTGATGGGATTATTTAAAAAGACCCATCTTCAAGTTCTGAGGTTCTTTCTTCTGATTCATCCAGTCAATTATTGAAGCTTTCTCATGTATTTTACAATTTCTTCAACGAATTTTTCATTTCTATAATTTCTATGCGTGTGTTTTTTTTTCTTTTTCTTTTTAAAAATGTGTCTGGTAAGTTTCCCATTCATATTCTGAGTTCATTTTCTGATTTTTCTTATACTGGTTTTCGGATTTCTCTTGCATCTCATTTAACTTCTTCAAAATCAATATTTTGAATTGTTTGACTGGCATTTGGAGGATTCCTTTTTGGTTAGGAACTATTGCTGGAGAATTATTGTGTTCCTTTGAGGGTGTCATTTTACTTGCTTTTTCATGCTTCCTGTATCTTGCATAGATTTCTGTATATCTTGAGCAATAATCACTTCTTATTTTTTAATTTACCTTTGTTGATAGGTGTGGAATCTTTTTGTTGAAGACATGACTGTGATGTTGGTTTTGGGGGGCTGTGTGGCCTTTTGCATCTGATTGCACTCAGTGGTGCAGAATCTGTATGATTTCCTTGGCTATAAACAGCCTTAGTGATATCCGTGGCTTCCTTGGTGTATTAGGGTACAGTTATTGGTGGAGAGGTGTGGTGAAGTCATGCTGGGGGCTGAAATGCCTGATGGCTTCTGCAGGTTTCAGTGGTAGCAGTGGTGGACTAAGCATGTCTATCCTTGTGACCTGGGGCAGCATATGCTAGTACCTGTACTGACATTTCCAGGCAGGCCAGTTCCTAGGCTTTTGGGTATCTTTCTCAGATGCTGGATATCGTAGTGATGTATTGGGTGGGTGAGCAGGCCCTTGATTTCTTGGGCAGCTGGGGTGGTGTGACTGATGGTGGTAGCTGTGGTAGTGAGATGCACTCTTGGTTCCCAAGTGCTGTGCTCTTACGTTGGGAGTGGTTGCAATGAGCTGTGTGGGCTGGCTTCCTGAGCAGTATGTAGCACTTGCAGGTAGAATCCAGATGAGGCGGTAGCATCAGGTAGCATCAGGAGGTTTATGTCTGGTGCTTGGAGAAATGCTTAGGTGCTTCAGGCAGTTGACTGGGCTGTGGCACTCCCAGGAGCCTGGATCCCACACTATAATTATATTTTAATTGCATAACTTGAATTTTATTGATCTAGCCTCCTACTTTTCCATGAGAATGGATCCTGTATTCCAGGTATAGTACTTGTATCTCCTGAATATTTCACACTATATGTACCTTCATGTCTTTGAGAAATCACAAAAACATTCATTATCATTTTTTTTCTACTTTGCAAACACCATTTCATTCTTTGAAACCTGTACCCAGTATTACTGTCTTTATTGAGCCTCTTTTAATCTATTCAAGCAAAATTGATCTCTTCTCCATTCCTTCAATGGTATGGCTTTACTTAGTCTCTATGACATTACAGTGCTCCAACTATGTTATATTTTCATTTGTTTTCATGATTCTAACTTCCAAAGAGCCAGTTTTTAATTTTTGAAATAGCATCCTTTCCTCAGGTACAAGAATTGTCTTATGTACTGGAAGATTATAATGACAACATTTGAATTTTTATTTTTCTCGTATTTCCTCCGCATATTTTTTCCTGTGGTTTACTATAATACATGGCTGTCATGTTAAATATTTTCTCAAATTTTGAGTCACTCATATTTAGGAGTGAGTCCCTTGGAATGCTGACTGGAAAGTTGGATGCATGAGTAAGATTTGTTTAACAGTTTCTCTGTAAGACCCCCAGTCATTTCGCTACAGAAACCTCAGTGATCACTCGAGAGGGTACTGTTTTCTTCAGTAAAGTATTATCCAGTTTTCAGCGTGATCACTGTGCAAGGAAATGAGTCTGAGACTTTAAACACTCAAATTGTAATTTTTCCTTAATCTCTATATTAAGCCTGCAGCCTCAAAATTGAGAGCCTTCCTGGCCAATTCATGCAAAGAACAATTTTTCCATTGGTCACTGCAGGGAGGAGTAGACTTCCCATCTGACTGTACTTATGTGTAGGGAGAACTGGGGAGAAGTAGGAGGGGATAGACTTTGGAGAAACCAAATTGGGTTGGGTGGCAGGAGGATGAGGGATGAAATACTACCTATTGGGTACAATATATGCTATTTGGGTGATGGGTACACTAAAAGCCCAGACTTCACTATTCTACAATATGTCCTTGTAACACAATTGCACTTGTACCCCTAAATCTATAAAAAAATTGAAAAGGAATCGGGAAATAGAAATGCTCCAGACTCAGACTTTCAACCAATATTCCCTTGTTTTAACTCTGTTTATCACTCTACACTCCAACTTTCCAATTTTTCAAAGGTGACTAGCACTGTGAACTCTTATGCCTTTCTAGGCATTGGATATGAACAT